>NC_140250.1:3876159-3886159 GCF_949987555.1 Borostomias antarcticus | reverse complement strand
CGTTTGTGTAAGCGTGCGTGCGTGTGTGTGTGTGTGTGTGTGTGTTTTGAGATCCCAGAGACCGAGCGATGTCATCGGCGCCGAGAGACCCGGTGTGCACCTGGCCCTCTCCATTGTGGAAGGATCTCCATTGTGTGGTGAATCAGAATCAGAATTAATTCATCGCCATTGTATTCACACACATGGGATTTTTTGCAGACCTGTGGTGCTTACAGCAATACAACAATGGCCAGGTGCAAGGACAGGACAGGACAGGACAGGACAGGACAGGACAGGACAGGACAGGACAGAGGACAGGACAGGACAGGACAGGACAGGACAGGACAGAGGACAGGACAGGACAGGACAGGACAGGACAGGACAGGACAGAGGACAGGACAGGACAGGACAGGACAGAGGACAGGACAGGACAGGACTCGTAAAGTGCAGTGATTCAAACGTAGTGCCAAAAAAATAGCGGTGTAATTTGGACTGCAAAAAGAGTGAGCGCAGTAGTGGGTCAGTTTAGTGCAGAGATTGGCGAGGGGGCGGGGGATAGAGTCACATGGGAGGGGCTGATGACCGTGGGGAAAAGGCTGTTCCCAGAACAGTTTTGGTCCTCATCCTCAACAGCCATCTCTCTAGTTTTGTCAACATTGACAGAGAGGTCGCTGTCACGGCACCAGTGCAACCGTTTGTCCTCTGTAGGGTGTTTTATCATTGCCGAACCGGAAGTCTAGGAACGGCGTTCTGACGGAAGGGCCCTTGACGTCCAGGTGAGAGAGGGCCGAGCGCAGGGTGTAGGAGACGGCGCCGGTGGGGGGGGGGGGGGGGGGGCGGCATCCAGACGAAGCAGCTCCCCCTCTCTCCGCGGGTCGCTAATTGTCGAGACGCACGTTCTGTCACGCGCCTACCGACCGGCGCTTGCCGGGCGACAATCCACGCGACGCGGTATTTCCGACGACCCTAATCGGAGCGCCTCACGCAGTCCCCCGGCGTCCCGCGGAGGCAACAGAGATCTGCGAGGTACGGGTGCTGCTTTCAGACGCGCGTGACGTAGCGGTTAGCGTCGAGGGGGGGGCCGAGTTAGATGGAAGCGGGCATGGCGGAGGCACGCACGCGCAGCGAGGCGGCGGCGCTCCTCGGAAAAGGGCGCCGTCGGCTTAGTCATCAGAGGAGTAAATGAGAAGCGGCTCGAAGAGAATTAGTAAACAGGGCTGGCGGTTGCCACCCCTCCCCCCCCCCCCAGACCCAAAACCCCCATGTAATAAATGAAATGAACCTGCTTCTGCCGAGAGGCCATGAAAAACCCGCCCCCACCCCCACCAGCCCCCCCCACACGGAGCATGACTCTGCATGCATTTCAAGATCTCTGTCTCTGTGTCCCTCCCTCTCTCCGTCTCCCTCTCTCCCTCCCTCTGTCTTGCTCAAATTCTGTCTGTTTCTCTCTCTCTCTCTCTACCTCTCTGTCTCTTGTTATCTCGCCTCTCTCTCCCTCTCTCCTTCCCTCCCTTCCTCTCCTCCCTCTCTCCCTCCCTCTCTCTCTCTTTCCGACCCACTGGTAAGTGTCCTCCGAGACGCCGCCCGTCCCGTGTAATTAACAAGCGCCTGATTAGGCGAGAAACGCGGCGTGAAGCTGGCGTCGTTGCCAGGGTTTATACTCGCCCATAAAGATGCCTCACTCCCCCCTGCAGTGGGGTCTTCCAGAACACAGCCCCTTCTACTGGGGGGGTCTTATAGAGCGCACACTAAGGGGGGGGGGGGGGGGGGGGGGGCTTCCAGAACACACACCCCTATACTGGGGGGGCTTCCAGAACACACACCACTAAACTGGGGGTGGGGCTTTTAGAACACACACCCCTATACTGGGGGGGCTTCCAGAACACACACACCTATACTGGGGGGGCTTCCAGAACACACACACCTATACTGGGGGGGCTTCCAGAACACACACACCTATACTGGGGGGGCTTCCAGAACACACACACCTATACTGGGGGGGCTTCCAGAACACACAGTCCTATACTGGGGGGGCTTCCAGAACACACAGTCCTATACTGGGGGGGCTTCCAGAACACACACACATATACTTTTCCAGAGTAAAAAAAGTAATAGAAAGTTGAAGTGGTCACTATCTCCTAGGACCAAAAACTGGGCTTGTGAAATGAGAGGAGGATGGATGGAAAAACAGAGAGAGGGAGAGAGAGAGAGAGAGAGAGGGAGGGAGAGAGAGAGAGAGGGAGAGAGAGAGAGAGAGGGAGGGAGAGAGAGAGAGAGGGAGGGAAAAGCCCATTGAGGCCGGAGTCACGGTGTTAGAGAGCTGTGATTGGTCAGGGTTTTTAGATTGCTGTGGTAGGACTGGTCACGGTGTTAGAGAGCTGGTTAATGATTGGTCAGGGTTGACGCAGGCGTTCTGTGGTTCCGAGGGTGGTGTAGGAACACGCCATGGATAAATGGGAGGTGAAAAACCTTGGGACTTTTGGTCAGTTTTGGTAACATCATATAAGAAGTTTGAAAATAATTACGTGTCTTAACTGCAACTACATATTAAATTCTGACCAAATGTTTGTCATTTTGATGTTTTTCCCATTACTTTTTTTCACCCAAAAAGCTATTCAGTAGCATCCTGGGCTCAGATCTAAAAAGCTATTCAGTAGCATTCTGGGTTCAGATCTAAAAAGCTACTCAGTAGCATTCTGGGTTCAGATCTAAAAAGCTACTCAGTAGCATTCTGGGTTCAGATCTAAAAAGCTACTCAGTAGCATTCTGGGCTCAGATCTAATAAAGCTATTCAGTAGCATCCTGGGCTCAGATCTAAGAAGCTATTCAGTGGCATCCTGGTTTCAGATCTGAAAAGCTACTCACTACAATTCTGAGTTCAGATCTAAACACCTACTCAGACAATGGCTCTTTGATGACCGTTGGGTTGAAATGCACTATGCCTGGTTGACCACAGCGTGTGTTCAATGAGCACTGGCTCGTTTCCTGTCGACGGCTCGATGGGCTTCTGCTTCCAAAAAGCGCACCGTAGATGTAGCCAGAACCCCCTCCCTCCCCTGTGGTTCGTGGAAGAGACTCAAGAGTGTCTGCAGTCTTTTTTGAGCTATCAAAGGCATGGAGAGAAAGTGATGGTGGGGGGGTGTAGAGAATGATCCAGGGGTGCTTGGCTCCTGGATATCAGGACTTAAACTGCTTAATTTTCGCAGAAATTATAGTGTTTTTAATGCCCCCCCCCCCACTATCTGGAAGTCTGTGGTCTAAGAAGCTGACTCGATGTGAGAATGGTTGAATGAACAGAGAGTTGAATCTGGAGGCAGGAGTGGATCGATACTCTGCGTGCTCAAAGGACTAGAGCCCAAATTACAGCCAAATCATTATATTGAATGTTAAAGATGCCTGGGAGGAGAGGGAAGGCGTCTGTCAGCGCTTGAATTCATTTGTAGGCCGACGGAAAAGCGGCGGTGTGTTTTCAGCGTTAATAAAGTACCGAGGTACGTTCATCTCAAACAATGCATTTCGTTTCATATCGGCTTTTGATTTTTTCGGTTTGTAGGCTATTACGGAAATTCAAATGGCAATTGGTATGAGCCAACGTTTAGCCAGTTAGCGGAGCGGATTGGCAAAGCAAAAACAACATATGAAAAGGTTTCCTGAGGACTCGCCCTGATCTATTCAACCATCTGAAATACATTTCCAGGCGACCGAATGCTCTCTTTGTCACACTCCTGGCTGTTGACAGCAACCAATTAAATCGGCTTTCTCGGGGAATAGGTGACAATAAATGGCGTAATAAGCCACATGTGTAATGGATGGCCATTGTCTCCTATAAGTACACCCAAGTTGCACTCCCACACGTAATGGTGACATATGAGAAATCTAAGGGTAAGCGACGCGAGAGGTTATAGGCTTTAGTATTGTTCTCTTCTCGCGGTCTGAGGGAAGCTACGGTGGCCTATAGTGTGGGAGACAATAGTCATTATTAAAGATGGCTGACTACGCACACGTTGCATCCTCTTCCCCGAAAATATAAATCGCCCTCTTGAATCCCGAGACGTCTATTGACTTGTTTCAGTGACATTTTGAGTTGACGTTTCGTGACAGCTCTCTTGCACGCCGGCGCAGGCCAATCGAAAAACGGCTCTCATGAATTGTTCACGTTATTCATTTATTGTCCCTGCGTCCCCTGTGGAAAAAAGGTGAAAAAAATAGTTCCCAAGTCCCAAGACAGACAATCCCATAAGCAGCTCCCCCTACTTTGACGCAAACTTTGCGCAATCCTGGCAAATGCACCTTTAGGTGACATATGAGAAATCTAAGGGTAAGCGACGTGAGAGGTTATAGGCTTTAGTATTGTTCTCTTCTCGCGGTCTGAGGGAAGCTACGGTGGCCTATAGTGTGGGAGACAATAGTCAATATTAAAGATGGCTGACTACGCACACGTTGCGTCCTCTTCCCCGAAAATATAAATTGCCCTCTTGCATCCCGAGACGTCTATTGACTTGTTTCAGTGACATTTTGAGTCGATGTTTCGTGACAGCTCTCTTGCAAGCCGGCGCAAGCCAATCAAAAAACAGCTCTCATGAATGTTTCACGTTATGCATTTATTGTCCCTGCGTCCCCTGTGGAAAAAAGGTGAAAAAAATAGTTCCCAAGTCCCAAGACAGACAATCCCATAAGCAGCTCCCCCTACTTTGACGCAAACTTTGCGCAATCCTGGCAAATGCACCTTTAGGTGGGGCACGAAAATTCCCGAAACGGTGTTAGCCGTTGTGTTAGCCTTTGACAAGCGGTAGCACAGGTGGTTTAGGGCTACCATGCACAGGGGGTGTGTGTCCACAAGCCCACGAGCGGATCGATGCCTGCTAATCTGTGTGCTGTTCAGGGTGCGCTGAGCGGAGATCGATGGCTTTACACCGAGGGTACGCTGCAGGGGCTCGCAGCGGTGCTGGGTCTAACACGCGTTCGCTGGTACGTGGACGTGTGTAAACATGCACAGACGTGTACACAGACGCGCGCGCGCACACACATGCCTTTTCCCTCTTTCTCTCTCTCCATTCCCTCTATCTCTCTACCTCTCTCTACCTCTCTCTCTACCTCTCTCTCTGCCTCTCTCTCTACCTCTCTCTCTACCTCTCTCTCTACCTCTCTCTCTCTACCTCTCTCTCTCTCTCCATTCCCCCTCTCTCTTTCTCCATCCTCTCTCTCTATCTCATATGAAGGCCTGCAAGAGACCCAGACAGTGAGAGCCCTGAGGAAAGGGCGTGTCTGAGCAGGGGGCGTGTCTGAGCAGAGGGCGTGTCTGAGCAGGGGGTGTGTCTGAGGAGGGGGCGTGTCTGAGCAGGGGGGGTGTCTGAGCAGGGGGTGTGTCTGAGGAGGGGGCGTGTCTGAGCAGGGGGGGTGTCTGAGGAGGGGGCGTGTCTGAGCAGGGTGTGTGTCTGAGCAGGGGGCGTGTCTGAGCAGGGGGCGTGTCTGAGCAGGGGGCGTGTCTGAGGAGGGGGTGTGTCTGAGCAGGGGGGGTGTCCTGAAGGGGCCGGCGGCGGCGGCGTGTCGAGGCTGGGAGAGCGGTGCTTGCTGGTGGATCGGGCTCGCCGCAGTGGGCCTTCTCCTCCATGGGGTCATGACCTGGAGCCCTGGCGAGCCCAGACCCACACTGACTAAAGTCATTAATAACGCATATGTCTCTCTCTCTCTCTCTCTCTCTCGCTCTCTCTCTCCCCTGCTGGCCAACACATTCACACACGTGTGCACACACACACACACACACACTCTCTCTCTCCCCCCCCCCCCCCCCCCCACACACACACACTTTCACAGCGAACATAAGCTGTCCAGAAGCCCGGGCGCGCAGACACGAACACACTCGGCCGGGCCCGTCCAACCAGCGAACCGGGCGCTCCGCTCGTCACGGCGGGGCGCCGCTGACGGGAGTAAACAACGCACGGAAATGGAGTAAACAAAGCAGGGAAACATTTAAATACTGCCTCCTTTTGTCAGCACAGCGGTTTTTCATGTAGCACCTCGCGCGTGTGCGTGCGTGTGTGTGATGGTGGACTCTAGCCAGAGGATACGGTACGCCGTTGAAAACACAAGCCGGCTGAAATAATGTGTTATGCTCCAGGGGTGTACAGACGCCGGGGCTACCGAACAAAACTCTGGAAAGGACGATATTACTCTCCCAAATGGTGAATTTTCTGCTGAGATTAAATTCTGTAATATCACTGGCGCACAGTCCTCTCTCACTCTCTCCATCTCTCTCTCTCTCTCTCTCTCTCTCTCTCTCTCTATCTCTTTCTCTCACATACTCTCTCTCTCCATCTTTCTCTCCCTCTCACCCTCTATCTTTCTCTCTCTCTCACACTCTCCTCTCCCCCTCCGTCTTTCTCTCTCTCTCACTCTTTCTCTCTCCCTCCCTCTCTCCCTCTATCTTTCTCTCTCTCTCACACACACTCTGCCCTCTCGATTCTCTCTCTCTCTCTCTCTCTCTCTCTCTCTCTCTCACACACACACTCTCCCTCTCCATCTTTCTCTCTCTCTCTCTCTCTCTCTCTCTCTCACTCTCTCCCCATCTCTCTCTCCCTCGCCTTCTTTCTCAGACGCTCGCTAAGCGTGTCTCAGAAAGCCAATGCTCTCTCCGGGTATTCGTTGAAAGCCAGACCGCCAAACCCAGCCAGACACACACACCCACACACCCACACACCCTCATATCCCCCGGGACCGAGCTGCCGATATGATGAGCGGGCAACCCCCCCCCCCCCCCCCCGTCTGTCCCCCCCCGGCGCCTCAGAGCTCAGCTCCTCATGGTGGGGGTTGAACTGCGGACCCCCAGTCTCAGCCTCCCTCTCGACGCTATTAAGAGTTGTTGACAGAAAAGCGATCTGCAGAGTGTTTAAGGCTACAGCGGCTAAGCTTCCCTGTGTCTGAGCCTAGAGAAGGAGGACACACATGTGCGTGTGTGTGTGTGTGTGTGTACATCAGTGCCTGTGTGTGTGTGTGTGTGTGTGTGTGTGTGTACATCAGTGCCTGTGTGTGCTGGTGTGTTGGTGTGTGTGTGTGTGTGTGTGTGTGTGTGTGTGTGTGTGTGTGTGTGTCAATGTGGGTATATAGGTGCCTGAGTGTGTGTGTGTGTGTGTACATCAGTGCCTGTGTGTGCTGGTGTGTGTGTGTGTCAATGTGGGTATATACTGTAGGTGCCTGTGTGTGTGTGTGTGTGTGTGTGTGTGTGTACATAAGTGCCTGTGTGTGCTGGTGTGTTGGTGTGTGTGTGTGTGTGTCAATGTGGGTATATAGGTGCCTGTGTGTGTGTGTGTGTACATCAGTGCCTGTGTGTGTGTGTGTGTGTGTGTTTGTGTGTGCACGGGCGCATGCATATTTTATAGCAGATGTCCCAGAAACACGCCCCCTCTCAGCGGAGAAGAAAAACATCTGTGTATCGCTGCCATCTGTAATGGGGATCCGGGGCGCCAGGAACCGGCGGCCATTTTGAGGCAACCGGCCCGAATAAGGCCACAGCCGGCCGAGGAGATAAATCACCCCCCCTCCCCCGAGTACGGGCCGTGGCGTTTTCATAGCTGCCCCCATCCCCCCCCCCTCCCCTCGACCCTCCCACCCCCCGGACCGCCATCCGTTTTTATTTTTTTATTTTTTTTATGGCGGTCGCCGTTATTACGGCGCCCGTCTGGGGAGCCGCAGTGGCTGCTCCCGTTGGTATTTGGCTTTTTCACGAGCGGCGGCGGGGCGCAGAGGCCGGTTATTTACAGCCGCGCCGGCGCCCGCGGTAAACCGCAACCTTCACCGTGAAAACGGTCCCCGAGGTTCATTTGATTAAGACCTTATGACCTGCCCCCCCCCCTCCCCCGCGCCACCTCCCCAGATTCAATTGAATCAAGGAATGTGTGTGTGTGTGTATGTGTGTGTGTGTGTGTGTGTGTGTGTGTGTGTGTGTGTGTGTGTGTGTGGCAGGGAAAGCTTGCCTGTTGACAATAGTGTTTGCCTATAAGGTTTGTATAGCATTTGTTTGCCGAGGGAGTGTGGATAAAAGAGAGAGAGAGAGAGAGAGAGAGAGAGAGAATCATTTGATAGTATTATAGCATTTTACACTATTGCTGTGAACAATATGTGCAGCACCTAGTGTGTGTGTGTGTGTGTGTGTGTGTGTGTGTGTGTGTGTGTGTGTGTGTGTGTGTGCGCACGTGTTGAAATTCCCAAAGCTTGTGCATCTACTATTGTTTGCGTTCAAGAATTCCGTGTCAAATGTGAACACAAATAAAGATATAAAAATGTGTGTGTGGGGGGGGTGCATGTGTGTGGAGGAGAGAGAGATAGAGAGGATGGGATAAAAGAGAAAAGGAGAGAGAGAGAGAGAGGGGGGGGGAGAGAGAGAGAGAGGGGGGGAGAGAGAGAGAGAGAGAGAGAGAGAGAGAGAAACAGCACTCTCTTAAAGTCCCATCCCTTTGCCTTTGAGGATGTTCCCTGCTGTGTGAAGGAACCCAGCCAGCCACTGCAGCGTTCTCTCTTCCTCCAGAAGAACCCGTACTCTTCTCCCCCTCAGTAGAGGCGGGTAGACGCTCAGTAGAGGCAGGTATACACTCAGTAGAGGCGGGTAGACGCTCAGTAGAGGCAGGTAGACGCTCAGTAGAGGCAGGTAGACGCTCAGTAGAGGCGGGTAGACGCTCAGTAGAGGCAGGTAGACGCTCAGTAGAGGCGGGTAGACGCTCAGTAGAGGCAGGTAGACGCTCAGTAGAGGCGGGTAGACGCTCAGTAGAGGCGGGTAGACGCTCAGTAGAGGCGGGTAGACGCTCAGTAGAGGCGGGTAGACGCTCAGTAGAGGCGGGTAGACGCTCAGTAGAGGCAGGTAGAAGCTCAGTAGAGGCAGGTAGATGCTCAGTAGAGGCAGGTAGACGCTCAGTAGAGGCAGGTAGACGCTCAGTAGAGGCGGGTAGACGCTCAGTAGAGGCAGGTAGACGCTCAGTAGAGGCGGGTAGACGCTCAGTAGAGGCGGGTAGACGCTCAGTAGAGGCGGGTAGACGCTCAGTAGAGGCGGGTAGACGGTCAGTAGAGGCAGGTAGACGCTCAGTAGAGGCGGGTAGACGCTCAGTAGAGGCCGGTAGACGCTCAGTAGAGGCCGGTAGACGCTCAGTAGAGGCGGGTAGACGCTGATCCAGCGTGACTACAGGCCTCAGCGGCCGGCGCGAGCAGAGAGAGCCTCGTCAGTGTCCCAGCATCACCACATCAAACATAGATGAATACACCCCAACCCCTGTCTTCACTCCTGGGTCTCTCCAACCCCCCCGTCTTCACTTCTGGGTCTCTCCAACCCCCCCCGTCCCCGTCTTCTCTCCTGGGTCTCTCCAACACCTGTCTTCTCTCCTGGGTCTCTCCAACACCCGTCTTCACTCCTGGGTCTCTCCAACCCCCTGTCTTCACTCCTGGGTCTCTCCAACCCCCCCCCCCCCCGTCTTAACTCCTGGGTCTCTCCAACCCCCCTGTCTTCACTCCTGGGTCTCTCCAACCCCCTGTCTTCACTCCTGGGTCTCTCCAACCCCCCCCCCCCCCCCCCCCCCCGTCTTAACTCCTGGGTCTCTCCAACCCCCCTGTCTTAACTCCTGGGTCTCTCCAACCCCCTGTCTTCACTCCTGGGTCTCTCCAACCCCCCCCGTCTTAACTCCTGGGTCTCTCCAACCCCCCCGTCTTCACTCCTGGGTCTCTCCAACCCCCCATCTTCTCTCCTGGGTCTCTCCAACCCCCCATCTTCACTCCTGGGTCCCTCCAACCCCCTGTCTTCACTCCTGGGTCTCTCCAACCCCCCCCCCCCCCCCCCCCCGTCTTAACTCCTGGGTCTCTCCAACCCCCCCGTCTTCACTCCTGGGTCTCTCCAACCCCCCGTCTTCACTCATGGGTCTCTCCAACCCCCCGTCTTCACTCTTGGGTCTCTCCCGTTGGGATGCAAACCGGCTTACAATTAGTCCGGCGTCAATTGTCTGTCGATATCGATTCGCGAGTCCTTTCTTTGCCGTTTGCTTAC
>NC_140250.1:3861159-3863659 GCF_949987555.1 Borostomias antarcticus | reverse complement strand
CGCTACAATTGCTTGACATGCCATAATAGACATAGCCAATGTCAATACAATACAATACAATACTTGTATTCATAAGAATATTGATAAAACACATTCACACCATAGGTAATATTTTGTCAGCTTTCCTTCCTGCCTTTGACAGTAGTGACTGTGTTGCGCCTGAATAATATAGTTCATATTTCTATAATATTGCTCCTCTTGTGTAAAATGCGGTGGACGGAGCTTGGAGCATGGCCGTGTCCAAATACCCATACTAATTTTGCAATTGGTCATTTCGTGCAAATATCTCCCCTTTTACTGTGAACACGCTTATAGCTAGTCCACCATTGTAGTTGATAGCCATCGTCGTGGTACCGTTTATCCGTGATTGCGGTTGTTTGGTTTACTTGAGCGAGATAGCAATTTGTTGTTGTTTTGATTTGTTGAACTAGCTTCGTAGTACAGGGCCCAGGTCTGCAGCACTTTGAGCTTAGCAAAGGATAGCAGCTCAGCATAGGTTAGTTTAGCATAGGATAGCTTAGCATAGGTTAGCTTAGCATAGGATAGTTCAGCATAGGATAGCTTAGCATAGCATAGGATAGCTCAACATAGGATAGCTTAGCATAGGGTATCTTAGCATAGGATAGCTTAGCATAGTATAGCTCAACATAGGATAGCTTAGCATAGGGTAGCTTAGCATAGGATAGCTCAGCATAGGATAGCTTAGCATAGCATAGGGTAGCGCAGTATAGGATATCTTAAGATATAATAGCTTAGCATCGATTCTAATTCATTCAAACTTTGTTATGCGCTAGCCCATTAAATGTACTGGCGTGGCCGGTTCGTACTCCATTTGAATGGCGAGTAGCAGAGTCCGACCTGAGTCGAGGTCGATTTTAACGATTTCCAGTCAAGAGGCTGCGAAAGCTGACCTCAAAAACAGGCACACTTACACACTCTCCATGCGTAAAATTACCACACACACACACACACAAACACGTGCACACACACACACGTGCACACATGCACATACATTTGACATTCTTGGCATTCTCTGTACAACAATTATCTATAGTTACCCAGGCTTTCCAGGAGAACAGGTTATACATTTTAAATAGTGGCCTCAAATGAGGCTGCTCATTATCGGAGGGATATTTGTGTGTGTGTGTGCACGTGTGTGTGTGTGTGTGTGTGTGTGTTGGGGAGAAAGGGATGGGTGTGTCTGATGGATGAGGGACTATACCATTTGTGTTGGCCTTTCCTTATTGATTGCTCATATCCTGGGCTACCCGTGTCACAGGGTGAATAAGAGGTGTGTGCGTGTGTGTGTGTGTGTGTGTGTGTGTGTGTGTGTGTGTGTGTGTGTGTGTGCGTGCTTGTGTTGTAATGAGCTACTGAAAATGGATCCTCTACAGCTCTCAAAGCTTCTGTAGCCAAGGGGCAGTGCGACACACGCGCACACACACACACACACACACACACACACACACACACACACACACACACACACAGACACCAGCCGTCATATCGCGTCTGTGGTATGCATCACCGTATCAGACCCTTTATCCATCCCTCAAAGAAACCCTTCAAATTTGTCTGGCCTGACTCATCACAGCGAATCAGCTTTAAGCTTTCAGATTAGTCTGGCCTCATCACTACATCACCCTCCTTCCTTCCTTCCTTTCTTCCTTCCTCATTCCTTCCTTCCTTCCTTCCTCATTCCTTCCTTCCTTCTTCCCTTCCTTCCTTCCTCCCTTCCTTCTTTCCTTCCTTCCTTCCTTCTTCCTTCCTTCCCTCCTTCTTTCCTTCTTTCTTTCCTTCCTTCCTTTGTCTTTCCTTCTTCCCTTCCTCCCTCCCTCCCTCTCTCCGTCCTTTCCTTCCCATCCTCCCTCCCTCCCTCTCTCCGTCCTTTCCTTCCTTTTTTCCTTCCTTTTTTCCTTCCTTCCTTCCTTCCTTCCTTCCTTCCTTCCTTCCTTCCTTCCTTCCTTCCTTCCTTCCTTCCTTCCTTCCTTCCTTCCTTCCCAGGCTGGCTCGTTTCTCTCTCAGCGCCGTCGTGTCCTAGAATCCTGGCGACGGATTCCCGCTACTTTTCACTTGGCAGCCGCCCCGAGAACCCGAGCCAACCGCGAGAGGGAAAGCGACCCTGCGACGCGTCCCCCGTTTTAATCCCTGTTTAGCCGAGATGAGCCGCTAGAACCTGTGATCATGCGGGCCGGCTGCCTGGCCAGAGAGCCAGCAGGATCGCTCCCCCCCATCCCTCCCTCGCTCCCCCCCTTGCCTGGGAACGCCAGACGCCGAGGCCCGAGACACAGAGTCGGTTTAATAAGTCAGAGTCAATTTTATTCATACAGCACAAGTTCATTCGAGCAAATGTAGCACACAGTGCTTTATGGAATTACATTATAACGTGAGAAATATCTCCAGCTTTCTCCCCCTTAGACCTCCGCCTGACTCTCTCTTTCTCTCTGTCTTTCTCTCCTTCTTTCGCTCTCCCGTCAACGTCAAAAGTGTCGGGGCCAGC
>NC_140250.1:3854428-3860959 GCF_949987555.1 Borostomias antarcticus | reverse complement strand
TCTGACATCCGTGTCGTCATTTCACATTCATATCGCGCGACTCCTGAAATTCATGCGTGAATCTGTGTGTGTGTGTGTCCGTGCGTATGTGCGAGTGTGTGCGCGTGTGTGTCTCTGTGTGTGTATGAATCTGAATGTAGGACAATATGTCATTCACACACTGGATATCCTGTGATTATTTGTGTCCAACTCACTGGCTGGTCGACCCGGGTCCCATAGGGTTCATTCTCTCCTCAGAATAGAGAGAGAGAAAGAGAGAGCGAGGGAGAGAGAGAAGGAATAGAGAGAGGGAAAGAGAGATGGAGGGAGAGAGAGAGAATGAGAGAGATGGAGAGAGCTTGCTTCACGGTAGCACACATTGACTTGGACAGAGAACAAGGAAGGGTGTATTATCAGTCAAAGTAGATCTGCAGGTATTAAATTCATGCACCATTGCATGGGATATGAAGATGTAGCATTATTTAATGAGCTGAAATTCAGCTTGAAATATAAAGTAGCAGTGTTGGTTAATATAAATGGTGTTATTCATCTGACTATGACTGAGGCTTCTCTCCATCAATATCTGTGTCATCATTTCATATTCATATCTCATTTATGTGTGAATCTGTGTGTACAGATATGTGTGTATGGGTGTGCGTGCGCATGTGTGTATGTGTGCACGCGCGTGTGTGTGGTGTGTGTTTTTTTTAATCTGTGTGTGTTTCCGTGCGTGCGTGTGTGCATGTGTGTGTGTGTGAATATGAATGAGCATCTGAATTATTTTGTTTAGTCACACAATGATGCGGTTTCTGTCACTTTGATGACAAAAAGGATTAGGTGTCATTCACACACTGGACACCCTGTGATTATCTGTGTCCAACTCACTCGCCGGTCAACCCTGGTAGGGTCCATTCTCTCTTCAGAAGGGGACTGTTGTTTCTAGCCTCTCCCTCCACACACACACACACACACACACACACACACACACATTCAACGTTAAGGTTGGAATTAAATGGGTGTGGGATAGTGACAGGCAGCCTAAAAAAAGGTGTCAGGTATTTTCAGAGAGCACCGATTCAAACCTGATTATGACTGGATTAGAGAGAGAGAGAGAGAGAGAGAGGGAGAGAGAGAGAGAGAAGGAATATAAAGAGAAGGGAGAGAGAGGCGGGAGGGAGGGAGAGAGAAGAATAGAGAGGGAGAAGGAATAGAGAGACAGAAGAGATAGAGAGAGAGAGAGAGAAGGAATATATATATATATATATATATAGAGAGAGAGAGAGAGAGGGAGAGAGAGAGAGAGAGAGAGCCAGCGAGAGAGAGACAGCCAGTCTGTGTTGAGACTAGGGTTGTGTTGATAAGAGACAGCTGGTCTGTGTTGAGGCTACAGGCTGGGTGTTGATAGGAGACAGCTGGTTCTGTGTTGAGGCTAGGGCTGTGTTGATAGGAGACAGCTGGTCAGTGTTGAGGCTAGGGCTGTGTTGAGAGAGAGAGAGAGAGAGAGAGGGAGAGAGGAGAGAGAGAGAGAGAGAGAGAGAGAGAGATGGCTAAACGCGGCAAATATGTGTGTTGGGGCTGAAAAAACAAACACTGTATTACTGAGAACAAGACGCCAACGAAGCCGTCCTGCACAACCTCCGCCGTGCGACTCTTCGCCGCCGCAAAGCCAATGGAGAAATGTCACCGTCCGACCCGGGGTCGATAAACCTGCAGCCGTGTGCAAAAACAAGCAAATATTAGCCATCGACTTCTCAAGTGGAACGGCCATATCGCGAGGAGAAAAAAGGAGAAGAAGAAATAAGATGAAATACAAAATAGAGCCGAGAGTCGAGACGGGGCCCCTCCGGACCCCCCTCGCTTCCTCGTCCGATGATTGATGGCGCCCGTTTGCTCGCCGGGCTTTTATCCACAGCGTAGTAATTGCTTTTTGATATTGTTACAAATGAGAAATTACCCCCGTCCCATTACCGGTGCTCTACGGTAAACAATAGGGGGCCCTTGTAGCCGGGTGGGATGATAAGGTGAACCAGGGGGGAGAGAGAGAGAGGGCCCCCCCCCCCCTCCGGAACGCCTCTGCACTGGGCCCCGAGTCATGGCGGCGGGCGGGCGGGCGGGCGGGGCGCGACAGAGAGACGCGAGGGCCTGGACTTTTCCCCACGCTCGTTAATTATGCCGTGGCGGAATGCCATTAGGGCGCCATCTCTTCGCCATGTCTGCTTCCACTCTCCCGTCGTCGTATTGGAGCTGAGTTAATTAACGCGCGGCCAGGAAATGATGTATTGATTTGGTGAGATAGGCTACTACTGTGGCATACTCCAGATCTGTTGACGTGAGACAGCCAGACCGTGTTGAGGCCGGGGTTGTGTTGATAGGAGACAGCTGGTCTGTGTTGAGGCTACAGGCTGGGTGTTGATAGGAGACAGCTGGTCTGTGTTGAGGCTACAGGCTGGGTGTTGATAGGAGACAGCTGGTCTGTGTTGAGGCTACAGGCTGGGTGTTGATAGGAGACAGCTGGTCTGTGTTGAGGCTACAGGCTGGGTGTTGATAGGAGACAGCTGGTCTGTGTTGAGACTAGGCTTGTGTTGATAGGAGACAGCTGGTCTGTGTTGAGGCTAGGGCTGGGTGTTGATAGGAGACAGCTGGTTCTGTGTTGGGGCTAGGTTTGTGTTGATAGGAGACAGCTGGTTCTGTGTTAACATTTGGTGTGCTGAGGATTCCTCTAACTATATTTTAATAGCATATAGAACGTGATTATATGGCAATGCATTATTTATTAGGCCTTTGAAATATTTAGCCGACAAAATCTTAATACCAGCTGACCATCAGTGTTCTGGTAATGGAATTGACACTCAAAGAGCACATAACTAACAATTTCACTAGCCTGTGTATGAAGCTTCAAATGTAGGCCTATGCTGAAATAGTGTAACACTACTATTCATACTAATACAATTGTCCAGCATGCAAAGAAACTTTTGTTTCAATAATTAATGAAATATTTTATCATTCGTCTTCCTTGGATGAGTCTTCGCCAGAAGGAGGGAATCTGATTTAATTGGTCCCCGATGCATATCTCAGACACCTCTACTGTACTTACCCCAGAGCGTGTTGTCATGGAAATGTACCTGGCTGAAAGGTGAGCCAGCTTCATAGGACCGAGTTACCCTGACCTCAAGTCAATATTCACCTCTCTAACTCCTTAAGCCTGCTTCATAGCCTGCTCAACACAGGTCTGGTCTGTGTTGAGGCTAAAGGCTGGGTGTTGATAGGAGACAGCTGGTCTGTGTTGAGGCTACAGGCTGGGTGTTGATAGGAGACAGCTGGTCTGTGTTGAGACTAGGGTTGTGTTGATAGGAGACAGCTGGTCTGTGTTGAGACTAGGGTTGTGTTGATATAAGACAGCTGGTCTGTGTTGAGGCTGGGGTTGTGTTGATCGCCCCAGGGGCGAAGGTAATGTTTTCGCCCCTGTCTGTCTGTGTGTGTGTGTGTGTGTGTGTGTGTGTGTGTGTGTGTGTGTGTGTGTGTGTGTGCGTTTCTGCATGCGGACACCATGATTCATTCATAGGTGGCTCTACAGTACCCATATTACTGTAACTTCAGTGTAGTGGGGGATTTAGGTTTCAGTTTCCTCATAGGTTTCAGGTTCTTGGCACCACTTGCAATACCGAGCTTGGCCACTACGCCAAAAACTGGCTGTTCCTGGCCATGGGGGCTTGCTTCATGTGCCACTGAGCAACTTTCATTGGATAGAATGGGCCACCATGCCTTATCCACTTATTATAATACATCCATGATCCAGCCATGATCAGTTATGATCGCGTCAACAGGCTGGTGTCTATTTACTTTTTCAGCTCGATCCGGAAGGTAGAACGCTAGAACCCGCCAACCATAATTTTTCCGTCTGGCGGATGGAAGATGCTGCTGCGGCAGTGTTATTATTTAAATCAGCAATATTTAAATTTCGCCTTGCGCCTGACGAGACTACTGGCTGCAGTGTAGAGAGCGACAAACAAGCTGCTAAAGCTATTGCTGATTATGGTGTTTTGTGCGCACAATACCACTTAGTGTGTTGTTATCAACTTGTTTGCTAACAAAGGCTAGAGCTACTTGTTAGCTGTTGATAACGAGATCAGCTGTTGCAACTGGAACGCTCACCTCGGGAGTGACCATTGCCAGTTCCTACTCGCACCTCCCGAGACAAATGGAATGCACCATAACGTTATATTTCTCATTCGTGTGGATAGTTGAAGCGATGCATTCTGTAGGCTACCTCAATAGAGTCCGCTAAATTACCATGTTTAATGCTTTATGTATACTATCTGTTAGTGTGAAGTGTGATGATTTCTGTACGGACAAGATCGAACCCAGCATGGGCAAGTGAGCGTAAAGGCAATACTGCCAAGCAACACAGTGACACCTGTTATATAGACTAGTGTCTCAACTTGCATTTAAACGATAATGTAGTTTCAAGCATTCAAAGTAAACTGCAGACACTTTCAGGTGGATGAAAATAAAGTGTCTGCACATTAAAAAGATTGACTTCATAGAAGACTATATATCGCCTATAGACTATAGATTTAACATGTCATTGGTTGTATAACTCCCATCTCAAATGTACATCTTGTAAACTACGGTCTGCAGACTCTGAACCAGCCCACTCCTCCCTCCACTACTGCTGTGAATGTGACTCTCTGAGTGCAAGCCCCTCTAGTAATAGCATATAGAACGGGATTATATGGCAATACATTATTTATTATGCCTTTGAAATATTTAGCCGACACAATGTTAATACCATCAGTGTTCTGGTAATGGAATTGACACTCAAAGAGCACATATGTAACAATTTCACTAGCCTGTGTGTGAAGCTTCAAATGTAGGCCTATGCTGAAATAGTGTAACACTACTATTCATACTAATACAATTTTCCAGCATGCAAAGAAACTTTTGTTTCAATAATTAATGAAATATTTTATCATTCGTCTTCCTTGGATGAGTCTTCGCCAGAAGGAGGGAATCTGATTTAATTGGTCCCCGATGCATATCTCAGACACCTCTACTGTACTTACCCCAGAGCGTGTTGTCATGGAAATGTACCTGGCTGAAAGGTGAGCCAGCTTCATAGGACCGGGTTACCCCGACCTCAAGTCAATATTCACCTCATTAACTTCTTAAGCCTGCTTCATAGCCTGCTCAACACAGGTCTGGTCTGTGTTGAGGCTAGGGCTGGGTGTTGATAGGAGACAGCTGGTCTGTGTTGAGGCTACAGGCTGGGTGTTGATAGGAGACAGCTGGTCTGTGTTGAGGCTACAGGCTGGGTGTTGATAGGAGAGAGCTGGTCTGTGTTGAGGCTAGGGCTGGGTGTTGATAGGAGACAGCTGGTCTGTGTTGAGGCTAGGGCTGGGTGTTGGTAGGAGACAGCTGGTCTGTGTTGAGGCTACAGGGTGGTTGTTGTGGTTCATCGAGTGATGTGAGAGACTAAGCCGTATACAGGGGGACATTCCAAAGTGAGCTATAGGTTTTCACAATCGTCTCTTGTACTGTAGTTGGTAAAGGTTGCTGTTCTTTGAATGGGGGGATGAGAGACATGTGCCATGCATACACAACATACCGCATGCCGGAAATCTGTTTAATATTGTGATACACTATACTTACACCACGGACGCCCACTTCTGATTTGGATGAGGCTTAAGTGCGAGTGTCCTCCATTCCAACGCAACGCCCCGATGTAAAATAAAGAAATAAATGACACAGAGAAGAATTTATAACCTCCTCACGTCGGTCTCTCTAAGTCATGTCTTGGATGATCAGTCCTCTCTCATTTCCACGGCCCCTCCGGCACTAACGAGACAAGACCGGCCCCCTCTCTTACCCCTCCCCTTCTCCGAGCTGTGGCCAATGAGGGAGGGCGATGCTAATCGCCCGTCGCATATCCGGGCCCTGGTGATGGGGGTGGGGGGGAGGGGGCGGCGACGGGTGACAAGACGAGGAAGTGGCTGGCTCGCGCGGTGACGAGCGGCTCAGCCGTCAGAAGCGGCGGGTGTAATCGCATTAGAGGGAGCCCCCGTGGGGCACGCTTACCCGCCATCTTGAAGCTATACCGTTAAGATCCCAGTGGCGCGGCTGACATTTGCCGTAGATGACCGCAGGCATGACCCCCCCCCATCCTGTCAACGAGATGACGCGTGTCAAGGCCAGGCTACGGCTGTCAACATGGTCTGTCAGTCCTTGTCGTGTCAGACGCTCACCGTGAGTTCAAATGTAACACTCGACTGAAATGGCTCGGAGCTAACATCCTGGCCTCCTCTGAGATGCTAGCTAACCGGCTAAGCTAGCCACAGCTGCCAACTTTAGCATATAGGTCAGTTACACTGCTCAACCATTGCGCTATAGCCCCCTCTGACTTTTTAGCTTGCAGGCTAGCTAGCTACACCCTGGGCCACTGCAATTAAGTTTCTGCCCCCCCCCCCCCGACCGCGCATTACAGCCCAAGGAGCCAATCAGAACTCCCCTGCTCTACCCACGACAGCACAAGGAGCCAATCAGAACCCCCCTACC
>NC_140250.1:3834428-3846928 GCF_949987555.1 Borostomias antarcticus | reverse complement strand
TGTGTGTGTGCGCGTGTGTGTGCGTGTGTGTAGGTGTGGGAGTGCAACCCCGTGTCTAAATGGCTGCGAGGCATTCGAGCACAATGATTCATACAAATCCATCGACACATTTCCACAACAGCGACTGTGCGTCTGCTCTCTCCTCTGCACACGCAGGTCAGGGAGGGAGGCGCGCGTGACGGGAGTAGCGATGGGGTCGAGAGAGAGACAAAGAGATAGAGAGGGAGGGAGGGAGAGAGAGAGAGAGAGAGAGAGGGAGGGAGAGAGAGAGAGAGAGGGAGAGACAGCCTAACCATTGATAGCTGAATGCTAATGCGCGCAGAGCAGTGTGTGCGTGCGTGCGTGTGTGTGTGTGAGAGACAGCCCGACCATTGATAGCCGAATGCTAATGTGCTCAGAGCAGTGAGCGCGTGCGGGTGTGTGTGTGTGTGTGTGTGCGCGAGAGAGACGTCCACTGAGCCTTCGGACAGGGAGAACATCGCGAACGGCTGCGCCGCCCGATAACCCCCGGAACCCGGGGCCAATCAGGCTGCCAGCTCCTCTCTCTCTCCGCACGCCGGAGGCACATCACCTCGACCCCGCCTCCACAGTCTACCCCTTAAACGCTCGCTTCACAAAGTCGGGCTTTGTCACCCGTCATCCGCGGGCGAATCCGGTTCACGCTCCGAATCACAGCGGAGCTCAGCAGAGGGGGCGGGGGAAGAGTGAGCCGGGCGCGGCGAAATCGGAAGAAGACCACCGTCTGCCGATCCACGCTCACCGGCACCGCTCATTTTTCCGGTGGGATGACGCCGCGCCGGTCATCGCCGCGCCCGTCTAGTTATCCGATCGCTCAATTGCTCAGACGGATTCGCCACCGCGTCGGTAATGGGGGCGCTGATTAGAGCTCAGCGATCAGTGTTTGTGTTATCCCCCCCCCCCCCCCCCCCGAAAACATCCACCCAGCGCTGCTCCGCCTGAGAGAGAGCGACGCATTATCACCCCTCCCTCCGGATGTCGGAAGGCAGAGGGCTCCGGCAGGGAGCGGAGGACATTTTGTTTTTGATTTTTTCCCACTCAGCTTGGCCCGTTTCCCAGCCGAGCTCTGTGTCGGTTTCCCCTACGAGACCCGGCTAATGACCTATCACCCCCCCACACCCCCCACCCCCCCCCCCAAGGAGCCGGCGAGGCCCACTGCGAACACAAATCTCTTCCTGTTCCGTTCGCCAACACCCTTTTACCGCCTTGTTCTCCCTCTCCTCGCCAGGAGGCCCCGCCCCTGGGACCGTCTCCCCACGGGGGAGGGGCTTGTTTTGTGGAAGTCCTACAGTAGGACCGCACCCGTACCAAATCAGGCCAGCCTGACCCGACGCCTGATTGGCCAATGAAAATGTACTAAGGACACCCCGGACATAAGAAATCGACTACTTGAAACCCTTGTTTAAAGATTTACTCATCGTTCAATGAATACAGTTGAATTAGTAATGAGTCTTAATAATGTATGTTGTTTACAGTACAGTAGTTTCCGCTCACCCTCTGCTGACCTGCTCTCCCTCCACCCTAACTTTGTTTGAACCAGATCTGAACCCTGTTTGAATCATTTGGCCTGTCTCTGCTTGTCAGAGCAGAAAGATGTCCGCCGGTCCTATTAATGATTAAGGAAAGAGACTTCACCCCTGATTAAACACCTCTATCTGAGAACAGAGGGGGTCTTCACATCTCACCATGTGTTACTTGGCTCTGTGGGCATTGCCAGACACACACACACACACACACACACACACACACAGAAAGACACACGCACACACACGCACACATACACATGCGCACATACACACGCGCACATACGCTCGCGCACACACACACACATACACACACACACATACACACATACACTTGTTTATATATACTTGTGAGGACCTGTTTATCTATACTTGTAAACTTAACCCTAGCCCTAATCCCTAACCTTAACCCTTAACCTAACCCTGACACCCTAAACCCTAAATCTAACGCTAACCATAGGTCCTCAATTCAATGTCAATGGTTTACCTATACTAGGGTCATTTTCGGGACATTTTGTCTAGCTAAGCTAAACACACACACACGCATGCATCCACACACGCAAACACATGTGCACACACATCTCATGTAGTACACACACACAAAAAAACACACATTCTCTCTTCTCGGTCAGCAGGTGGGAATTTGTCCCCTGCCACGCTTAATATAACAGTTCACATGTTTATAGGAGCGTGGCGTATCATTGAACCCCCCCCCCACCCCACCCCCCTCCATCACGGTATCTCAGTGAGACCTCCCAGGTCTCTCCCTCTCTCCCTTCCCTCTGAAGAGAAACCACGCGGATCATTCACACGCATTTGCATTTCTGCTTAGCATAATACCTCCTCTCTCCCGGCCTCCCATTAGGCAATCACCGGGCCGTCACGGTCCAGCAGACTCCCTCCCTCCTCACCCCTCACTGTCCCCCTTGACATTGATATATACATACACAAACCACCATCCAGCCTATCTCCGCCTCCCCCAAGCCCCCTTTGACGACTTCATCGCTCTCCTCAGCGAGACGTAGGCCAGACGGGGGTGGGGGTGGGGGTGGGGGGGGTCCAGGGAGGACCGACAGGGAGGTGGATAAGCTCCGTGGATATCCCTACCCGGGGCGCGCCCGTCGTCCTAAAGATCAGCCTGACCAGCCGATCAGCCTCCCTCCCCCGTAAACGGGGCTCCCTAGTAAGCAAATACAATGCATGGATACTTTATTCCCAGGGCTTATTCTCATGGTGGTGGCATCGTATAGAGAAAGTAATTGAACTTGATTAATGACTAAAGAGAAATACTCCTTTGGTTTTACTGTGAGAATGCTGTGAGCCACAGGCATGCTGGACTTGGTTTATTACCCCGGGGGGGGGGGGGCATTGTGGAAGAGTTAATGATTCCCCCAAAATCCCATTTCAGGGGTCCAGTCCTTGGACTAGAAAGGGTTCTGGGTCTGCGTGACCCCCCGTTAATTAGTCACTGTGCAGTGGGAGACAAGATGTCCTTGGTTCGAGCCTGGAGGCGTGCAGTACGGTCCGTATAATATTTGTCATGTCCATAGTCTCTCTCCGTCCCCGGGCTAAGGGCGAGGGCGGGGACGAGCCCGGGTAGGCGGAGCGGAGGCCGGCGGGACGCGTGAACCGCACCCTCCCGGCGCCTTTTAAAGCGAAGCGTACAAACGGGAGGGCCTCTTTTTTTTTTAACACGCGCCGCCTCGTACCCTCAAGAGCTCTTACAGTAAGAGACCTCTCGGCCGCCTTGTCCTTTCCTCACTCCCTCGTCTCCGCGTGGATACGCAGCAGATCGATGGAGAGAAGGCCCCCCTGTACTCTCCGTCTGAACACAGCCGTGCCTGTTTCCTCTCTGAGACCATTCCCTCCCTCCCTCTCTCTTCCCGTCTCTCTCCCCATCTCTCTCCCTCGATCTCTCTCTCTCGTTCTCAACCTTATTCTTCTTGTTGATTTTCCCCTGCCTCCTACGCATGTCATCGTTTCTCCTCTCTCTCCCTCTCCCTCCCTCCCTCCTTTTCCCCCCACTCTCTCAGAGGGGGCCTTTTAATAATTCACGGCCGGCCGCGGGCATGTGTCCCTGTGAGGGGGGCCCGTCCCTCCCCCCCCGCCCGGGCCCCAGCACGGCGCCCGGCTCGATTTACAGCCGGAGGGGGGGCCCTGTCGTCTGGAGGCCCCCGGGATGTCTGGAGCCGGGCAGGCGGGGACGGCGCCCGGGGACCTGCCGACGCCCCCGGCCCTTTCCGGGGGGAGGGGGGGGGGGCGCCGGTTAGCGTCTGGTGCGGAGCCCTGGAATTCTACTTCTACTTTTCATATAAGGCTACGCGCAACCTTCTCTCCTCCTCCTCCTCCTCCTCCTCTTGATCCTCCTCTCCTCGACGTCCGCCCTCCTCTCCTGGAGCGGCCGTGCCGAGGGCCTCGTTCCGGCTGGATAATGAGTCTGTGAGCGGTCGCCCCCCCCCCCCCCCCCCCACCCCTCCCCCGGCGGCCGCCCCCGGGAAGAACGTGACGCATAATTTAGCGGAGAAGACTACCGGGTCAGTGAGGCTCTGTGAATCAGCTTTGCTAATGTGCGCGGCGTTACCGCATGCTTAGCTTTCTAATCAGAGCACAGCCAAGTAATGCTTAAGGCTAGAGGCTAGACAGGCTAGAGGCTAGACAGGATACAGCACAGCAGATTCAGATTCAGATTCAGATTCAGATTCAGATACAGATACAGATTCAGATACAGATTCAGATACAGATACAGATACAGATACAGATACAGATTCAGATTCAGATAACGATACAGATAACGATAACGATACATATTCAGATACAGATTCAGATACAGATTCAGATACAGATACAGATTCAGATTTATTTGTCACATGTGGTCCAGTCTGCAATGTATATTACATAATAGCCCAGGGGGGGTTATACTGTCGATACAAATAGAGACATGGGCGTATTATGTACATGCTATATATATATAAATAATCCCAGAGGGAAGATATACTGTCATCTGTTGTATGCATTATACATGTAGGGTGATATTATAATCATCTCCTCTCTCCAAATTAGCAGATGCCTGCGTCTGTAACGTACGCTTCCCCACATAGATTTACACCCTCGCTCCCAGCGCAACAGCGAGACGCTAAAACGCCGCTAAGAGCTATCGAGGCGGCGGCGCTCAGAGATATTTTCCGTCCCCAGCTGCTCATGTGTTTGTACTCCAAACGCCTCCGTTCGAAAGCCATCAGATGTCAGATCCGGTATGGAGTGAGACCTCACGCCGCGCGAGCCAGTCGATGCCGACGGCGGTGTGGCCAGATTGCACGTCTACCCCCCTGACCAACCCCCCCCCCCCCCCCCCCCCCTACCCTCCCCCCTCCCCCCGCAGAGGCAAACGTTCCCTGAATCCTAATCTGGATCCCCTGGTAGGGCTTTGATAGATGCGTGGCTTCCCAGCTCACAGCTCTGGCTATCCTGGCTGGACCCCCCCCCCCCGCACAATCCCCTAGCTGTTGCCGCGGGCCACGCCCACACACAGTCGTATGCATTATACACACATAGACACACACACACACACACATCTGCGAGGGCGCACCAAATGGCACGCTGGCCGCGAGCCATCCTCCGTGGACAGTCGTAATCTGTTGTCAGTGGCCTCTCACATCCAGCCAGTGTGTTTGGCTACTCTGAATAGAGCAGAGGGGTATATTGTATCGCACAGTATATCTTTGTATAGACACTATACAATCATTGGTCTATTTAAGACCACTTTTCAGACAGTGTCACAAGGCATTTACTGTGCAATTCAGCCCAGAGCTCAATATCAGCTAATTGGCCTGGTATTGGCATTTGTTTGTCCTGGGTGTTTACATAGTGAAATAAAAGCAACGGGACATTGATTGGGTGGGCGGCGAACTCGGGTCCGGAGACAGAGAGAGAAAGAAGAAGGGGACAAAAAAAAGAGAGCGAGTTTGCAGCCCTTACATTTCACACGGCCTCTTCAGACTCTTTCTTCACACTGACTTTCATCTCTCGTTCTCTCTCTCTCTCTCTGGCTTTCAGTCATTTCTCCTTGTCCTCAACCCTCCCCCCACACACACACACACGCACACGCACGTGAAACGTGTGCCCAAGAGAGCGAGTGAGGGAGAGAGATGAAACGAGACAGGGTGAGGGGAAGGTATAGAGAGTAGGAAGGATCAATGATCGATCGATCTATCTTTCTATCTATCTATCTATCTATCTATCTACGCTAGTTTGTGAGTGGTCTTAGATGGTGCTAGCTTATGTAAATATTACAGCAGCCTTGCCAAAGGCATGCATTGTGTGTAGACAGATGGTCATACACATACGCACGCATTGTTGATATCCAAGAGTCAGATTTTGGGGCGATGAAGCTCACTCACTGTCTGCTGTCCTGTCTCCAGCACCACATTTAACATTTAAGTTTTGCTCATAATTTCTTCTGAATAGGCTTTGCTGAAGAAGCGTAGTTTAGATAGTATACAGTATATAGTATACAGTAGCACTTAGGCTATTTGCTGTCAGTCTCCCTTCTCTCACTTGCATGGCCCGCTGGCCCAGACTCGGACATAAGCTTGATCCTGCCTTCTTATTGGTCTAGACATTTGCAGGGGGCGTGGACTGCTCCCAGAAGAGAAAGAGAAGGGCATCTGAGGTGGCACGCAGCAAATCTCAACATGCTAGTTAGTTGGCTCTTTGTGATGTTAGCTAACACTAGCCAGGTAAATGGAGACTCAATAATGAATAATTTCGTCCCTAGAGACGCGTCTCGGTGTGATCAGCACTTTATGCGGTTTAAAACGCCTGAAAGTAAGTACATAACAGGTGTGTCTGCATTTTAATAGAAACAGAGAATAGGATCTAAGCAGACACAGCTAATGTTCCACTGGTTGGGATGCTTTGGAAATGCCAGATGCAAAAAGGAGATTTGGCAAAATCAAATGATTGGTAGAAAACCAGTATTTTCCACTGGTCGGAAAGTTTTTGAAATGTCAGATGCAAAGATAATTGAAACGTATCAACTATCCAGAAATGCCATAATAAAGCATGTAAATGCAAAGTGAGGCAGACAAGAAGAGCCAGTCTCTACGAAACTGCTGTCATCCAGGCTGACCCCCCCCAGCACTGAGCCTGCACATGACCGCCAAGAAGATGGCGCTCGCGACAACCAACTGGCAGAATGTGCCGGGCGCCGTTCAAATGACCTGCACCTCCTCAGGAAGTAGAGTCCAGTCTGACCCTTCTTGTAGATGACCGCTTGTAGTGTTTTGTGCCCTGGGATCCATCTAACTGTGCATCTCTCTCTCTCTCTCTCTCTCACACATACACACACACACACACACACACACACACACTGACGCACGTCGGCATGACAAGCCAGTCACCCCCCCCCACGCCCGCCCAATTTTTCTCCGCCCCCTTCGGCGCCGCCGTCCTTTTTGCTCCGTCTAAATGACTCAGCGGGATCCATGCGGCCCGCTCCGCATCACATCGGCCCGCCGCCTCCCTTTTTTGGGGGGGGGGGCGTTGTTTTGTTTTTGTCCTGCTCCCAGGGTCCCGCTTAAAATGAGGTCTGCTGCACAAAATGAGCAAAACAAACAGATTTGAGAAACAAACAGAGTGTTTTGGTCCCCGTCCCCTCGGCCGGGGTTCGTTCTCGCTCTCCCCCTCCGTTGGAATCTAAATGCTAATAGTGTTTTACTGGCGGGGTGAGGGGTCAGATAAAGACGTCGGCTGCTTATAACAGAGCGTCGGAGGGCGTCCAGCTCGTCGACATCCCTCCCTCCCTCCCTCCCTCCCTCCCTCCCTCCCTCCCTCCCTCCCTCCCTCCCTCCCTCCCTCCCTCCCTCGTCTTGTCGTCCACCCCGCCTTCCCCTGCACACGGATTGGCTGCCTGGCCGGCCGGCATGGCGGTGGACGGGGCGGTGAGCGTGGGCGTTAAAAAAACTGCGCATGACGGACGAACGTGACGACGAGCCCTCGTCCTGTCAGAGAGGAGGAGGAGAGAGAGAGAGAGAGAGAGAGAGAGAGAGGGGGGGGTGAAAGACAAAGAAAGAAAGAAAGAAATAAAGAAATAAAGAAAGAAAGAAAGAAAGAAAGAAAGAAAGAAAGAAAGAAAGAAAGAAAGAAAGAAAGAAAGAAAGAAAGAAAGAGAGAGAGAAAGAAAGAAAAAGAGAGCAAAAGAAAGAAAGGGAGAGAGAGAGAGGAGGTGAAAGACAAAGAAAGAAAGAAAGAGAGGGAGAGAGTAAGAAAGAAAGAAAGAAAGAAAGAAAGAAAGAAAGAAAGAAAGAAAGAAAGAAAGAAAGAAAGAAAGAAAAAGACAGACAGACAGACAGACAGACAGACACAGACAGAAAGAAAGAAAGAAAGAAACAGGAAGCCGAAGACGGAGGCACAAACCGAACTAAGTTTGTGCGCCATGCCCAACCCTTCACGGGGGGCGCGGGAGGTGGAACGCTTCTCCTCATCTCTCGTCGACAGGAACCCTACTCCCCCATCTGCGCGCGAGACGGCGAACATGGAGACGGAGTCACAGCCTCTCAATCAACCTCACCCCCCCCCCCCGCCCCCCCCCCCCCCCCGCTGCCCGCGGGACGGGAGGCGCGCGCTCGACGGCCCGTTTGACAGCCACCGCCTTCGCAATCGACCGGGAGATCTCGCCGGGGGCTTCGAATGGAGAGAAAGAAAAACGCTGGGTCGGAGCGCCGGTGATAAAGATAGGGGGAATTAAATGAAATCAGATATAATTGAGAGCGCGATGGGAGATAAAACTCTGTTCGTTTAGGGTTATTTAATGTTCCCCCTCCGTTCTGCTCTCTCCTCTACCCCCTGCGGTGCCCCTGCCCCATGTCTTATACTCCTCCCTGCATGTGTGTGTGTGTGTGTGTGTGTGTGTGTGTGTGTGTGTGTGCGTGTGTAGGTGTTTGTCACTCCCCACGCCCCCATGACTCCGCTCCAGGTCTCTGTTAAATCTTTTTTAACAACCCCTGGAGCCTCATAAGGGTACGATAGGAGCGGCTTTGCCTGTCTGTCGGGCTGAACGGTTATTAATAGTAATTAATACGTGTGATTAGTTTACCTGACATTGTAATCCCGGTTATTCCGTGTGATTCACTGCGATGTCACTTTTATGTCAAAACAAGGTTATTTGAGGCGCCGCAACAATCGTTCCTACACTAGCAGAGTATTCGCGCTTTAAGTTCCTCTCAAGAGAATGCCTGACAACATGAGCGGCGGTGACCTGATGGAGTGCCCCTGGTGCACTCACATTTTTGTGATTTGTGCCGAGTAGAGCTGTGTTGAACCGGGAATTCATGATTTTTTAATGCAGTGGGCGACTCAAAGCAACGCATTCATTGTGGCGTTTTGCGATTAGTATATCGCAGAGGTTAATGTTGCGATAACGATTCATGTGCGGTTAATTATGCAGCCCTACAGTACCTGTCGGTGCAGTAGCTTGTGACCCTTTAGCTTCTCATTGTCCCTCTCTCTCTCTCTCTCTCTCTCTCTCTCTCTCTCTCTCTCTCTCTCTCTCTCTCTTTCTTGGCCCCATGCTCGGTAGCTTCATCTCTCATCTTGTGCTCGACAACCATCTATCTCTCTCCTTCTCTCTCTCTCTCTCGCCTCTTCTCTCTCTCTCTCTCTCTCCTTCCTCCTCTCTCTCTATCTCTCTCCTTCTTTCTCTCTACTGTATCTCTCTCCTTCCTTCTCTCTCTCTCTATCTCTCTCCTTCCTTCTCTTTCTCTCTCTATCTCTATCTCTCTCCTTCTTTCTCTCTCTCTCGCCTTCCTTCTCTCTCTCTCTCCTTCCTTCTCTCTCTCTCTCTCTCTCTGTCCCCCCCTCCCTCTCTGTGCCGCCCGGACCCCGGTAGGAGATAGGGGCGGGAGTGGCGGGAGGGGCGGGAGGAGCAGGAGGGGCGGGAGGAGCTAATGGCCGAGCGCTCTGCACCCTCCATGAATCAGGAGGCCATTAGCAGGAGTGGCTCGCGAGCACCAGACCACTAATGGACAGGACAGGGAAAGAGGCCCTCGGACGAGACACGGAAGAAACAGGGCGGGGTGGGGGGGGGGGGGGGTAGCGTTAGCTACAGCTAGCGTCCTTAGCGGGGGAGAGAGAAGGGTCAGCTCGCGGAGGAGGTCATTGCCGTCCGTGCGTTTGCACTCGCGGGCAGGCACTGCGCGTCCGTGATGGGGGACGTGCGCGTGTGTGTATGTGCGTGTGTGTGTGTGTGTGTGTGTGTGTGCAACCGGCCACAGCGAACGGCTCTCTGGGGACAGACGAGGCCGGGCGAACCGTCAGACACTCACACCCTCGAATTTGACGATGGTTCGGTTTTACAGCCAAAGACCTTAAAATGGCCGCCTTATCCCCAAACCCAGCCTAGCCGTTTCCTCTCCCCTTTTTATTCTCAAGGAATGGAACAACTTACCCCACTAATACGAGAACAATAAACTCAACATATCATTCATTTCTTTCCTTTCTCAAAACACCCTGCTGTTGTTTTCAAACGTAATGTCTTGGTGCTTATGTATTGTAAGTTGCTATCTTTGCTTGACACGTGCGTGGGAGCTGTGGGCTTATGGGAATAGTGCGTGGGGGGATTGGTAAACGGGAGCCGTCACGTACTGTACTGTATGTTTGCTGTATGTACAGTAACTGTCTTTGTTGTGTATTACGTCGTACGTTCTGTTGGACCGCTGTGAAAACGAGATGGTTCATCTCACAGGGCTATCCATGAATAAACTTCAATTAAATTACAATTAAAATGCATCCAGATGGTGCTGTAGCACCCACACCTACTGTAGGAGACAGCCTATAGCCTATGACTATATGAAATATATGACTATATGAAGTACTGTATATGAAAAAGAAGTGAAATAAGATCAGGATCTATATGTTTCTGAACCTAAAACATAATTTTTCCACTGGAAAACAAAACAAAACATGGTTTAACAGTATGTAGAGTATGCCTCATAAGGCAACTGTAAAACACCAATTAATTAATTGCTTTGAAAGCTGCGGGATGATTCTTGGAGGATGGGAGACACGTCATCCTCCGGTGATTCATCCAGTGCCAGAAGCTGTGTGTGTTTCAACTCTGTAATTAAAAAGAAAGAGTTTGAACGAGGGTGACGGAGATAAGAATATGACAAAAGCACCGAGCGCCCTGACGCTATCCGCTCAGACTGCGAGGCAAATCCCGCACGCGCACACACACACGCACACACACACACACACACACACACACACACACACACACACACACACACACACGCATGCGCGCACGCTCATAGGTGACGCGGTGTGCAGTTTAAACAGACACACACACAATCAGGGGCGAATTCACTAAAGCAAATTGCGCCCGCTAATTGCACCATTACATTGCGCGTCAGTTGCGCCAGCTATGTGCTCCGTTTTAAAAACCTATTCACTAAAGACATTGCGCTAATAATATCCCAGCGCAAACACGCCCATTCGGTGTTTGCGGCTGAGTGCAATTTGCTGCTGATATAGGAAATGACTATAAATACTGCGCATACAGCGCATACAACTCGTATGCATATCATTGGACGATGGCAGACAGAAAAAGAAAGATACGATTTTCAGACAGCGAACTTGAAGGCCTCACGGACGAGGTTCAAAAACATCCAAAAACATCCGCAAAAAATATCACGACTGCAGCAATAAATCATATTTGGGGTTTAATTTCCCAATCAGTCAGTGCCATTTGTGTGTGTAAACGCGGAAGACTGCAAACGGAGGTGGAATGATTTGAAAAGACGAACAAAGGAAAAATTTTCATTTTATGTTATGCAAGTTGCAGCACGATGATCTGGCATACTTTTGGGGGAGTGTATAACATTGCCCCACCGGTACGATCTAGGCATCTAAACGGCTTTTCAGGATTCCAAATGTGCGCTCAATCACACCGCGCGTCCTGATGTGAGCCCAGTTGTACGCCGCCTCTCCAACGTTGGAAGGATTACGCACGGGAGTCATCATCCATGGCTGAAGATGATACCTGCCGTCACCTATGATACAAAAGCAAAATATTTTCAAGACCATTCAAATAAAAAAAATATTGTGTAGGCTATGTTTTTATTTATTTATACCTATATCGGCCCCCAGCCGTTCAATGAACAGCTATAAGGACGCAAGTCCGGACAAGAACGCATGTTGAGAAAGGGCCAATGGGTGTCGGCCTCGACGCGTCACACCTTAGCGGTTCCTGTGTGCGGACGCGGGATGGCGGCGGCGGCGGCGTCACCGCGCGACCCCCCCCCGCCCCCCCGGCCCCCGCCCCCTTTTCCGGACACGGAGCGCGCGGCTTCCATTCGCGCGACAGGGCAGCGGAGCGGAGTCTGAAATATTGATGAGAGACAGAGGGAGAGAGGGAGAGAGAGGAAGAGAGGAAGAGCGAGGGGGCCATTTCGGGGCCCCCTTGTATGACTTGAGAATCAGGACATTCTCCCGGCTGGTGAATAATGCATGTCCTAATGTCGCTGCTTAGTCGTCGGGACTTCACCTGCTTTCACAATACGGGGGGAGGCGGGGGAGGGGGGAGGGGCGAGGCTCTCAGGCACTCTGCTGCACTGCTCAGATCAGGTGTCAGCCCGGGGGACTTATAACGACGGAGAGAGAGAGAGAGAGGGAGGGATGGAGGGAGGGAGAGAGAGAGGGAGGGAGGGAGAGAGGCAGGGAGACAGACAGAGAAAGTTCTCATTTTCTTGAGGGAGAGGGGGAGAGAGAGAGGGAGAGAGAGGGACAGACGGACGGAGAGACAGAGAGAAAGTTCTCATGTTCTCGGGGGAGATGACAAGAGCTAAGAGGTTTCAGGCTCTTTTTTTTCTTGAACCGGAATTCTGGTTCTGATTCCCGGGTGATCTCTGACCCCGGCAGCCTAGCAGACTCCCAGAAACGCCGGTATTTGAATCTCAATGCGGA
>NC_140250.1:3824428-3829428 GCF_949987555.1 Borostomias antarcticus | reverse complement strand
CCGAGTTTGGTTAAGATTCTGCCGAAGTGACATTTTAATGAGTTGAACTGAGGGTGCAGATGAGAGGGAGAGGACGCGGAATCGTGGAAGCGTGTGTGTGTGTGTGTGTGTGTGTGTGTGTGTGTGTGTGTGTGTGTGTGCCTCTCATCCCAGGCCTTTCAGGGTGCAGATTTTGAAAGGCTGCGTCTAGCACACGCCGTGCTGTGATGGAAGTGGGTCAGCGGTTATTGCTAAAGGTTTTGTCAACAGAGAGGGAAGCGCTCCTAACACAGAAGAAGAAAGAGTCTGTCTCAGGTTGTGTTAGAGGGCAAAAAAACAACAGACAAAACAAAAAGTTGAGACTCAACTGGAGAAAGTGTGTGTGTGTGCGTGTGTGTCTTTATAAGAGCGAAACCCAAACAGAGATGCCGTGTCCAGATTGATCCTGAAGTCCCGAGTCGCGCGGGTCTGGCGTTGGAGTCGGCAGGATATTGAGGGGGAGCTGATATCCATCAGCCAACACTTACCGATGCTTCATATGAGCCCCCGATACCCTCCCGGTGGGAGGCGCGGCGAAAAAAGGTCCGCGTGTGTGTGTGTGTGCGTGCGCGTGTGTGTGTGTGCCTCTCGCCCACAGGAACTTATTAAATACCCAGCCTGTTGAGTGACTCAGCTGTTGCTCTGACGTGGGAGAGGGTATTAGCTGTAAACAAGGCCATGCTCCAGGCAGCCCGGAGAAAAAGCCTCTTCCACTCTCTCAACGACTGGAAACAAACAACGCCCCCGGTCCATTTCGCACTGGGCAAACAACAACAAAGAGTGACCGGAGGTCGGAGGTCGGAGGTCAGTTCTCCAACAAGCAACGTTATGGATCGTAACAGCCTGTTTTCCCCAAATCTTCCGGCCCACGTTTGTAAGTGTCCCGGCCCCTCCAAGGCAGCCCAACGAAGACCAATAAGATGATTTTTGAAATCTAGGATACCAATCACAACAGTTTCTGCCCTGAGAGTCACGTCATCAACCTTCCCAGTCGGTAGCCTAATAGGCAGACAGAACTGTCAGCTCGGGGCAACTGTAGCTCAGTTGGTAGAGCGGGTCGTTCGATGATCGAAGGGTCAGCGGTTCGAATCCCAGCTCCGACTGTCCACATGTCGAAGTGTCCTTGAGCAAGACACCTAAACCCAAATTGCTCCCAATGAGCAGGTTAGCACCTTGCATGGCAGCTACCGCCATTGGTGTGTGAATGTTTGTGTGAATGGGTGAATGAGAGGCCATTGTAAAGCTTTGAGTGCCGCTAAGGTGGAAAAGCGCTATATAAGTGCAGTCCATTTACCATTTAACTCGTTGCACTCCGTTAAGAGCGTCAACTTCGGAGTGGGCGGATTCGACCGTCTGGATTCAAGCTACAGTCTCGACACAGAAGCAGACAAAATGGACCAGAAAAAAGCACCAAGCTTTTTTTAAATATTTTTTTTAAGTAATGCTTTAGAAAAGGATGTCTCTAAATGTGTGAAGATCACTGATGTATTCAGTCCTGCAACGGCCCCAAACCCAACTGCTTGTTGCTGCTAGCATTGGTGAGGACCGTGAGCAGGAGATGCAAAAAGGTATGAAAAGCGCGCGCGTCCAAAAGTGAAAGGCTCTAGGTGCTGGACAGAAATAGGCTACAAGTACAGTAGATTGGAAACATAGAATCCGCACACTAGATGTGCTCTTATGAACATGTCTTCGCATCTTTCTGACCGTGAGGATGAGTGCCTGCTAGCAGATCCACATGCCAGCATCTGCCTATAGTTTTGTGTTGTTGGAGGTGGATTGTTCAGCTTAATGTGTGTTTTTGTTTGTTTTGTGCCTGCCGTGGAAGCTGTTGCAAGTAGGGAAAGTAAACCATTCAAACCGCTAGCATGCCCTCATCATCCTTTAACAACAACAACAACAGCAGCACCATAACTACCATAATATGTAGGGCGTATGTACAACAACAAAAATATTCATAATAACAATAATAATAATAATAGTAATAATAATAATGAATATTACAATAGTGGTAGTAGTAGTAGTAGTAGTAGTAATAATAGCAATAATAATAATAATAATAATAAATAATAATAATAAAGTTGGGCCGCCATTGTTTTGAAACTCCCTGTTAGATTTATGGTCCCAGTCCGCCCCGGTGCAGCGTCATCCCCTGAGCGTCTCAACTCTGCTGACCAGCGCGTTCCCGCCCCCCCCCCGGGCGCTGACCTCGACCGCCAACTGACCACTCTCTCTCAGGAGAGAGGCTGGGGGGAGGCGGCTGGCAGTGAAACGTCCCTAGACTAAGAGAGAGAGTGAGACTAGAGAGAAAGAGAGACACTGAACGAACGGGCTAGAGAGACATAGAGGGAGAGAGAGAGCAATGGAGAAAGAGAGGGCGAGAGGAAGCGAGGTAATCACGGCGGCAACGGCCCGGTGGGCGGAGGGGGGGGAGGGCGTCAGGAGGGGGGCGTGGCTACGGCGTGTTCCCCCGGGACGCTCAGGGGCGGGGGGGGCGCCGGGATATGAGACACGGGAGGCGGAGTGACAGAGAAGAATGGCGCCGCCACCCCGCTCCGATCCATCACCCCCGCTTATCGTCAGTGCGGATTGCTCGCCCCCCCCCCCCCCCCCCCCCCCCCCCCCCTCCACTGTCGCTGCCAAAAGGACGCCAGAGGGAGAGAGCGAAAGAGAGAGAGGGGGAGAGAGAGAGGGGAAAGAGAGAGAGGGAGGAAGGTTTGGGAAAAAAACAACAAATGATTACTTCCTTGTACCTTGTTTGATCCCAACAGCGGCCTTATGTTTTTGATAACCTCCGCCCGGCCCCCAACGACAGGAAATTAAAGAGGTTCTGCCGGCAGTCTTTTTAGAGCCAAAGCAGTTTCCTGACGGGCGCGCTCGTGTTCTAATTAAGCCCGGGGTGTTCGCTCGTTAGGGTTCAACGCGGGAGCCGCAAGCCGGGAAGCTTGACGCCACCCTCGCGGTAATATGCTTGTCTTTTGGCGGTCTCGTGATAAGCCGCGACGGTCGCGAGACAGCACAAAATGGCCGCCGACACGAGGGGGGTGCGGGGTGGGGGGCTTAATAGCGTAGGCGCGGTCGGAACCGGAGAAGAAAGAAAAAGACAAAAAAGACAGAAACTGTCAGCTGGGTAGCGGGGACCTCGCAGGTGCGGCCGGACCGGGCTGTATGGCGTTCGCCGGCGTACTGGTGTAGCCATTGTTCGCGGGATGCTGACAATGGAGGCGGCGCCCCGGCATTGCCAGTCTAGACACGCACCCCGTGAAAAAATACAAGAGATACCACCTCAATTGGCCCTCACACCAGGTAATGGCTCTCACACACACACACACACACACACACCCCTCACTTTCATAGAAACAAGCCAGCACCAGCACGATGGTGTGTCTCTATGATTGGGCTTTCAGCATTGCACCCACCCCCCCACACACACACACACACACGCACGCACACACCCCCGCACACACTCAGATGCAAATTGAGTCTATAATGCAAGTAGGTCAGGTAGGCGAGCACAAATGCTCATGGAGTGGGCGCGTGGGAACAGATTTTTCAGGATAAAAGCCCGTGCAATCAGGCGGAGCGGGGATGTCGGACGCCGTATCGGCGGTGGCGCCGCCCTCTCCGCCTCGCCGGGCAGCCGCCCCTCTGTTCTCACCCGGCACGGCGACAGGCCGGCGAGCTGGGGCCGCAAAATATTGAGTACAGGTATATGAAAGACCCTTTTCCACTCCTGTGTGTGTGTGTGTTTACAGTGTGGGACAGAATGCAATGGACGATGCTCGTGCGACTAGTACGCCTGTTTATAATCCAGTATGTAATAATATAATTTATCATGCGGTTGTCCGCCGGGGGGCGCGGCCGAGCCGGGGGCAGGGCCTCTTGGCCGATCCGGGGGGGCGGGGCCTCGTGGCCGAGCCGAGCGTCTCGTAGATGAATGTCGGACAGCCGTGAACCCGGACTTCGACGCCCTGCAGGCTCCCGTGACAGTGATCGATTAACGTAGAGTACAAATGTCGCACAAACAGTGATTAGAGAGCGTCCCCATGGCGCCGAATCACACTGGAAACGACGCCACAATTCACCCAGAGTACCGTGTGTAAACACAGGCTGTACCCGGGAGTCAGACTCCCATCATTAGCATAATGAATATATTACCGCACTGAAAACATATTGCAGTATTGCATTTGCATATAAGAGTGTAGCTAAGTGTCGACGGACTGCTTTTGTGCCGTTGCCTGCTAGGTGTTTCTGCCACAAGCGGTGGTGTATGTCCTCAAATGGTCGTTTTAGAACAATGCTGCCTATTCAACGTCTTTCTTTAATGAAGAAATACCGTTGTGAACCTCTGCTTTCAAGCCAGCACCAATTTCGTTTCAATCTCTCAGGCAAGAGAATGTGTTCTGGAAGGGAGGGTTTATCCCAGAGCCATCTGTGCGGGTGTGTATGTGTGTGTGTGTGTGCGCACATGCAGGCGTCTGTGTGTGTACTAGTGATTGTGCGTGTCTGCTTGTTTTTTTGCGTGCGCGTGTGCACAAGCGCTCGCGCGGGCGTTCGCGCGGTTTTCGCGCGCCCGTGCGTGTACGCGTGCATGCTGACGAATGAGTCAGTGGCCGGGAGAGGAGGGCGAACGCCGCCGCGGCGAGGGCGGGCAGGCGGCGAGAAGGAGGACCGGGGTGGCAGGGGGGGTGATGGGCCGGAAAAAAGGAACGTGGGAAAAATGGCGTCGTGGATGATTCTCCCCCCCCCCCCACCCCCCTCCCTCATCTCCACACGATGGAGAAGCAGGCACAGAACAGGGAGGACTAGAGACAGAAGACTCATCCAAGAGCAGTAGGACCAGCTGAATTGATGGGCCCAGAGCAGCCAGCTGCAGGCTGAGTTAGCAGGGGGTAGATGTAATTGGCCCACTACGGCGACACAGTGATTATCATACACTGCCGGGGTCAGACATTTTTATATTACCCGACGTCGGACGACTTTCT
>NC_140250.1:3811928-3819428 GCF_949987555.1 Borostomias antarcticus | reverse complement strand
GTCGGATCAATTTGAATATGGTGTGAATGTTCCGCGTTTTATCATAAGTGCATCATGCGGTGTTGAACTCGGCACCGGTCTGGTCCGGGTCTCGGCTTGGTCTCGCCCTCACTGGGTCTCGGTCTTGACTCGGTCTCAACCCCTCAAAGTCTCGGTCTTGTCTCGGTGCCGATGCACCCTGGTCCTGGTCATGACTTGGTCTGGGTTCAGGCGGTCTTGACTGCAACACTGCTAATTTCTAGAGTTGCTTGTGATTGAGTCATCCTCCCATCCTCCTCATCCCCCGTTTGAAGGATCCGAGTCGAGAGAGGAGAGTGGGAGACTGTCTGAATAATTGAAGTCGTACATGCTTTGTGTTTACTTGTGTGCCGGTGTGTGTGTGTGTGTGTGTGTGTGTGTGTGTGTGTGTGTGTGTGTGTGTGTGTGTGTGTGTGTGTGTGTGTGCTCGCACATGTGTGTGTGTCCATTAATTATTAACTGCTGCACTTCATGAAGAGGACATGTATAAAGAGGACATTAAGGGCAGTGAATTAGATGTGTGTGTGTGTGTGTGTGTGTGTGTGTGTGTGTGTGTGTGTGTTTGTGTGTGTGTGTGTGTGTGTGTGTGTGTGTGTGTGTGTGTGTGTGCCGGTTTTTGAGTGTTATTCCCCGTATCAAAAGTAGAATGGTTTATTCCCTCTGCTCCATCGGGCGCAGGCAGAGGTCAGCTGATGTGACCGAGGCGACTGAGTGGACGCGTCGTGGCTTACCGCTGCGTAATCCCCTCATGTCTCCGCCGCGCAAACCAGGATCCAACCTAATGTCAATTTCCTGTCGAGAGCCGGGGGCTTGTCAAGCATGTTCTTCTCGCGTTATGTATTTATTTATGTATTTATTTCTTTGTTTATTGATTTATTTATTGATTTATTCATTCATTCACTTAGAACCTTTTTTTCCGGTTGAAAAGGGCACTTTTCCATCGCATCCCAAGGACAGAAAAATCAATACGAGCTCCTAAAGGCTGGCGTTTCGCTCTGACATTGAAAGCACGCCTTCGCTCTGACATTTCCCCCGCCGTCAGGAGAAAACGCCGGACTGACGGAATGTTCTAGGCGCCCATTTAATTTAGCTTAATGACAGCAGGTGTCTTGTGTGAGGAACACTTAATGAAACCGTAGCAATTATGATCTAAGCAGGTACCGCGGGAACCTTTTGAGGGTTTAATCGTTGTTTATGAAGTGGAATATCAGCGTGGCATTTACTTGACGTTAATTTGGAAGGGACAGTGCAAATTAATGAACACATTAACATAAGTTGGATGCAATTCATCATCAAAATATGAAAAGTGTAAAGATGTCGAATTTAGCACACAGGAACTTTCCATCGGCGGTCCCTATCATAAAAACAGAAACGGATCACAGGAAGTAATCATCACAACATCAATAAAAACAAAGATATATGAAACAAAAGACAGGTATATGGAGCATGTGAACTCTTGAGTAAAGATCCTCTAACGTGCTTGTAAAGGTACTGTATGTGTTCTTTTTGGTGAATGGTCGGTAGGTAGCCTGGTGGTTAGACCGTCTGACCAGTCGCTGGTTCAACTCTGGGCCAGACCATGGATTTCCCATCAGCCTTCGCCTACCCTTGTGCCCTTGAGCACTTCACCACAGCACCGACTCATTGAAGTCACTTTGGATACTAGCGTCTGTAAAAGCGTGAGTCATCCAGATACGATGTGGGTGCAGACGAGCTCTCTCAAGTGTGTGTGTGTGTGGGTGTGCGTGTGTGTGTGTGCGTGCGTTTTTGTGAGTTGCAAAGTGAGACGTCCACCCTCGGTCAGGAAGAGCCCACAGGGCCTGCGCTAATCAGTTGACCATCGCCGTCACCGACCGGCTATGAGAAAGCGCCCCTCGGTCCGGACAGAAGTGCGGACGTTCGCGTGGGAGAGATAGAAATAGCGATCGAAAAGTACCTGTTATTTGTTCACTAGTCTCACACAGCCAGAACGTTCCCCACACTTCGTTTAGTGCTGTTCCGGTGCCAGAGAAGGGTCTGGCTGTACCTGACTATCATCCTGAGGCAGAAAAAAAAACAATATTTCTTTTAGCCAATCACAATCAAGTAGCCAATCACAATCAAGTCTTGTGCGACGCAAAGCTCGTTGTTTTTTTCAATGGTGCCCTTGGGGGATTGAATCTGATTGGTGCGCCGCCAATAACAGGCTTATCTCAAAAACCGACATCTGTCGGGCCAGACTCTCTGTTGGCTAGCCCCTATCCCTCTTTAGGATAGAAACCCAGACGCTGTTCCCTCCCTCATTGAAAACCTTTCCGTCTCAACGGTCATTGGAACGCTTGTAGCGCGGCGCGTTTTTCCCTGACTGATCGATCGACAGCCGTGATCGATGTTGTGATGGAGAGTGACGCGTTTGTATTCAAAGCCGGCGTCGCCTTGCCTAATGAAGACATGCATTAGTTAACCCCATAACCTTTACTCCTGCTTGTGACTAGATAAGCTCTTCCAATCAACACCTCCATCAGGGATATTTACTACTGGAGCATTTGCAATGGCCTCTCATTCACCCATTCACACACATGCATTCACACACCAATAGCGACAGCTGCCATGCAATATAATAGCCTGCTCATTGGGAGCAACTTTGGGGTTCAGTGTCTTGCGAAGCCGGGTTCAGTGTCTTGCGAAGCAGAGCTGGGATCTGAACTGGTCCGAACCTCAGGACCTGAGGCCCTGTCCAAGGTCCTGAATGAAGCCGGGTCCATGGTGCTGACTGAGGCCCTGTCCAAGGTCCTGACTGAGGCCCTGTCCAAGGTCCTGACTGAGGCCCTGTCCAAGGTCCTGAATGAAGCCCTGCCCATGGTGCTGACTGAGGCCCTGTCCAAGGTCCTGAATGAAACCGGGTCCATGGTGCTGACTGAGGCCCTGTCGCCGGGTCCATGGTGCTGACTGAGGCCCTGTCCAAGGTCCTGAATGAAACCGGGTCCATGGTGCTGACTGAGGCCCTGTCCAAGGTCCTGAATGAAACCGGGTCCACGGTGCTGACTGAGGCCCTGTCCAAGGTCCTGAATGAAGCCGGGTCCATGGTGCTGACTGAGGCCCTGTCCAAGGTCCTGAATGAAGCCGGGTCCACGGTGCTGACTGAGGCCCTGTCCAAGGTCCTGAATGAAGCCGGGTCCACGGTGCTGACCGAGGCCCTGTCCAAGGTCCTGAATGAAGCCGGGTCCATGGTGCTGACTGAGGCCCTGTCCAAGGTCCTGAATGAAGCCGGGTCCACGGTGCTGACTGAGGCCCTGTCCAAGGTCCTGAATGAAGCCGGGTCCATGGTGCTGACTGAGGCCCTGTCCAAGGTCCTGAATGAAGCCGGGTCCATGGTGCTGACTGAGGCCCTGTCCAAGGTCCTGAATGAAGCCGGGTCCATGGTGCTGACTGAGGCCCTGTCCATGGTGCTGACAGGCCTGCGGCGGCTGATTCTGCCACGTAGGAAGATATGAACACAGGGTTATCTGAAATCACATGAGAATGTTTTGGAAATATTGTGAATATGACGGACAGACAGACAGACACACTGCCGCACGTGTCATAGTGTCAACATTAGTGTCAAAAAGGTCAACTAAGGCAAGGCAAGGCAAGGCAACTAAGACATAGGTATATTTTAAAAGCTTGCATGGTACCCTCTTTAAAACATAAAATGTATCAAACAGGAGTAGCTACTTGGCTGCGTAGGCTACTATACAAGAATGCTAACATCCTCATGAAAACATCCAGATTGAATGGAGCCATAGGCTACTGTACATCAACAGATGGCACCAGTGGGTGTGATCCTTTGAACTGCTCCGTTATCTGGGGTGTGTGAGCGTTGGCCTCGACACCACGAGTTTTGATTTGCAATTTTGTCTTGTCTGCTTGATGTTTGAAAGTTTTCTCGTGCTCTCTCTCAACGGGGCGCTTAACACCAGATGTTAAGCACAACTTGATGTTAAGATGAGACAAGATTAAGATATATCTTTAACGGGAAATGGACTGCAGTTATATAGCGCTTTTATCCAACTGAAGCAAACAACAGAACATGAAGTATGCAACAGGACGGTCCAGAACGACAAAACGGAAGTCTAACGACAAAACGGATGCCTAAAACTCCTTTACTTGATTGATCTTAGCTAGTGGGGATACCATCTCAAACCCATCACTGGGAAATGCAAGTGGCTGGCCGTACTGTCAATCAAAATAAGACAGCCAATGGCTGCTCAAGAGGTGATTTGACATGCAGTTGATAGGATACTTGATACTGCTCATCGCCAGTGTGTCAATGATTAGGCTGACGCATTCTCGATGGTGGCCTACCCCCCCCCTGCCCTATGTTAACCCTTCCTTAACCACACATACCGGCTCCGGTCAACCGAGGCTGATGACGGAGCTTGCATCATCTGTCTTGCGCACCAGGAAACGCGTACGGGGATCAGCGAAGCCCCGCGCGGGCCTTCAACGACTTCTAATCACAAGTTAGACTGAACCGACGACGTCCGCTCTAAGGAAATTAAGTTGTATTCACGGGGGAGGGGGGGGGGGGTAGTGTAAAATTAGATTATCAACACTGGCGTGCGTGTCACTGCGCCCACGTGTAGGAAAAGAACGAGGAGAATTGTGTTCCCCCACCGTTCCCGGCGGTATTGGCCATTGTGTCGCGCGTTTATCTCTGCGAAGCAGCCAGGATATCTGCTCGCTATCTGGCGTCTGAATCTAGAAGCGCCTCCCTTAGCGGAGCATAAACAGCTGCAAAAAGTTCCTGAATAAGTCTTAAATAAAGCATTAGCCCTTATAGCCTCCCTCAAACTTCACGTTATCTTTTTCTATTCCACCCCTCTCTCTCTCTCTCTCTCTCTCTCTCTCTCTCTCTCTCTCTCTCTCTCTCTCTCCTTCCCATTGTTGAGTCGTCATTGCCCTTTCAAACATTGTTTAACACCCTTGTCCAGAGTGACTCTCGTTCTCCCCTCCATACATCAGATCGCTGAGCTGATATTGGTTTTTTATTATCTTTACTGCACTCTCTGCCTTGCCAAACCTGCCTCCCGTGTTTATACTCCAAAACACACGTGCGCGCACACGCACATACACACACAACACACACACACACACACACACAAACAACACACACACACACATAACACACACACACAGACACACACAGACACGCATTTGAATTATTTATTCATGTCCACATTTAAAAAAAATATATTGCAGGGGCCTAAATATACTTCACACACACACACACACACACACACACACACACACACACACACACACACACCCACGCTCACACTGGGTCTCTGTTTATTCACACTGAAGCACTGACAATCTCATAACCGTAACAGCTATAGCACGTTTGTGCAGTGCAATCCGACTCTGCCACAGGTTGCCAGACGGTATATCCACCTTCTGTGTGTAAAGGAGCAATCCCATTATCCAATGGATAAATTGGCTCCAACAGTGTGTGAGGTAAGGGACCCCCAGGGTTGGGGGGGTCCTCGGCTCCAGGCTAGGAGGCTCGCTGGCTGAGATCTTTGCCCAGGGAGGGTGAGGGGGAGGCGGGTCCATCTGGCTCCGGCAGCTGGGCCCACAGCTGGAGGGAGGGACCGACAGTGACAGCTGACTCATCGCCCGGCATCGGGTCACCGAGATGGATGGATTGCTGGAGGGGTAGAAGGAGATATTAGAGAGAGAGAGGGGGGGAGGGAGAGAGAGAGAGATAGAGAGAGAGAGATTAAACTGGACTACTCCAGAGAATAGAAAAAAAAGTTATTCAGTGAAAATGAACTCGCTATGATAGAGTCTCTTCTCATTTCGTCCCCCGTTAGTGAGGGATTGGACTTTGTCAGCGGTTGTTTTGCAGAGCGTCTGGAACGCATCCTGATCTGGAGATGCACCGAGCTGGCCTCCTCTCCCCCCCCTCCCCGCCACCCTCCCCCCGTTGGCACAGGCAACAGATTTCCAGCCAGTCGGGCGAACGCTGACTCAGCCTCCGAGATCTCAACGCGGAGCCCGCGGGCCGGAACTTGACTTTACGTGCGTTTAAATATTCAACGGCGGGGAACGCTGATAGATGGCCCGTCCGTGTAATTAACGAACGGCTAATTCGCGATGGCGACCGCTGGCGAACGCTACCTGGCTGGCACCCGTAAACACCGGTCCCCGTTTGCGAGACGGCGAAGTGCGTTTGTGGTTAAATTATGTTTATTGCATGGCGAGGGAGGCGCGTGTGAGCACGTGTGTGTGTGTGTGTGTGTGTGTGTGTGTGTGTGTGTGTGTGTGTGTGTGTGCGTGTGCAGAAGATTTATGTTGCTTTCTCCCTCAGTGTTCCTCCAGGAGAAATCACCGCAAGTGATTAAAATCTTTGGCTGGTGAGAGGGCTCAAGCATGAGAGATGATATTACTCCTCAACCTACCACCTCCGCCCTCCCTCACTCTTTCTCGCTCTCTCCATCTCTCTCTCTCTCTCTCTCTCTCTCTCTCTCTCTCTCTCTCTCTCTCCGTTACTTCCCTCCCCGTCTGTCTCCTGGTCTTGCGCGTGCTTTTTCGCATAACTGATGTGTTTATTTGTTTGTCGACATCTCCTATAGGCGGTACACGCGCTAGTCCTTCCCCCGTAACCCGATATGCGCCGCGCCTCCATGCGCAGTGAGGCTGAAATGCTATTAGTGGCTTCATTAGTCTAGCTGTGACTCGTAATGCAGTCAAGTCTCCATAGCTGCATATCTCTCTCTCTCTCTCTCTCCCTCTCTCTCTATCCCCCCCCCGCCCCCCCTCGCTCTATATCTATCTATCCCACTCCTCTTGGCAATGCACAACTCTCCACCCCCTCCCTCCTCCCCCCCCCCTGTTGTTCATAGAGAGAGAATTGGTAGTTGGATGCATCTGGGCCCGGGCAGTGAAATTGATGTTGGGCTGGTGGAAAAACCGATAGATTTTAATTACCAAACTCCCCGAGAGCGGAATATGAGAGTAAGTAAATAAACAGTGCAATTAGATCTCAAACCGCAGTCTGCTCTACTGTGGGATTCACAGTTTCGCTCTGGAGGCGATGTTAGCATTATTTCTGAGCCGTTTTAACAAATCATTACAGCCCTCGTGATGTAGTTCAATCTAGCTCGTTAGCGGCCATGGCTCCATTCAGCCGCATGCTAATAGAGACTTCATTACCCACAATTCCAGGGTGAGATTTTGGGGTTTTTGCACACAGGCAGAGTAGGCTCAGCGCAGGTGTTGTGTCCCAGCGTGGACTACAGCCAAACGCACTAGGATGCTAACTCGCCCGCCCATAGTTGCCAAAAGGATTTGCAACCAATCCAAAAGCGTGCTTGCTTCCTAATTTCATGCTGCTGTAAACACCGCTCTGTCCTTGAGCTTGCCACAAAAGTTCACTTACATAAGCCAGAAAATTGTATGCGGAGGATACATTTTTTGGGGAGTTGTCCAGACGAAGGCGGGAGCCGGAAAGTGATGACT
>NC_140250.1:3781928-3806928 GCF_949987555.1 Borostomias antarcticus | reverse complement strand
GCCTTTACTTGAACAAATCTTTTTTTTTTTTTTCTGCAGCATTTTTTTTTGTGGGGGGGAATCATCGCTTTCGAAGGAGGATCTTTTTTCTCTCTTGGCTTACTTGTTTTCTCAACATCTTTTTTTTTTTTTCCGCTTTTACCGCCCCGTGCTGGGAAAGCAGGGTGCCATGGGCCCCGAATCCATCTGAGATGTCGTCTTCCTGTTCCTGTCGCGCGAGGGGGAGGGGCGTGCCTCTCCCGTCGGGCTCCGCCCCCGCGGCGCGGGAGCCGGCGGAGGCGGACGGAGGGCCTGGCGCCGCCGCCGCCACGCCCGTGGTGGGCGCTAGCCCGGCCTACCTGTTCAGGCTGGTGCTCTCCCTGGGGCTGCTGGTGTTCCCGTGCCCCGCCGTGGCCGCCCGCGTCTCCTCCAGCCTCAGCACCACCCACCACGTCCACCACTTCCACAACAAGCACGGCACCGTGCCCATCGCCATCAACAGGATGCCCTTCCTCACGCGCGGGGGCCATGGTAGGTGGCGACTTCCTCCTCCTCCTCCTCCTCCTCCTCCTCCGCTGTGATTCGCTGACCGCCGACTCGCTGTAACGAGCAGGAAATGCGCACGACCGCGACCGTACGCTTTAACCTCGAGCGCATTGCTTGGGAAGTGCTTCTAAGCTTGGGCTTGTGAGTGAAGTAAATGTGTATCTGATGTAGAAAGATGTGGTCTCGAGGGGGTCAATGAGAGTTAATCGTCCGGTAGATCTTGATTTGTGGTGGCAATGAACTTCTCGGTTGACTAAATGAATGGCGGCGCATTGATTCATCTACCTATTGATCCCGGTCGCCTACCGCAAAGAACGAAAGGTCCATTTCCAGGGGCCGGGCCTTTTTATTGGAGCCGCTGAGGCGGCCATCTTGGATCCTCGTTTATTTTCCGTTGAGAAGCGCGGCCGGTCGAGATTTGTGTATTCGCCGTTCCCCCTGCCGCGACCGCCAGACGTGGAATGGCCGCTTTGGCAAGGAAGCGCCCTACCGGCGTGCGGCGTGGGGTTGTATTGCGTTCGTCGAGGCGAGTTACGTGGCCTGGGTTCTAGCCGACGGACGTCGTCGGCGCCCTCGGCATGTTCCGTGTATGTTCCTGCGCGGTGATCTCCTGGGCCGCAGCGTCGTCGTTCTCCGCCAAAGCTGTCAGAGGCGTAGCGGGTTTTGCGCCGATGATCCCTTTGATGTTCTCCATCACACGCTTCCACCGCTGCGGTTCTCTCCTCCTTTTTTTTCACCCTGCAATCTCTCTCTCTATCTCTCTCCCCCCTCTCTCTCTCTTTCTCTCTCTCTCTCTCTTTCTCTCTCTCTCTCTCTCTCTCTCCCCTCTCTACAGTATATCTCTCACTCTATCTCCTTTAGTCAGACGCTCCCCACATCTCATAACAAATTCCTAGCATGCGTTTGACTTTTTCCTCTGTGGATGACTCAACGCGCTCCTCTGTCTATACCCTCAAATTCTCTCTCTCTCTCTCTCTCTCTCTCTCCCTCTCTCTCTTTCTCTCCCCACTATATGTCTGCATCTCTCTCCATCTCCTCTCTCTCTCTTTATCTCTCTCCTTCTCTGTCTCCCTCCCTACCTCACTCCATCCCTTCTTCTCAGTTTAGATGTAATCTGTTTCCATCAGCCGGGCATCAGACAGGCACAGAGGCTCATGTAGGCCCTAACCCAGCACAGCCAATCGGCAGCCAGGCCCTGACCTGGCACAGCCAATCGGCAGCCAGGCCCTAACCCAGCGCAGCCAATCGGCAGCCAGGCCCTAATCCGGCGCAGCCAATCGGCAGCCAGGCCCTAACCCGGCGCAGCCAATCGGCAGCCAGGCCCTAACCCGGCGCAGCCAATCGGCAGCCAGGCCCTAACCCGGCACAGCCAATCGGCAGCCAGGCCCTATCCCGGCGCAGCCAATCGGCAGCCAGGCCCTAACCTGGCGCAGCCAATCGGCAGCCAGGCCCTAACCCGGCGCAGCCAATCGCCAGCCAGGCCCTAACCCAGTACAGCCAACCGGCAGCCAGGCCCTAACTTGCTAATCGGTAGAGACTCTCCCACTTCATTGACATGATTGGATGTCCTATACAATATGCCTGAAGCATGTTATAGCCCAACTCCTGGCCTGCATCATATGGTAGAAACACTAGAAGACTTTGAAAAGACTCCGAAAAGACAAAAGTCACATCTAAAGACATGTGTTTTGTTTTTAGTCACGGACTACTGTGACTAAAAACTATAAGACTTGCAGGGTTACAAGATCCCTTTGAGATCACTTCCCATCATGCACCTGGTGGCCAGTGAACTGTTCCTCTCCTAGAATAAATACAATAAAGAGCATCCCCGGGGATTTCAACCGCTGTGAACTTTTATTCCTCCTACACCCTATCGTGGTGCAAACGGGAGGAGGCGTCAAAGACGCACTCTTGTTCATTCTACAACTCAACCAGTTTCTCGGACTGTTGACGGCGTTAGTGCACTTCACGATTAACATAAGACAAGACTAAAAACGTCCAATAATATTAAACATGTTTGATTCGACGGTTGTGGGATTTTATTGGAACGTCAAGACGAGAAAAAGACTGACAAGACGGCTCCGACTGCCACTTTACACCAAACTACCACGATGACGGGGGCGTGATTTTATTTGGATATTGGAAATGTCAAATCGCTTGAGTAGTCGATTGGTGTAAGGCCAGCAAAACAGCTTTGTCTGAGCATGTGTGTTGAAGTGACGTCTTTATGTCGATTGAATGACAAAATAATATGAATGTGATGCACTATCCTCTCGAGCTGAAACGTGGTAAACGGTGATAGTAAATGACGGCACTTATAGCACTTTTATCCAAAGTGCTTCACAATGGCCTCATTCACCCGTTCGTTCACACACTGCCATGCGAGGTGCTAGCCTGCTCATTGGGAGCAATTTGCGGTTCGGTTTCTTCGACATGTGGAAAGGAGGAGGCGGAGTTCGAAGCTCTCTGCCTCCTGAGCTACAACCGCCCACATGACAACCAAAGGTGCACGTGCTGACAAACGGCCATACTTGGGCCTCGTGCACTCGTTGGGTAGATCCACTCTAAAATGGCCGTACCAACTGGAAGCCTATTCTAGTCACTCTCTTTTTTCTCTTCCCTCTGGCTTGGTAATTGGATTGCACTTCTCTCGCATCTTGAGTCGCTAAGCTATTTAAATTTACATAATTAACATAAAATGTTCGGGGGCTCTCTCCTTGGATTTAAAGCTGTCAGATGATATTGGAGTGCTCTAGAGGAAGGGTTTGTTTGCTCGGTTACAGGGAAGGAAGAAGACAAGGAAAAAAGCGTCAGACTCGGGTCATTAAGCTGACTGCGTTCCGACGTGAGAGAGAGAGAGAGTCTTCGGCTCGGGTCGTTACCGCCGACCTCGTTCCCGACGGTCCCGTTCCCCGGCGCGTCACGTTTCACGAGCGCCGCGCCGCATCAAACCGAGGGCGGTGATTGGTCTACGTTCGCTCTAGAAGGGGACCGCGGTGGCGCACGCCGGCGTGAAAACTAGCTTCCTGTTTTGGGGGTTTGCTGTTTCCTGTTTCTCCCGCCTCCACTCGACACAGACGTATTTATGTCAAGCGCTCTCAACAGTAGCTCGCCGCCGCCCGTCGCACACTCGAGAGCGCCCCGCCAAGTGACAGCTGCCGGCGCAGCGCCGTCCAAGGCGCGCACTCACGGCACGTCCTCCAGGTCAAACGCCAGTCGCCGCAGTATCAGCACCAGTGGCGCAGCTGCCGGCCAATCATCGCTGAGTGCGGCGGCGGGCGGGGGGGGGGCCTCCGATAGGGCCGGCCTCTCGCGCCGTCCCCGGCGTTCGATCTGCAGCGAAAAGCCTCCGCCTCGCGCTCTTACCAGCCATTAAGCCGTCAAGAGAGACCTGACCCCTCTCTCTCTCTCTCTCTCTCACCCGGGCACTTGGCTCCGGGGGAGGGGGGGCTCGGCTGAAACGTCTTATCTCCCGCGGCGACCGCCATTATACCCTGCATCAGCCGAGCTGTCCAGCGTGACAGAGGAGAGAGAGAGAGAGGGAGGGAGAGAGAGGCAGAGAGAGAGAGAGAGAGAGAGGGAGAGAGAGGCAGAGAGAGAGAGAGAGAGGGAGAGAGAGGCAGAGAGATGAGAGAGAGAGGGAGAGAGAGGCAGAGAGAGAGAGAGAGAGGCAGAGAGAGAGAGAGGGCTTAGGAGACAGCCTGAATGGAATGATTCTAGCTCTCATTGGAAATGGAGGGGGTAAGTGGACATAGTAGCCGGTCTACCACTGGCTCTTTTGATGGAGGAGGCAGGCTGGGTACCTCTCAGAGAGGGTATGAAGTACTGACGTTAGCATATAGATGGAAGCACGGACGTGTTTTATTCAAGAGTCGGTACAGCAGCGGTAATTATTGGCGTTTTCAGTAAGCGGTCGCATCTGGACTGTATATACCGTGAGCTGAGCTGGCCATGCCCGACCCAGAATGCAAGTGTGCGCCAAGCGTCGTCTATCCCCGCGAAGCTCGGCAAAAGGAGCGCTTACAGAAGGAAACGGAGCACTCTGCACTGGGAGAGGTGGGCGGTATGAGCGCAGAGTGGGGAAGAAGGGGGGGGGGGGGGGGGGTGGGGGAGGGGTCTGGGTGAACGGCGAGCGAGCGCGGAACGGAGCGGGAAGAACAGCCTCATGAGCGCGGAGCGGGATTTCCCCACCGCTCTACCCCGCTCACAGTGTTCCGGCACGCGCGCGTGCATGTGCGCATGTGTGTGTGCGTGCGTGTGTGTGTGCATGTCTGCTTAACTCCGCTCCGTTTGCGAAGTGATCGGCCATTAACCAGTGTAGTGACAGCCAGGCAGTCGGACGGCCAAACCCGGGCGAGAGGCCGCGTTTGTCCGCCCTTGATTAATGGCCGCCGTCGCCGTGACGGCTTTTGTAATGATGCCGATTGGACCACGTGTGTCCGTGTGGGAGGGCCCTTCTCTCACTCTCATTCAGTGCCGACTATAGTCCTACTCTCAGTGGTGTGTATATATATTCATACATTCATTACTGGTCGTTCCAAGGCTGCGATTCTCATACATCCCTAACTAAAGACCTATGTGTGCCTGACTGCTGAATGCTTCATTGTTTGCCATCTCAGTCTCTCTCTCTCTCTCTCTCTCTCTCCCTCTCACCCCCTCCTCTCTCTCTCTATGTCTCTGCTCACCCCCTCCTCTCTCTCTGTCTCCTGTCTCCCTCTCATCCTCTTATCTCTCTCTCTCTCCTCCCTCTCTATCTGTCCTGTCTCTCTCTCACTGCTCCTCTCTCCCATCTCTCTCTCTCTATATATATATCTGCTCTCTCCCCCTCAAATTCTTCTCTCTGTCTCTCTCCTCTCGCTCTCTCTCTCTCTCTCTCTCTCTCTGCTCTCTGCTCTCTGCTCTCTGTCTCCCGTACCATGTGTTGGGATTAATGCATGTTGACGGTTCTTCTTTGCTCCCTTGTGGCGGCAAAACATAGCCCGTCGCTCGCAGGACAGTCCAAAAACAGCATATTTAAGGGCACAGTTACCTCACAGATGGGGTCGAGACAGCGGTAGCCAGACAGGACAGTTTTTTTTGTAGCTAGGCAGGTAAGTGCATTATTTAAACTGCTATAGATAACATTTTTATGAAGTTTTTGTTTTGTTTTTTTTCAAGCGTGAGCCAAGACTCCTGATTGCTCCAACACAGATGTGGTACAGTACCAGCGTCGTAATACTATTGGCTCACAGGCTTTGTCAGAGGTGAGAACCACACCTCAGAGACCTCAGAGTTAAAGACAACATTCCTTTCAGACCTGTCGTACATTTTTAAATGATTCATTCATAAACAGTTTTTTTTTTGAAGAAAAAGCAATACCTGTATTCCACACCTTTCTAAAATCTCTATGGATGAATTATTATTGGGCTGTCCATTTATAAAAAAAATAATCAAATTAATTACATGATCTGCAATTAATTATTCTTGCATATCATATTTTTTGTTGAAGATATTTCAACTACATTATTGTGGCAGACGAGTACAGTAATGAATAGACATTATAAAGGATGTGTCATTTTTGAAACTATCGTGCCTCTTGATGGCGGCTTGCAGCTGCAATGAAGCAAATAATTTGCAACGCTACCATAGCAATTGATCTGTAGTCCATAGCAATCCATTTTGCGACCGAGTGTGTAAATTTGTCTGAGGTAGACTTAGCCGATTCATTCTGTACTGCCTGCTCGCGAAGTGTAAATGTTTGCATAATTAATTGATCTAATCATCAAGTCTTAATGATAAAATGCGTTTATTCTAAAGCAATCCAAATCAATTAATTAAAGAAGACAAACTTAGTTGATTAAAAATATATATTAATATACTGAGATGCTGCTAAGAAATATTCTATTTTATTTGTTGTGAATGAGCGTGTTCACTGGGAGTGGTGGTATATGTACAGTACGTAGACTGAGGCGGGACAATCCTAGAGCATCCTGCTTCTGGACCAATGACGTGGCCCCAGGCTTTGTTTACATGTGGCATCATCATCCGTGTGGACCAATGCTGTCCTATTAGCATCGCTTTCATTCCTCATCAGCCAACACACACGCACGCACGCAAACACACACACACACACACACACACACACACACACACACCACTCCTCTCATGTACTACACCTAGTCTCTATCAAATGAAAGCAGACAGGTCAAGAGAAATATCTGGCCCGCGACGTAATCCATCCCAGAACACACTGCTGCATCGAGCTAACAGGATTAAAAGCCTGGTTTGGATTCAAACCATGTTTGCCGTTTCTGGTGGACTCTTTCCAGCGGATTTCACTAGCGGATCGCAGATAATCTTGAGAAGGCTGCTTGTGTGTGTGTGTGTGTGTGTGCGTGTTGCGTCCACCCCCAGGGGTGGGGGGAGTGCTTTTTCGAGCGTCGCTATCGGCCCGCACTTGTCCATCACGCCGGGTTGCCTAGGGAACTGGGGGGCCGCACTCTGCGACGGTGAGATGAATGAGAGGAAAATTGAGAGTCGACCCTCGTCACCCGGGGACCATAACGGGCCCCGCGCTTCACACAGGCCTGTAATTACATATGTCCATAGCGCAACGGGCTCACTGTGTGTGTGTGTGTGTGTGTGTGTGTGTGTGTGTGTGTGTGTGTGTGTGTGTGTGTGTGTGTGTGGCGGGGGGAGCAGAGTGCTGCCTGTCATTCTGACAGTCACCTCCAGCAGAATGTTTTCCCAGGGTGCTTTGCCAGTCACGAGAGGCAGAGGGGGACAACCAGGGCTGAAAATTAACACCTGCCACCGGCCAAATGCAGGTAAAATGTCCAATTGGAGACTACATTTCAGAAGGCTGTCTGAAAAATATATGTACTTGGCCGGTATATTTTTTTAATCTACAGTCCCCTTGGCAGGTGACTCCTGGGTACAAGGCAGGAGGGGTGGGGCGGGGTTCGTCTGCTAGCCGGGGTAAACCACTCATGACTCATCGCGGGGGGGGGGGGGGTGGGGGTGGGGGGACATTTTTACGTAAAGTCTGGACTTCCAGCCGTCCACAGCGATTTGAGTTTTCCCAGAAAATAGGGCACCAATAAGGAGACTGCATTTTAACTGCTGTTCCGCCCCTGGCCCCCGATTGGTTCCCGTAGATGATAGAGAAATACAATAGGAAATACAATCAGGGACCGCAGTTGAAATTTAGCTGACAGACTGACACATTTACCCCTGTGGTTGATTAATGTGTACTGTCCCTGTTCAAATAAATAAATAAAATGAAAATGAAAAAAGGAGTCCGCTAGCAGAATGAAGAGGAGGTAACGTTAACGTTAATAAACACAGCCATGAGTGCAGTTATTGCAGAAATAGACTCAATCACAATTAAAGAAGAACAAGAGTATGCACTAGCGGAACATTTTCGCTGTTCTTCCAACTGGATTTCGCAAAAGTTTGATCTATGTTTCGTTACGCTGATTGGTTGAAGGAGTTTGTCTATCAAGGCAAGTACTCCCGCCCACTCAAATGGTTCTGGGCGGGGTTAGGTTAGGGGTTTGGGCGGGGTTTGAGTCTGCTACATTGCACATTTGTACAGTACATTGCATGTGACAAATAAAATGGATTTTAAATCATTGGTTTACCAGGCTAGAAGCCAGCTGTCTGGCGGTCATCACACCAGCCAGAGGCATTCATATCGGTGACACTTTTATTTGCCATGAAGAACGTTGGACTATAAACGTTCATGTTATGACCTGTGTGAAGGAGGCTTGATTTGAAATGATCTCCGTGCGTAGTGATATCTGAACGTCAATGGAACTATTTTCTGTAGGGCTTACATGTTGATATTATTCCCCTGCAAAAGGGGAAATGTGCAGATGTGTGACCAACTGCAATTCATGGTGGTCACACACACACACACACACGCACAATTGCACACACACCTGGTTAAGTGAACTTGTGTGGCAAGGTCGTACCCATGGCAACACTCCTGCAGGTGTCCTTGAATTAAGAGCCTGGTACACAGGAGCAGGCGGCCAACCGGGCCACACGCGCACACACACACACACACACACACACACACACACACTCTCTCTCTCTCTCTCTCTCTCTCTCTCCGTTTTTCTCAGGAGAGCCCTGTCCTCCACCTGTGTCAATACGGCCTTTGAGATCGGCCGCCATCTCCTTCCTATCTCCTATTAGCTCCTCCTTCCTATCTCTTATTAGCTCCTCCTTCCTATCTCTTATTAGCTCCTCCTTCCTATCTCTTATTAGCTCCTCCTTCCTATCTCTTATTAGCTCCGGCTGTGTTTAAGCTCCCGGTCCCGGTCCGCTAAATGATGTCGCCCCTCTCTTCCTCCTCCTCTCCTCTCCTCTATCCCTCCATCCTAGTTAACCGGCCGCTGTTCTTCTCCCCTCCTCCGTCTCATCCTTCTTCTCTTTCTTTACTCTCATTGTTCCCTCCGTTCGTCTCCTATTAAGCCCCCCGACGCTCCTCGGAGCCAGGGCGCCTCGGAGAGCGGGTGCACCACTAGACCTCGTTTCGCGCGGCCGCATGCTAACGACCCAGGCGGACGGTGACCCCCCCCCCCCCCCCCCCCCCCCGCCACCTCCGTCCTGGAGGAGAACTCCAGGGGCACCACCCCCCCCCCCCACCACCAGGTCACTAGGTCCCGTTGCGGCGACGACAAGGTGATAGCTCGATAAGCGCCGCTCTATCTGCGGACGCCGGGGGCGACATCACGCTGATGGGGGGCCGTCGGGCGCCGGGCACCGGGCGCGGCTCCCTCCCATTCAAAAGAGCGCCATTAGTATTCAGTATTCTCGCGTCCCGTGGCGTGAGACCGCGGCCTCGGCGAGGGGGAGAGAGGAAGGCAGCTCAGGTATTCTGGCCGGACCAGATAAGCGCCTCGTTTTGCCGCCCTTTGCATTTTCCTGTTTCAACCTAACCCGCTCGTTGTGTGTGTGTGGATAGTGGGAAAAAAAACACCAAGCCCTACTGTACAGTTACAGACTAGGCTGTTTTCCAAACCTTGACAGTGTTTGAGTTCATGTTGACGTTGATATTGGCGCATTCATTACAATATTGCAGTATGGCGATTGTTTGCTAGAGCCTGAACTGTTTCTTGAGCTTCCACTCTCCGCCCGACCCTGGTCTGTTCAAGATGGCGACCTCTAGCAGTGTACGTTATTATTAGTGGTGTGCGCGTGTGTGTGTGTGTGTGTGTGTACCGCTGACAGCTCCGGGCCCAGGGCTGACAGGCGGCCTCCGTGGGCTTGTCCGTACCCTGATTCGGGGCTCGCGGTCGACTGCTCCGGCACGCGGGTTCTGCTCGCGAGGCCTGAGAGGTCGGGTCCCCTCTGGGGCCCCGGAACCCACGGTAGAGAGCGAGCTCCAGCTCCGGAGAACCCGCCAGAGAACCCGCCGGATCGGCGCGTCGGGCCTAACGAGCGCTCGTTAGAGGGGCCGGGACGGAAGCGGGCGCACCTGACACACATCAGCGCTACAAAGTGCCTCTGCCTGTCAGACCTGGCGCCAGCCACGCTCTCTCTCTCTCTCTCTCCCCTCCTCGTCCTCTCCCAGTCAAATTGATTCCCCCTGTCCTCTCTCTTTCACATTACCCCCCCCCCCCCCCGACATGGAATAAGGTGTCGCGCACAACCGCCGGCAGTGAGCGAAGGGCACAGAGACAGAGAGTTCAGCCTTTTTCTATTAAGGAGAGAGAGAGAGAGAGAGAGAGAGAGAGAGAGAGAAAGAGAGAGAGCACTTCTCCCTCAGCGGAGGTGCTCAGGATCCTCCTCCCCACGCCAGACCGGCGTTTTTGATCAATGTTGCCCACCCCCCCCCCCCCCCCCCCCCACTTCCCCCGGCCCCCTTCCCCCTCCCCCTCGCCGTTCATGTCCGCCGGGCGCCGGGGCGGACGAGAACAGCCTTACGGCTGTTATTATTAACGGCCCGCCCGCTTGTCTCTTCGCCCCCGCTCGTTTTTTTTTATTTTAGGCAAGCCACCGCCCGCCTCCGAACCCCCCACCACCGTCATCGCACCCTCCCCCCGTCCTCTCCCCGCTCTCCTGCTCTTTTGTCTTCCGGACGTTGGCGCCGTTCACGCCGCGCCTCGCTTGCTTGCTCCCGCAGCGTGACCGACGTGACCATCCGTCCTCTTTATCAACGGACACGCTTCCTGTTCCCGTTCCTCGACGCCGCCCTCAGGGGGAGACCCTCTATACGCCGACGAACGACCCCCCTCACCCGTCTGAGGATAACAACCTTTACGCCGGTGGATTCACATGGGTCTGGGTTGACCCCCCGCCCCCCCTTCCCCCCGGGTAACGCGGCGGCGCCGAGCGGCGCCCTCTGATCCCTCGCCGGGCCTTTGAACAAGGCCGTGTCTGGCGCCGGGGGTCGTCTGGCGGATAAGAGGGGAGGGCCGGCTCTTCAGAGGCCCCGGCGATGTAAGCGCGCTTGAATTATTCATCCGGCAGATATTAAAGCCTCGCGCCGAGGAGTCACGTGTCGTCTGGGACTCTTTGGCATCGATAAACAAAAGGGGCCGATATAACGCACGGCTGCTGCTTTGAATAGGCCCCGCCTCCCCATAGGGGGGATTCAGGGAAAAGAAAGTCTCGATGACAGATTCAACAGGACACATACTATTCTTCACTTCTTCAACGTTATTCTAACCCTAACCCAACCCTATCCTCTTTTGTTTCTCTCTCTGAGCTTTTGATCACAAAACGAAGCAAGACAAGTTTTTCTTGGGAAAAAAAAAAAACAGACGCCCTAGTTGTCGCATTTTGGGAGGTTATTTTAGCTGTGTTTATCTTCTCGCAGGAGCCAAAACAACAACAAAAAACGACCAAAACCAGACTAAACAAGAGCTGCTCGGGGGATAGCACGGAGAGGTTACACATTTAATTTAGAGATTTCATTTTAGGAGGAGTTCCCTTTAGGCAACGACTGTAAATGAAAAAGGAATCTTGATTTTTTGCTCTCAGTCCAAACGTTGCTAACATTTGCACGACGTTAGCGACTTTGATGTGGTGTTTTTTTATATCTCCGAACGCTCTAATTGGTTACTTGTAGGGGAGAGGGGAGACGTGTGTGAGCGAATAAAGGGATGAAAAAGGAACGATGAACTAGACGAAGCCATGGTGAGGGCATGCGTGCTCCTACCGCTTTTGATTTTCTCCACTGTGATGCTACAAAGCTGCTGGCGTTTTCTTCTCGAAGAAAGTGCCTGGTGTGGTCCACTGCACTTTTAATTGGTCTGACTCTCAGGTGATGAACAGTAGCGTAGGATCAGCTTCATCTTTGAAAGTCAAAAGCGAGTACTCTTACTTTATAGTAATAGTGTTGTTGATAGCTCGTTTACTGTAGGCTAATTCAATTAGCGTAGCCACAGTGAATCTGGTTTCAGCTTGTCACCACTGGCCCTTTGGGTCTGCGAGTCATATACAACGATAGATTGTTTTGTTATCTTCGTCATCTAAGTGCCTGAATTGGCATTGGGTCCGTGTTTGCTCAATGAATAACTGTCATGGCCATGACTCATCTCCTCCCTTCCTTGCCAACCCCAATCTGTTTGCTGCGAAATCACACAAATCTACAGTATTTACTTGTTGTGACACTCAACAACTGAAAGTTCATTTCCTGGAATTAGTGAGCACGCTAGCAAGGCCGACCGGTGGGAGTTCTTCCTGTCAGGTGTTTGTTTTTGTCCTCGTTGCCGACGAGGAGCTCCACGTCGGTGGACAGGCAGTACCGGCTGTCCGCGCAACATGCGTATTTAGCGGGAATCCTCGGGGACGCAGCTTTCTAGGTTTAATTCTAGAAGATTGGGAGGATGTTCTGAAGGCTGCTTTCCTAAAAAGCATCCGGGGCTCAGAATAGCAGGCTGAGCGCATCGTTTAGTGGGCTGACATTTGCATACTCCTCCCTCTCTGAGCTGACATTTGCATACTCCTCCCTCTCTGAGTAATAGTGAGCTGACATTTGCATACTCCTCCCTCTGTGAGCTGACATTTGCATACTCCTCCCTCTGTGAGTTGACCTTTGCATACTCCGCCCTCTGTGACATGTACAGACCCCTTCCCCTGTGACATGTGCAGGCTCCTCCCCCTTTGACATGTACAGACCCCTCCTCCTGTGACATGTACAGACTCCTCCCCCTGTCACATGTACAGACTCCTCCCTCTGTGACAAGTACAGACTCCTCCCCCTGTGTAGTATACTGTACAATGTGCAATAGTAGACAAGTAGAGGTTTACATGGAGGCTTGTGGTAGGAGTCAGAATATAAGCTTCGGTTGCATCACACATACAGTAACACACACACACACACACACACACACACACACACACACACACGCACCACCCAAACCAGAGAGAGTGCTGCTGGAGGCAGAAAGACAAGAGAGGGCGTGTGGCTGGAAAACTTCAAGGAGTCACGCCGCCTCGTTCCGTGTCAGGCAGGGCTCTGATGGCCGGCAGCCTCTACATCCCTCTCTCTGAAGATGAGACAGCATGAGATGATGGAGGAGGAGGAGGAGGAGGAGGAGGATGAGGAGGAGGAGAAGAGGAGGAGGGAGGTTGAGAGAAGGGAAGGGTCGGGAAGGGAAGGGTCGGGAAGTTCAGAGACGACCCGGCGTGGTTGAGTGGTATTTCAAGACTGGGCTCATCCTCTCTTTCTCTCTCTCCCTCTCTCTCTCTCTCTCTCTCACACACACACACACACACACACACACACACACACACACGTGCAAGTCTTGACACACTTAACTCTCCCTATTCTAATTCAGATTCCCCAGGCAGAGTGGGGCTCCGGGCGGCCGGCGGCCCCCCAGGGGGGTCAGACATCACCTAGGTGGCCCGCCCTGGTAACTAGGCCGTCTAGCGCTCCCAGGGGGGTCAGACATCACCTAGGTGGCCCGCCCTGGTAACTAGGCCGTCTAGCGCCCCCGGGGTTCCGAGCGAAACCCCTACTCTAACGTCAACCTCTCTTCCTGTAGCTGCGGCCCATGGCTCCGTCAGACCGGTGGATAATGACACACACACACACACACACCGCCGCCGGTCAGCAAAGTGTCCGTGATGGAAACGGCATTGACCCGTGAGGGCGTACTGTACTTTGGTAATCCAAAAAAGCACAGACCGTAGAGTTTTCTCTCCTAGCAATAGCCTGGAATCATTCCATCACATTTTGAACATTACTGTAGCTTAACACCCCACTCCCCCACGCAGACGGCTGCCAAAGCCATTCTCTATGGGCCGCTGGGCTTTGTGGGTAATCGGATTCCTCCCATCTCCTTTTTTTCTTTGTCCGGCGCAGATACACACACTCCCATCATTACAGCGAGTGAGTGGGGGATTGTGGGAAGTGTGGTTCTTAAAACGCAGCGCCTCGTCTCGGCTTACCTAGGAGAAACGTCGGGGTCAATATTCACTCCGACGGACCGCCGGCCCCCGGGCCCCATCGTTAAGAACCCGGAGCGACACGCGGACCCCCTCCTCTCTCCGTCTCTTCTGCCTGTTCTCCCGCCGCGGGGGAGAGACGGTCGGCGTGGAGCGGAAAGCGGCGTCTCCGACATCCCGGCCGCCGTTCGTTCTCCCCGGAGATCCCGCCGCCTCCTATCCGACTCGTTGGGGGAACGCCTCGTTCGGGGAACGCCAAAAAACGCTCCGTTTATCTTCTGAACTATTTGTAAATGTCGGAGATCTGAGTACCTCTCTCTCTCTCTCTCTCTCTCTCTCCCCTCCCTCTCTCTCTCCCCTCCCTCTCTCTCTTGTTTATTTTATTTATTTATTTATTATTTTTATTTATTTATCTTGCCTGAGTGCTGTAGCGAAATTGAAACTGGCGTCTTGCACTCTCTCTAAATACTGGGAATTCACTTTTAATTTGACCCTCCGAGTCCATCCGTGCTCCTCGAAGCGTCGTTTTTTTTGTCTTCAGCTGAGCTTCTCGTTGTAACGAGCAGTAACGCCGGGCAACGCAAAATGCATATTCATCGGATGTTAACGAGCCGAGCCGCCTCCCGGCCGGGGACACCCCCCCCCCGTCCCCGCGGCCAGGCCGATCTAATCTCGGCCGAGGGTGGAGGTCAGCTGTAGCTACCGGCGTAGGATCTCGTAAGGCAGCCAATCAGGGATGTTAATCAGCGGCGTGATGACTTGCAAATTAGGGTACGCTTGTTTTACGTTCCGGGGGACAATCCAAGGGGCGGAAAATCAAGAACGATCGAATGTACCTCAGTGACTTTTACTGCAGCGCGCTATTGTGCCGTGGCTCTGACAACGGCGGGATCCTGAAATGACACGATTGACTCTGTGTACAGGATACGCGCCGTGATCTCCGACGCATCTCTCTTCCGAACGGGAACTCTGGGAACGGGACCTCGGACTAACCCGTCCAAACAAAGTCGAAATAGCTCTTTTTTTAAACACACCCGCGGTAATTGGAGCGCCGCGTCCTCAGCGACGTGGATCCCGGGTTTGAGGGATGGAACGGTGAGACCTTGTGAAGTGCCGTGAAGTTCCAGCCGGACGTTTCTAGCTCAGGGGAGATGGATGGCCGGCCCCTAGCTGCCGGCTAATTAAGAGCGGGCCCATCGGCGCCCGGCAAACAACATCCCCCCCCCACTCCCCCCCCCCCCCCCCCCCCCCCCGCCTGCCCGGCGTTCGTTCCTCGGACGCCTCGTCCCGGCCGCGCCCCTTCCCTATCTGGTAGAACCCTTTGTTTAACGGCGCGCTTTCCCGAGATTAAATACTCTTTTTACACCTGCTTTCACTCACGGCAACTTCAGCCTATAGCTGCGCCTCGAGTGTGTGTGTGTGTGTGTGTGCGCGTCTGCGTGCGTGTTCTTTGATTTGTGTTCACGCTAGTGATTTGTGTCGACCTGCCATGGATTCCCACAGGGGGGCGGAGCCTTCCGGCGAGTCAGTCTGACTCTTAAGCTTCTTCCCCATACAGAAAGTGCATTCCCCACCCATCATTCATCCGTCATAACTTGTCCTCCCCGCCCCTACACGCACAACCGCACACACACACACACACACACACACACACACATCCACGTCTCCCTCATTTCAGAGAGACTAGCTCGCCGACTATCTGTCATACCAGCCTCTTTGCAGGAGATACCAGGAAGCACAGGCAGCACTTAGGGGTGAAAGGTCACCAGAGGAGGATAATGATAAGCACCAGAGGTGAAGAGGAACTCGTCAGCCTGAAACCAAACTGTCGTATGTCCACTGATGGACGATGCAAAGCTATACGTCGAATGAGGGTTTTGTCCATACACAAAACATTGGTGTTCACATTGGTGGGAGGAGGAGTCTTAACTAGATAAGAAACCCAAGTCACAAGCGTCGTTTTACACGCTTATCTTAACGTACTCAGAGACTGATATTGCCACGCCTGGTTCTAGCTCCAACCAACGAGAACGCAGTCCTGTAGAACTCACTCAGCAACTACACAGCCTCCACATGCTTGGCGATTCAGGCTCAAAGACCGGCTGATGAGCCGCACTCTCCTCCAATCAGCCCCCTGCGATTCGATTCACGCCGCACCTTCACCCGTCTCATTTCCATATTAAACTCAAGACGCCGCACGGCGTGCGTTTATCCCGCCCGGAAATGGCGCGCTCGGCGGGACCCCTCCTCCCCCCTTGCTCTTCACGCTGTCACGTTAATGACACGCCCCGCGGCGTGTCACAGCCCGCCGGCAATCGCAATCGGGCGCAGGTGCGCCCGGGGGAATCGTAAATGAGCCGCATGTCCGCGTGGTCAAGCGCTAGCCCGCCGTGACAGAAAATTATTTTTTTGGGCTTGTAAGTTATGACCTCATCATTCAGCGCCGTGACTTTGATCCCCGGAAGGGCGCTATCATCACATGGCGTCCGTTCTAGCACTAAGTGCGTGATTGCGTGCGCCTTAGATTAGCGCGTAGCCATCCCTCTGATTTAGCTAGTGTCTTTATGAGAGGGCTATGGCGGCTGTGTGATAGATGGAAGGAAGGAACGAGAGAGAGACAGAGAAAGAGAGACAAAGAGAGAGAGACCGAGTGCGGTGATTGACGAATGACAGGCACGGTAGGTGAGCAGGTGAGAAATGGGGAGTGTGATTTCTCTTTCTCTCTCGTCCCCTCGCTCTCCTGCTCCCTCTCTCTCTCTCTCTCTCTCTCTCTCTCTCTCTCTCTCTCGTATGGAGCGGAGAGGTGACCTCTAGCGCGGTGATATGAAGAGAATGTCACGCAACATTAGCCTGCTTCTCTCCCAGACACAGATGAAGTTTTATTTTTTGTGCCGTGGTGCGGCGGAGAGAAAACACTTCTTGTCCCCTGTGATTAATGTGGGACATGTGGACCGGAGAGGAAGACTGCGGAGGACAGGAAGAAAGGAGACAGGCCTGTTCCTTTTTCTCTCCCTCTAGACTCTCTCTCTCCCTCTCTCTTTCTCTCTCTCTCACTGTCTCTCTATCTCTCTCTGTCTCTCTCTGTCACTCTGTCTTCTCCCCCTCCCCTCTCTCTCTCTCTCTCTCTCTCTCTCTCTCTGTCCTTTACCCCGAGTCCCCCGTTGCCCGCCGAATGACCTTCAACAGGAAGTGACCTCATGCCTCTGACCTCTGACCTCCCTCGTACAGCGCTGCTGTTTCTATGGTCAGATGCACGAGCTAGCGACCTCTGCTTCTCATACTGAACATATAACTGCTGTGCTGAGCGCAATGTCCATATACAGTCATTTCAAATAGACAGGCCGACATAAATGTACTGTACATGGACATGCCTGCAGTGTATCGCTTGTGTACGTATCCCTCTTTTTCATCGATAAATTATTCGACGTATTACTTATTACACCGACGGCAGGAGTATCATTTTGTGTTTCAGTAGTGTTTGCCCTTTGCCTCGCACTCCGAAAATGTGCACATTTGCTATTTCTTCCCATTGCTGTTGAGGTATTAAACCTCACTAGTTACAGATCTGACCTCATTTACATCACCCAAACGGCTACGGTAACTAAGCTATGACAGGTAGGATGTCCTTTGGCTTGGTTAATGAGCCGTACGGCTTCACTGTCGGTGAGGCGTTTGTGTGCGTGCGTGCGTGCGTGTGTGTGTGTGTGTGTGTGTGTGTGTGCGTGCGTGTGTGTGTGCGTGTAAATGCGCGTGCGCGAGTGCTCCAGACACTCAGGAGGTGTAGAGCTTAGTCGTGTCTGTCTGTCGTGACTGGCGGTCAGCATGGTTAATCACCACAGCGAGAAGCCCACACACACACACACACACACACACACCTGACCGTCTCTCCGGCCCACAGGTAATTGCCTGTCAACCCCACGCCATCAGATAACGGCGTTGACATTCCGCTGGATAAAAGGCCGTTCATTGTCCTGGCGGGGCGCGGGGAATCAAATGCCATCGGCGGGCGGGCGGACAGGGTGGGGGGGGAGGGGGGGGCTTGATGAGGGTCATAGTGGTGGCGTGGGGTTCCTGCGTAGTGGGGGGTGGCGAGCTGTCGAACCCGATGTGTTAAAGGTACAACGGCAGGGGGTCCAGGAGTCAGAGGTGGTACTTAGTACCCCGACACTCAGCTCTCTCTGTCTCTGTCAACTTTGCAAGTTTAAATAAACTGGACTGCGTTGATTGGTTGAGCAGATGCTGTGGTCGGTCAGAGCGCCCAACAGTTGTCTTGTAGTCTGTCAAGTTTGTGAGTTTATAGTGTGAAGTTTTTGCATATTTGGATCTCAGAATCACGTTTTATTTTTGCCACAGGTGAGAGAGCATGTGATGTCACGGTGGTAATGTTAGGACATGATGTTCCGTTGAGAGTACCTGTCTCACAAAGACAGATACATCTGGTCCAGGACACAGATCTGCCGCCGGGCTTGCCAACCACAGAAAGAAAACATGAAAGAAATAGAGGGAGAGAGAGATTGAGAGAGAGAGAGAGAGAGAGAGAGAGAGAGAGAGAGAGACATGACTAGGAGGCAGGTAAGGACAGTTGAAAAGGCTGTTGAGCTGAGAGGTTCATAAATGGCGTGTGTGTGTGTGTGTGGGTGTGTGTGTGTGTGTGTGTGTGTGTGTGTGTGTGTGTGCGTGTGTGTGCGTGTGTGTGTGCGTGTTTGCGCGTGTGTGTGTGTGCATATTTGTGTGTGCATGTGTGTGCGCGCGTGTGTATGCGCGTGCATGCGTGCGCCCACATTTGCTGGCGTGAAGGGGCTCTGTTGCCAAGCCCGTTACGGAAGCACGACGCACATCTTAAATTGCCTTATTTACGTCAAGGACTGCTCTCCTAAGCACAATCTGCATGGCGTTCTGAGGAGAGGAAACAGAAGAACATTCATCATAGACATTACGATGTGAAGGAAGGGGGGGGGGGGGGTCTTAACAGGAGCAGCAGACCACCCAGAAAGGTGTCTCTCAATTTCGACCGAGATCGGAATGAAAAATGATCGTCGGGATCATATCGTCCCTTGCTCTTTTTTTTCCCTCCGCGTCTCAATGCTATTTGCCGGCGTATTCGACTACTTCCACGTGGTTAAACATGGCCGCCTGCTCCCTAGCTGATCAGGCTTTATTGTATTTGCCTATTGGAGGTCAAAGGTTACCCCAACTCAATTAAAAAGCAATGGGGGAATTAATGATGGATTTTAATTAATTAATGATGCATCTGTACGTCGGATACTATGTTCGTATTAGATTGCGGGGGTTCCAGTGTCTCTCTCATACCAGACAAGAGTAGTAGATTGACGATTCAGTCCTAATGTCGATTGGCTTGTTTCAATCCTGGCATCGCCTGCTGAGTGATTTGAAATCGATCTGGCCTGGCTGCCGAGATCGCCTGGTGTAACGTTACCAATAAGCGATTCGGGGCTTCGGTGTCATGGACACGGTTAGCCTTCGGAGTCGGATCGGGCCCCGAAGGACAAACGCAAACCGAGGGAAAGAGAGGGGAGGAGACAGAGGAAGTGAGAGAAACGGCTCTGGAAGCAGAAGAGGCCGGTGTCTTGTCGTTTTTGTGCTTTAGTTTGCGATCGCGACGGCCTGAAACGTAAGGAGGGGGTAGAGAGAGTGAGAGAGAGAGGGAGGGAAAGAGCACTTCCATAATCACCGTTTTGGCATGACTGAGCGCACCCTCTTCTTTGCAGTGTAATTAGAGGTTATGCGATTGAGTTTTTATCCCCTATTAGGAACAACCTTTGAGGTTAAGGACGCCGCATCTCACCCAATGGCTTTCCGCAGCCGGTCGGGCGAGAAGCAGAGGGTCAGGTGGCAAGTTCCCGGAGAGGATGAGATGTCCGCACCCCCCCCTCGAGGGCGGGCTTTCGAAGACGCCGCCGCGGGTGGCCGTGGCGCCGGCGTGTGCCAACATGTCAGGTGTAGAGACCCGACTAGCGAGGTTATTCCTTTCTATTAAACAACGGGCGCTTTCTGCCAGCAAGTCACTCCGCCAGACGCCGGTTGCCAAGACGACCGGGTCGTCAGCCAGAGGCGGCGGGGAGGGACGGCGGCGCCGAGCGTGGTCGAAGGGAGAAATTAATGTGATGCCAGGAGCTAGGAGATTTCAAAAAAAACATTCGCCGGAAACATGGGAATTAAAGTCATGTTTCAAACAGAGAGAGAATAAAGGACTAATTCCATTAATTAAATTGTTTTACCCTCCAGGTCACAGCTGTAAATTAATTAGCTAGAACCAATAAAGACCAAAGTGAGGCGGCCATTTGCAATCCTCAGTGCCATGCGATCAATGGGGGGACTGGAAATAGCTTGTGAACATGAGAGGGAGGGAGGAATCAAGCTTCTCCTTCATCTCGTTGTTGGCTCGGATATTTCTCCGATGCCAGTACCGAGGTTAACCATTGTTTTACGTTGTAAGACTGTTGCCGGGGTTAGGATTAGGGTTAGACTAGATGTCGCAAGAGCAAATCGGTCTTTCTGAGATCTTCTACGGCGAGAGGCACGCAGGTAAACACCGAGAACGCAGCGACCCCGGAGACGGGAGGAGGAGGAGAGGGCTGACGAGGCCCTGGTGGGCTCTCCACACGTCCAACTCCGGCTATTTCTACCGCGCGCGGCGGCTACAGTGTGGCAGCACGGCGCCAATTAAAACTTCCACAGACTTGCAGCGCCAGCACGGCCTGTGTTATGCTAAACACTTCACGGCTGTGTTCCCGACTTCCCTTCTCCCTCCCTTCCTTTCTTTCTTTCTTTTTTTCCCTTTCTTTCTTTCTTTCCCTCGCTCGTTTTTGCTCGCTCGCTCTTTTTTCGCGAGTGCGGAGGAGGCGAGGCCCTCTGTTCTCTGTTCTTTTGAAGTGGGCAAAAAATAAAATGCCTCAAATATTTTTCCTCCGAGGAGAAAAGAAGGACAAAGGGAGAGAGGCGTTGATTAGAAGGAAATAGAGGGAGAGAAATAAACCGCCGTCGAGGGAAGAGAAATAATCCACCGTCTAGGGTTACAAGCGCGTCCTTTGTGCGCTGAAATGAAGCACACTTGCCCCCCTGAAACGACAGGTCAAGTGCGGGCAATCAAAATGGGTAGTCTCACTCTACTGTACTCAAAGATCCACAGTCCCTCCACTCTCTCTCTCACACACACACACACACACACAGACACACACACACACACCTGGGTCTCTCACTGGTCCTTCTCTATTGATCTCTCACTATATATTCTCTCTCTGTCTCCCTCTGTCCCATGTCAGGGCCCACTGGTGAGCTAGCTAACACATGACAGGGTGGCCGCTCCTAATTGGCTCCCTGGGGGGAGGGGGCGGGGGGAAGCAGACCCAGTCCAGCCTAAGCTCCCAGTACTGGGACCTTCCACTACTGAGCTACAGTACATACAGTGCCTCAGGCCCTAAGGCCCTGAACGTGACATACTAGCCTAACACTTACAGCTACAGTAATGCGGCATGCTAGCCTAACAGCTAACGCGGCATTCTAGCCTAGCAGCTAACGCGGCATGCTAGCCTAGCAGCTAACGCGACATGCTAGCCTAACACCTAATGCGGCATGCAAGCTTAGTAGCTAATGTGACATGCTAGCCTAATAGCTAACACAACCTGCTAGCCTAACAACTACCAGGCTAATAAAGACCAACCGGCAAAGGTCAATACCGTCCTATAGAAAGTGTATCGATGAGCCTTTGAGGTAGCAGTCAATGAAAGTCAATTTCTTTGCAGAATTTCCCTAAATATTCCCCTCACTGCTCTTACCACTTCCTCATTGCGTTCTTCCCGCTGGCTGTCTTGTCTTACAGCAGTGTTAGTCATCTTATTTATTCAACCATTTGTGTCACAAATAGAGTTATATTTCTTCAAAAGGGCCACTGTAACAATCAGATACCCTAGGGAGTGTTTATTTGTATTCACCCCAGGGAGCTGTCACGGTGTGTGTGTTTTTTGATGGCAGATCCCACTGTGATGAGCGCACTGTCATAGTTGGGCCCCGGCTTGCAGATTAGCACACAGCTACAATAGAGAACGCCGGCTGAGGCAGTGGTGCCTCTCCTCTTTTCTGTATCTGACGGACACCCTCTTCTCCCTAACGTTTTAGTCCTCTATTTTCCTGACAAAAGCCCCTCTCTCCCTCTCTCTCTCTCTCTCTCTCTCTTCCACATGCTCACCTAGCCCATCATATTCTCTCTCTCTCTCTCTCTCTCTCTCTCTCGCTCTCGCTCTCTTTCTCTCTCTCTCTCTCTCCCTCTCTCCCTCCCTCTCTCTCTCTCTCTCTCTCTCTCTCTCTCTCTCTCTCGCCTCATCGTATTCCCGGCACAGCGTCAGCGTCCTCTCAAGATCAGCACGATGAGCTGGGCGGTGTTTCAAAAACACACCAATTGTGTTGTTGTTCATGTAATTCTGTTAACCATATTAATGGAGGTGATGACTAAACATTGGGGGGGGGGGTTGTTCAAGCGGGGGGGGGGGGGGCTGCAGAGCGGAGGGAGGAGATGGAGGAGAGGAGGATGGAGGAGAGGAGGATGGAGGGGGTTTTGGGGGAGTTTTGGCAGCCTGCGCGCTTTGCGGACCCGGGCTCCGCCGACGTCAGGTTTTGGAGATAAGCCTCTCACTGGCACCTGTCAGTTCCAGCGGAGCCAATCAGATTCCATCCCCTGACGCTATTAAGCAAAAAGGCCCCTTCGGGCGAAAAAAATAATAATTAAAAAAACTCACCGAGATCATTGTGATTGGAGGAATGCATGGTTTTCTCCCCCTGCCTCAGAATGATAATCGGGCGCAGCCAGACCCTTTTCCCTTCTGGGTGTGGAGAATGGCTCTTGGCTGGGCGAGACTGGCCGCTTGTGTGTGTGTGTGTGTCTTTTTGTGTGTGTGTTTTTTTACAGCCACAATGCAGTCGTTCCTCACAGACAATTTTCAGCAAAGGACTGGGCCTTCTAGCCCTCGTAAGCAAAAACCTTACAGCCGTCTGTGTGTGTGTATGTGTGTGTGTGTGTGTGTGTGTGTGTGTGTGTGTGTGTGTGTGTGTGTGTGTTTTCATAGACCAATTATGAAATGATGGGCTCCTGGGCACAGACGCGTAAAGGCCCCCAACACCACCCATTTCATTTAGCACATTTTTGAATTCGCCCAATGAGACGGCATCCAATTTGAAGATGATTTGAGAAAACTCACAATAAAAACAGCTTTACCCAGCTTTCTCGGTTTTGACTCGAGGGACCTCAACTCTGTGGGAGGCCTTTTTGGATTCCTCCCCAAAAGAGTTGAAGGGCCCATAATTCATGGAGTAGTCAGCCCCTCTAAAGTAGATAAACTCTCACTTAAAAAAGTATCATGATGGTTTCTTTCTTGTGACGGCTTCAAAGTGAATGTGGAGGCTATTACTTCACATCCCTGTGCCTGGGCTCCATTTAGTAATGTGTGTGTGCGTGTGTGTGTGTGCATGTGTGTGTGTGTGCGTGTGTGTGCATGTGTGAACAAACGGACGATACCTAAACCTCTCCTATCCCTTCATACCGCTCTCGCTTGCTACCTGACCACTGATCACATGCAACGTTAACAGGTCGTTGAGGAAGTCCGGCCGTCGGGGGGCGGAACAATCCGGAACAATCCCCCTGGCGGGACGTCGACGACGGCGCTCTTCGCGGAGCGGCTAGCGTTAATTAGCATCTGAGTCGGAAACGGGGCGAGCTCTGTGGCGTGCGGTATTTTCCTAGCCTCTGGCTTCCTGGCATTTCAGATGATTTGTTAATTAAAGTAGAGCGCGAGGAGGGGGTGTGGTGATTGACCTTTTAGCTCAATTTGTTTCCAGTCCGCGTGCCGAACACAGGGCCGTGTTCCCGCTCTCTCCCGGTGTGTAGCGGAGCGAGGAGAGGGTCCCTATGGGTCCTCGCCGGAATTATGCACAGCCACCAACCCCAGCTGTCACGCACACACACACACACAGACTCACCTGTCCGCTCTTGTTAGTGTATGGCGGACACACATACACGCGCACGCACCTGGTCGGGGATACGCGCTCACACACCTGGACGCAGGCGGACACAGACACACACCTTTGTATCGGCGCCTGTGCGGATACACACGCACACACACACGCACACACACGCGCACACACAGGGCCTGTTTGTCTGATTCAGTGGCACCCGAGAGCGTGGGGATGTTCCTGTATGGCTTCCTAGCTGCGCTGTTGGCTGTTGTTTTGACTTCCCTGGGAGAAGATGAATCCAGGTGCTCTGTGTGTGTGTGTGTGTGTGTGTGTGTGTGTGTGTGTGTGTGTGTGTGTGATATCTTGAGAGGCCCTCAGGAAGACAGGCCGGCCAGCGACAGAGAGTAAGTTGGGGTCAGGTGGTGTCCGTGCACGGGCGTTTTGATCTGCTCGGAAACAAACAACACCATACGGTCACCTCCAGGAGCTTGAGAGATCTGATTCATCATCTCTCTCACTCTCTCTCTCTCTCTCTCTCTCTCTCTCACTCTCTCTCTCTCTCTCTCTCTCTCTCTCTCATATCTCTGTCTGTGAGAGGCAGACCACAGTGGAGACGGAGGAGTCCAGAATTATGAAGACAGAGAGTGGAGGGGAAGGTCAAGACCCAGACAGACAGAGGGGGTGGAGAGAGAGAGAGAGAGGAGGGGGGGGGGGGGGGGGTGGAGAGATAGATAGATAAATTGATAGATATATATAGCTGTAAAAGTATAGTACACATGTAGGAGTACACATGTATACATACATACATACATACATACATACATACATACATACATACATACAGGCGGTCTAGATATATATACGAACACACATGTATACATACATACATACATACATACATACATACATACATACATACATACATACATACACACAGGCTGTCTAGATATATACTAACACATGTATACATACATACGTGAACACCTCCAGTACACGCGGAACACTCTGGCACTCCTAGGCTCTGAGAAAGACCCAGAAATACAGGGAGAGAGAGAGAGAGAGAGAGAGAGAGAGAGAGAGGATGAGAGACAACAGGACGAAGGAAAGGGAGAGACTACAG
>NC_140250.1:3771928-3776928 GCF_949987555.1 Borostomias antarcticus | reverse complement strand
TGAAATAGCATCCCAGAGAAAAGACCTGAGAGATTCACTTAAAAAAGGGCTTCCTTTCATTCACACACACTTCAGTATCACCCTTTAAGAGAGACAATAGGTGTGTGTGTGCGTGTGTGTGTGTGTGTGTGTGTTCATGCACGTGTGTGGGTTTGGGACAGAGACAGAACATGGTAAGACAAAACCACAGGCGCTATCGTCAATTCGTCGTTTATTTTATCATATTTTCATAGTTTTATATCCAGTACTGCAAAGCACTTTGGTGCAACTTCGGTTGATTTTAAATGTGCTATATAAATAAAATAAAGTTGACCTTGACCTTGACCAATAGGCATTTTGGGATCTTTGTGCCCTTTGCAGGATCAGGTTAGCCAGCCCATCTCTAGCCCCCAAGTCACACGTCCACTTTCATTTTCCAAATGCGATCCAGGGTCTGCAAAGGCTCTCAAGATGGATTTCTCGGTTGGAATACCAACCAGGCCAATCAACGTTCCTTGTTTGTTTTTTTTGCGCGCTGTGATTGGTTAAGGGCATGAACCAACCTCTGAGGACTCCCTCAGCAAAGCCCATCTCGGAAAATGTTTGCAATGGGAGCAGTTTCAGTTTCAGACTGAGTAATGAAGTGAAACGAAATGGCAATCCAGTCTCAGGCTACAGGGTTGCAAAAGTAAGTGTCGGGAGGCAAAGCTCATCTATTCTTGCTATTATGATGGTGTGGTGAAAATGAATTATTAAATACATTAAATAAAACATTCCTGAGAACATTTGCATTGGACCTCCGTTTTGATTTACAAGAAATATTAAATGAAGCTTCTGGCATACAAATGAGCTGTTATCAAAATTCAACTCAAACTTCGTGACAATGTTACTTATTGAGGTGTTAAAAAATACATAGAGTACATTCTAGAGGGTGATTCAAGCATAGACATGGGTCTCCTTTGCCAACCTGTACCATTTACTAAACGTTGGGTTATACTGTACCTGTTGCCATAATTAGAATTTTGTATCAGCCTACAAGCTGATACATAACTAGCCAATGACACAAAATGTAAATCAGATAGTACTTGGCACATAACACAGCATCTTTGACATGTACTGTACCACCACATCTTTGACATGTACCATCACATCTTTGACATGTACCATCACATCTTTGACATGCACCACCACACATTTGTCACATACCGCCACATCTTTGTCATATACCACCACATCTTTGTCATATACCACCACATCTTTGTCATATACCACCACATCTTAGGGCGGCTGTAGCTCAGTTGGTGGAGCGGGTCGTCCAATGATCGTAGGGTCGGCGGTTCGAATCCCGCCTCCTCCTGTCCACATGTCGAAGTGTCCTTGGGCAAGACAATGAACCCCGAAATTGTTCCCAATGAGCAGGCTAACGCCTTGCATGGCAGCTGCCGCCATTGGTGTGTGAGAGTGTGTGTTAATGGGTGAATGAGAGGCCTTCACTGTAAAGCGCTTTGGATAAAAGCGCAATATAAGTGCAGTCCATTTACCATTTCCATTTATATACCACCACATCTTTGTCATATACCACCACATCTTTGACATATACCACCACATCTTTGTCATATACCACCGCATCTTTGACATATACCACCACCTCTTTGACATATACCACTACATCTTTGTAACATTCCACCGCAGAACAAGAGAAAAGCACTTCTGCTAATGTGCCTGCTACAGTGCCACTGAAAGGACCTGACAGTTCTGCTAGCTGCGCATTGGTGCTGCATATTTCATAAACACTATTATTATTCTATTATTATTCCTAGCTCACAGGACTGAACCTTCTACATGTAATTACCTATTCCTCTACCCTTCCCTCCAACTACCTACCCCACAGCCGTTTCGGCCAATCACAGCTCAGCTCAGGATTACGTCACCATGCAGTAGGTTATGAGGTCACAATCCGTTTGCGGAGATGATTGACAAATTGCTCGGTAAGAGCTTTCTAAGAGTGCAGTGTTGGGGAATGAGAACATTTATTTATGAACTTGTCATTGCGCTTATTAAAAATGTATGTGTGGGACCACATGTGGCTGTTGAAAGGGAATTATGTTGAAGTAGGCTGACTTCGGTATGACCAGATGGTCTCTTGTAGCGGGCGATCTGGTGTGGAACTTTGTGTGTGTGTGTGTGTGTGTGTGTGTGGTCGGTCTCTGTGTCTTCTCTTATTAGTGTGATGATATCACTGCATCATCCATGATTTATCTTCTATCCTTGAGAACAGCATCTGCTGTTCCCGCACACATGGGGTAAAACCGCAAACACACAAACACACACACCATTTTAATATGCTAGGACACTCTTGGGCGTAAACACTCCTATGCACTCAAAGAAAGTGACGGACGCCCCATCAAACACGCACAGACACACACACGCTACCGCTCTACACTTTGCATGCTAAAAAAAGCGACGCATACCCAGCTGTTTCGGAAGCCGGTGAACGCGCATGGCGCTCGCGTCTCGCCCGCCGGCCCCTCCTACCCACACACACGGGGTGTGTGTGTGTGTGTGTGCGCGTGTGTGCGACAGCACCTGAACCACTGCATAGCCGCGAGCCAATTGGTTTCCGAGCCGTGTTTAACATGCAGCGGCTGCTGTAGGAGGAGAACGGATGTTTATTTATGAGTTTGGTGATTCGTGAGAAAAGAACTAACGCGGAGGAAGGGAAGATGAGGGGATGAGAGGATGAGGGAAGAAGGGTGGGGCTGAAGGGACACGTGAAAGAGAGAGAGAGAGAGGGAGGGGGCAGGAGGGGACGGGAATACGTGAGAAGATGGAATGAATAGAGAGAGAGGGAAAGAGTGAGAGAGACAGCGAGAGAGAGGGTGAGTGAGAGAGATGGGGAGCGAGATAGGGAGAGAGATAGAGAGAGAAAGAGTGAGAGGGAGAGACAGGGAGAGAGAGAGGGAGAGAGAGAACGAGTGAGAGACAGGGAGAAAGAGGGAGAAAGAAAGAGATTGGGAGAGAGAGAAAGAGTGAGAGAGAGACGGGGAGAAAGAATGAGAGAGAGAGAGAGAGAGGGAGGGGGAGGGAGAACGAGAGGGAAAGAGAGAGAGAGAGAGGGAGAAAGAGAGAGACAGGGAGAAAACAAAGACACAAATGAAATGGCGGCAAACAAATCGGTCCGATCAGCAGGTGGCGCCGCCCCCTCCCACCTCGCCGCCTCCCGAACGCCGTCCAATTATAACCGCCGCGGGCAGAAACGCGCCGTGGCAATACGCACGCACCGACAACGCCGCCAAAGCACAGAGGCGATCTCCCCGGAACGTTTTACCGGACCAAAAAAACCCAAACCAAACAATCCCGGAGGGGAATTCACCCAGACATCAAGAACGGTTGTCGGTTATTAATCAGAAATGTCTGTTAGAATGCGAAAACGCCTCAGGGTAAAGATTCAGGAGCTCTTTGCGCATGACCGCTGAACGTACTAGTCTAGGACGCCTCGCGCTCACACACACACACACACTCACACACACACACACACATACACACACTCACATACACCTGTACACTACACTCTTCACTCGCTGCATATTCACTGACCGCACTGCTTTTTGTATACCGTTCCTTTTCTTAGCTTGTCCTTTTTTTTTGCACTAGCATTTTGTACTCGTGCCTGTCCTGTCTTTGTCCCGTCCTGTCTTTGTCCCGTCCTGTCTCGTCCCCGCACCCTGTCCGATGTCGTCTCCGCGTCACGCACCACGACCGAAAGCAAATTCCTAGTACGTTGTCAAACCGCACGGCTGTAAAACGAATCCTGGCTCCGATTCTGATTCTCCTGCGTAGGCGACACGCTGGAGTGTTTTTAAACAGAGGGCCTCGGCTGGTGAGCGATGTTGCAATTGCGTCCAGGAAGAGACATGACGCCTCCTGCCCAAGTCAACTCAGTTAACCCGCCTCTTCTAAAATGAGGCTGAGCATTTACTCACCTCATTGATCTTCTGATCAACTGTGTTAATCAATGAGGGGAATCAAGGCTTCCTTCCTTCCTTCCTTCCTTCTTTCTTTCTCTCTTTCTTTCTTTCTTTTTTTCTTTCTTTCTTTCTTTCTTTCTTTCTTTCTTTCTTTCTTCCTTCTTTCTTTCTTTGCTCATCCTTTTCTTGTCTTCCTCCCTTTCCTCCTCCCCGTCTTTGTTTTTGTTCTGTCTTTTTTCGCCTCTGTCGCGACTTACTCATACCCGCGCGTGTGTGTGTATATGCGTATGTGTGTGTGGGGGGATGTGTGTGTGCATGTGTCTATGCCTGTGTGTGTGTGTGTGTGTGTGTGTGTGTGTGTGTGTGTGTGAACTCCTGTACAGGAGACATAAGCGCAGCTGTGCACTGTCAGCCCTCTCTGTCCTACTCCTGTAATCAGCCTGGCGGGGCGAGCCTGTTGACTCTCAGGGGAAAGAGCTCTCCCTCTGGCCTGTTTGAGAACGACCGTACGCCTTCCACCGCCCGGCCATCCGACCCTGTCAACATGAGGAGAGGGGGAGGAGAGGAGGAGAGGGGGAGGAGAGGAGGAGAGGGGGAGGAGAGCAGGAGAGGGGGAGGAGAGGAGGAGAGGGGGAGGAGAGCAGGAGAGGGGGAGGAGAGGAGAGACGGGCTCCTCGGTTCAAATTGGTGGGTAGAGAGAGCTGGGTAGCGTGCAGGGAGGGACAGCAGGTAAAATAAGACTTTGTATTCAAGTCGGTGAGGCTGCTCGTGTGTGTGTGTGTGTGTGTGTGTGTGTGTGTGTGTGTGATAGGAGAGAAGGTAGGTAGAGAGACTAAGAGAGAGTAAGAGAGAGAGAAAGAGAGAGAGAGCTAGAAAGAGAGAGAGCTACAGTAGATTTTTTGATTGATTGATTATTTTATTTCCGTGTCACACACCACTTTTGGTGCCCAGCCCATATGGGCTTATGAGACACGACCATAAAGAAAAAAAAAAAGAAAAAAAAACAAATAGATTGACAATTTCAACATACAGCCAGACAACACAAACATTACA
>NC_140250.1:3737577-3762577 GCF_949987555.1 Borostomias antarcticus | reverse complement strand
CCCCTCCCCTGACATTTCACGTGGAGAAAAAGAAGGGGAGAGAGAGTGAGAGCATGGGGGATTGGAGGAGGAGGAGGAGGAGGAGGAGGAATGGGATAGGGCGGGGTAGGGAAGAACGCTCGATAATGGCCCCCGCAGATGAGACTGACAACAGATAGTTGCGGGAAATGTCAAGCGTGAGACGAATACAGGAACGGGAACAGAATGTCAGGGGGAAGGGGGGGCTGCTATTGGCTGATTCCCCGTGACCTGGTGGGCGGCGCCATCGGCCCTACCCCCACCTCCTGATTGGCCCAGGGGGGCGTGACCCAGCCAGTCGTTGACAAAGAAGAGGGGTGATGGAGGAAGACCGTGCGGCAAGACTAAACCAAGGGATATAAAAGAAGGTTTAACTACAAAATGGCGCCCGCCTTATTGTCTTTCGAACGGGCATCGCCGCGCATTTAAATGGCCTGTTTTGGTGTTAACCTCACCTCAAAACTTCAGGTGCGGCACGCACACACACACACACACACACACACTCTAAAGCAATTCATCCCGCCTGGAACGCCTGCTACATCCTCTCCCCTCAGGCTCGTCATCAAAGCAGCCTGACGCATTGCTATTCAGCCTGTTGCTGCCTTGCCGGGCGCCCGATAGCTCCCCTTCCCCACACACACACACACACACCGCCATCGCCAGCAGGGCACAAATGGAGCAGGCGGCCCCCCGCTGGCCCCCTACTCCGGGGGTGGCGTTTCAGAGAGGGGGGGGCGGGCTGCAACGCCAGCGGGTACGCCAGCGGGTGTGCCAGCGGGTGGGCTGGGGGGTGGGGGGTGGGGGGGTCGTGTGAGGACTGCAGAGCGGGCTGCGTTCTACTCACAGGGGCCTCGTGCAGTGCGTCCAGAACAGTGGAACTCCCCCCCGTTTTCACCACCGCGCTGGCGGCTCTTACCTGCTCTCTCTGAATGCCGAAGGAGCCCCCCTCTCCTCCCCCTCCTCCTCCTCCTCCCCCTCCTCCTCCTCCCCCTCCTCCCCCTCCTCCTCCTCCTCCCATCTCCGCGGTGTGGTGTTAATCAGATGGCGAGCCAGGCGGCCTGTTTGGCATCTGATAAGGAGGGGTGGAGCAGACGACAGGCCGGAGGGGGAGGGATGGAGGGGGGAGGTTGGGAGACACCCTTGAGGGGGGGGGGGGGGAGACACCCTTGAAATATCAGGAAATGTAATTAAGGGGCAGAGAATAGCCATTATCTGATGGCGCGGAGACTTGATTTCACATAATGCCGGCCAGGGGAGGGAAGAGCTAGCGATTTGTGCCACGCGTGTGTGTGCGGGCGTGTGTGTGTGTGTGTGTGTGTGTGTGTGTGTGTGTGTGTGTGTGTGTGTATGTAGGAGGAACAGGACAGGAGGAGAGAGAACACTCAATAATAGCCCTCGCATTCCCAGGCGCTGAACAAAGCAGCTGTTTCTTAGTTTGCTTCCTGCTGCTGTCGTTGTTGTCGTTGTTGTTGTTGATATTTGAAAGATACCGGATAATAAACAACGTGGTTAGAGCCCTATCGGCTGCCAAAAGTAAACCAGGAGAGGCCGCCTCCCCTCAGTCTGGGTTCGATTTCACCCAATCAGCATTTGAGGAGAGGAAGCAGCCACACCCCCCTCACCCACCCTGCCTCCGTACCCCCCTTATCTTTCCTTCCATAACCCCCTCTCCTCTCCTCCCTTCCTCTTCTCCTCTCCTCCTCTCATCTTCCCTCTCACCTCTCCTCCTCCTCTCATCCTCTCCTCTCCTCCTCCTCTCCTCTTCCTCCCTTCTTCTTCTCCTCCTCTCATCTTCCTCCTCTCCTCTTCTCCTCCTTTCCTCTCCTCTTCCTCCCTTCTTCTCCTCCTCTCATCTTCCTCCTCTCCTCCTCTCCTCTTCCTCCCTTCTTCTTCTCCTCCTCTCATCTTCCTCCTCTCCTCTCCTCCTCCTCTCCTCTCCTCTCCTCTCCTCTTCCTACCTTCTTCTTCTCCTCCTCTCCTCCTCCTCTCCTCTGCCTCCCTCCCTCCTCCTCTATCTCTCCAGATGCTTAGGGGCCATCTTGGCTGACCCACTTAATGAAAGCAGAGGGCTGGTAAAAAACCCATGACTTCAGCAGAACAGTGCTTTCACCAGGCAGGCAGACCAGACTGTTCCATATGAAAGGCCCATGTATTCATAGCCTCTGTCTCTGCAGATAGCGGCGGCGTATTTATAGCGGGTTAGTATGGGCGAGTACGGTTGTTTCTCCCCCCGGGGGTGGAGGTGGGGGGGCATTATTCAGAAGTAGGGTAACTGTACAGAAGGTGTCGGTCCAGCGGGGGGATTTTCAATCTTCTCGCAAAATTAAAAGTCCGCTTCTGAAGCTTCGTGCGGACGCGGGGGGTGGGGGGCGAGGAGGGAGGGGCGGCTTCTGTAGCGTCCGCCTCGAAAACAGTATGCGCCACCTCTCTCCCTCCCTCTCTCTCCGCCACGGCGGCCTACATGATTAGCCGAGCTCCGAGCGGCCGGGCCGCGCTCGCTTGCCCATGTGGGTCACCCACGTCCGCCCATTATCCAGGCCCAGGCGGGGGCCCTTTCTCTGCCCCCGCGCCTCCCCGAATAAAAGCCCTTTCGCGAGGCCCAACCGCCATCTTCACCCCCGTGTCTCGACAGGTCGGGATCGGGCTTTTTTCACGCCGGGAGCGACGTTGACCTCTCCTCTGACTTCTCGGATGTCGCTGTCTCGATCTCGATCACGCCCTCGATCTCGATGGCGGGTTCCCGCGCTTTGATCTTTCGGTTGCCTCCGCTCGTCGCCTTCGGCGGCGGATAAATGATTACGCCGAAGGGAAGGGATTCATTATATCCCGGGAGAGCAGACTGGCTAAGTATGATGAATGAGTGATGACATTCCGATTGGATGATGGATGTTCGAGCACTCAGAGCTACAGTACCCCTTGTCAAGGGCCATTTGAACTAACCGATTTCTCTTTCTTCTCTCTCTCTCTCTCTCTCTCTCTCTCTCTCTCTCTCCTCGGGGCTGCTCCTGACTCCTCCTCCTCCCCTTGATCCACCCCATACCCCTTAATAGGTAAGTGATCAAACATAATGTGCAGGCCTCCGCCAAAAGGCCCAGAAAATGATTTTTTGTACCTTCATAGCAGGTGAAAGAGCCAGACAGTTTGGTTAAGCTGGTCCTCGGGTACAAGGAACAGTGAAAACACCCCCCAGCCTTCAGACAGAGCCAGGTTCCCTCCACTCGATGGCTTTTTAAATAGGACCCCGCCCTTTTGAAAGAGTGAGACGGCAGATGACTTATCTCCGCGGCGCAGAAAGTAAAGGAAGGGAAAAGGCGAGAATTAAACGGGGCTTAAATAATTAGTAGGGCCCGAGCACTGGCGGTGCGAGGCCCTATTGAAATTGGAAGGATTATTATTATTATTCTCCTACCTTCTCATTCTTCTCCCCAAACAAATGCATTTTTGGCGGCCTAAACATCGAACGCATGAAACTTGGCAGATACATCAGTCCGGGTGAAAAATTTGATATTTCATGGGTGACGGAAATGGGCGTGGCAAAACGGCTCAACTCCTACATACGTTATCCGATTTACTCCAAATTGCTCAGGGTTGATGAAGGAATACCTGAACACTTCGGTATTGAGTCAAACTTATAGCGCCGCCTACAGGTCAAGCAGGAATTCATCATAACTCCTACATACATTGTCCGATTTACACAACATTTCTCACTCTTCATCAAGGTCCTGAACACATCTATGCATCAGTATTGAGTCACGCTTAGAGCGCCACCTACTGATGACAGGAACTTTCTCTCAGTACTGGACACCGAAATAGCACAGCCTTTAACGGCGCCGCACCCGACACGCGTGGGGTGCGACGGCCCGCTCACTGCTGCTCGCAGCCCTAGTTTTTAATTGCAACTCTGGCAATTAAACTCTCAACCCCTTTCTTTCCGTGTTTCCCCCACACACAATGACAGCTCCCTGAAAGGATTCAGCAGGACGCGGTGGTGTGACGATGATAGCCACTACATTTAATGACTTGTTGACGGTGTGTGTGTGTGTGTGTGTGTGTGTGTGTGTGTGTGTGTGTGTGTGTGTGTGTGTGTGTGTGTGTGTGGCGGGGGGATCTTAATTGAAAGTGTTGCAGAGCTACAGAGATGGCAGTCCAACAGCCGTGATTAATAATGGAGGGTGAAGTGCAGGGGTGAAATGATGAATATTTCATTGGTGTGCGGCACCTTGTCCACCCCCCTCCCCACGCCCCCCCCACCCCGTATGGGTCGAGTCTGAATATTTCCGGGGGCGCCGCTAGACGGATTATCATATTGACCTCGGAGGTGGATGAAGTACTTTCGCGGAAACGCCAATGCGTGTCATAAAAGAGGCCATTTTACGATCGTTTTCAGCATCACTGCGCTCTACAAAGACTGCAGCTGGTCGGAATCACTGGGTTCACGCTACTGAAGGATAAGGTCCATATTTCTAGGTCACAATTATGTTTTGTTTTTTTTAACGATAGTGATAACTGGAGCTTTCTCTTCCTCCGTCTCCTCCTCGGGTCTCTGCGAACGCAACGGCGCCGGCTCTCATTAGGAGGCGTGGCGTCCTTCGTTATTGTCCCCCCATGTCTGTCCCCCCATGTCTGTCCTCTGCCGTCCTCCTCTGTCCCACGTCTCCTCCCGCTCGTTCGGCACAAAGGCAAGTCGCTCGTCTGTCTCCCTTTCATCTCGCCTCTGTCTTTCATTATTCTCCACCACTCTCTCCTTTTCTCGTTTCTATTCATGAGAACAGTCTTCTCTCTCTCTCTCTCTCTCTCTCTCTCTCTCCCTCTCTCTCTCTCTCTCTCTCTCTCTCTCCCCCTCTCTCTCTCCCTCTCTCTCTCTCTCTCTCTCTCTCTCTCTCATTTTCATCTAGCCCGACATGTCCTGTAGTCTTTCTCATAATTCTTCAGCTAAGTGGAAGGAGTACCGTGTGTGTGTGTGTGTGTGTGTGTGTGTGTGCGTGTGTTGTGTGTGTGTGTGTGTGTGTGTGTGTGTGAGAGAGAGAGAGAGAGAGTGTGTGTGTGTGTGTGTGTGTGTGTGAGAGAGAGAGAGAGAGTGTGTGTGTGTGTGTGTGTGTGTGTGTGTGTGTGTGTGTGTGTGTGTGTGTGTGTGTGTGTGTGTGTGTGTGTGTGTGTGTGTGTGTGTGTGTGTGTGCGTGCGTGTGTGTGTCTGTCCGTTCGGGCTCCGGCTGAACTGACTCACCCCTCCGGCGGTGTGTGTTCAGAATGCCCAGGCCTGATTAAATCCACCTGGTCGGCAAAAGTGCTCCCGGTAACTGGACACACTTACACATCTTGGCGGCGACGCGATGAGGGCCGGTCGCCTGATAACAAAATGTCCGCCAGATTGTCGAGCTTCTGCTGCACATCTCTGAGAGTCAAAAAAGAGGAGGGAGAGAGAGAGAGACAGAGAGAGAGAGATTGAAGGGAAGATGAGAGGGATGGCTATGGTGAGGAGAGGAAATGTTTCACCTGTGAACACGTAGAGTGAATTTGCATAATCCCTAAGGGGCTCCGCCTCCTTCGTAGAACTGTGGTTACAGCGCTACCGTAGCTAGCATTCCCAAAAACTACATCCACACAGCTGGAATTTTTTCGCGGTGTGTGTGTGTGTGTATGTGTGTGTGTGTGTCTGTGTGTCTGTGTGTCTGTGTGTGTGTGTGTGTGTGTGTCTTCCCTTCCCTCAAGCGTCGTTGTCATCGTTGTCGTCGTTTTATATCTGGACCACAGGTCCAGGTCCTGTGCAGTGCAGCGGTGCATACTGGGAACAGGACCAGAGATTAGACGCTATAACAAAAGGCGGAGAGAGATGGAGCGCCAGGAGGGCCTGCAGCGAGCGCCAGATACGGCGCGCGGTGTCAGAGGCGCCGCGAAACGCCCCCGCTATCTCCGTCGCGCTAAGGACCCCGCGCCGCTATCTGCGCCCCCTAAGCCCTTCTTGGCCTCGCTACCCACAATCCCCCTGGTTGAACAGCCCTTTCATTATGAGCCCCCCCCCCGCGTGCCGGCACACGGTCCGCTGTGCAAAACGTTTAGCCGTGGGGGGAAGGCCCAGATATCAGAGCGAGATTTCTTCTCCCTCCCCCGCTCTCTCTCCCTCTCTCTCTCCCTCTCTCTCTCCCTCCCTCTCTCCCTCTCTCTCTCTCTCTCTCTCTCTCTCCAACATTCGCGGTCTCTGTAAATGCGGACGCCCCCCCCCCCCCCCCCCCGCCGCCCCACACCCCCACCGTTCCGCTCGACCCCCTCCTCGACCTTCCGATCCACCCGAAACTCCCCGCTCCTCGGTCTCTCCCTCGCCTCCCCCCCCCCTCTCTCTCCTCTCCCTCTCTAACGCCGCCGCCATCGCCTCTACACGGAAGGGGGCCGTCTCGGGGCGACGCTACATTAAGCCGCCATCTGTTGGAATCCGGTTACAGGTGCTCAATCTGCCAGAACTGATTAGGCCTGTTAGGCTGTCGGACGCGACCGAACCTCCTTCTCTCCCCGTGGAGAGGAGAGACGCGGAGAGAGAGAAGGAGAGAGACGCGGAGAGAGAGAAGGAGAGAGAGAAGGAGAGAGAGGAGGAGAGAGAGGGGGAGAGAGGGATGCGAGGAGAGAAGGAGGTAGAGGGAGGAGATGGGAGGAACGAGGGATGGAGGTAAACGTTGAGTGATGAAGACAGAGAGAGACTGATGGATGACGACGAGAATGAGAGAGAGATATGAAGAGATACATACAGAGAGATAGACACAGAGAGTAGATAGAGAGAGAGAGAGACCAGCTGATCCAGCCGGCCACGCTGAGAGGTAACGGTGGGCTCGGTCGCTGCCTCCTCCGTCTCTAGATTCAGTACCAACACAGACGGACTCCGTCACAGATGAAACAGATGCTGTTCAATATGCTCCTAACACCCGCCTGGCCAGAGCTCTCACACACACACACACACACACAAACACACACACAGGCAGACATGCAGGCACCCACACACGCACGCAGACACACACACACACACACACACACACACACAGCCAGACATGCAGGCACCCACACACACACACACACACACACACACACACAGCTGTAGGTAGGCTTTTGTTATGCCTCGAAAGTGTACGTTCTCAGCGCTGAAGGGTGTGACTATATTGGCAGATGTTTCCACATACTGTAGTGTAATGTGTTTAGGTACAGTGAAACAGGGGCAGACCTCACCATGAGCTTGTTTTCATGCATACTATCACAAAACAGAAACCGGAAACCCAGCGAAAAGACGCGTTTTCCGCCAGCGGTGAGTTTATTTACTTGGGGTAAGTGGTATTTTCAGCTGACATGAAATGTATTCCTTGAACTTCGGGGCATCAAAGAGATCCTTTGACAGGCGCCCGTATCTTCTCGGCAATGTGGATCCTCCAATTAAAAAGCAAAACTCCTCCCAAAAAAAGATGTATGAATATAAAAATAAAGAGTAAGCGTTTTGTTTCATCGATTCGCTTCCGGACAGAATACGGAGGCCTCGTCGGTTTGAGAGCGCGCTGTCCAATCAGAGGCTGGGAGAGAGAGAGAGAGAGAGAGAGAGAGAGAGAGAGCGGGAGAAGAGAGGGAGGGTGGAAGAGAGAGAGAGAGAGAGAGAGAGAGAGAGGGAGGGCGGGAGAGAGGGAGAGAGAGAGAGAGAGAGAGAGGGAGAGAGAGAGAGAGAGAGAGTGAGAGAGAGAGAGAGAGAGAGAGAGAGCGGGAGAGATAGAGAGAGCGCGAGCGCGCCGAACAATTGGCAGGAAATGAACCAGCGCTTGGCCGAGCGTAAGACAGTAAGGAAAGTGATTTATCGCACGGCGGGGGCCGGCCGGCTGCTTTGTGCGCGCGTCGCTGCGACTTCCACGGGGTTTTATCCCCTCGGACGTGATATCAGCATAATAGGAGCGTCGCGTGAGAAAAACCTGTCTACTCCCTCGACACGACACAACCAACCCCGCTGCGCTCCTCAGTAGCGTCGGTCTTTGTAATCAAATCGGCGTCCCCCCGCGCTCGAGCGAACAGATGCACAGGACAGGGGCGATGCGCCCGCTCAACGGCGAGCGCGACAAGCTCGTTACTCACGTACAGCCTGGCCCCGCCTCTCCTGCCAAATACCCCCCCCCCCCCTGGCCCCGGTCGTGTCGCCTCCACGCGGGAAACCCATTCGGGTCGAGGCGACTCGGGCACAAAATGGCCGCCGTCGTCGCCACTCTCCACAAAATGGAGGAGGTTGTCTGTTGGTTCGAATAAGAGGTTTTTGTGCACCAGTGTGCTGTTCTCCCCGGCGAGGGCGTTCCTCTCTGCTCCGTCTGTGACCTTAGTACCCTCACCCTGTCATCATCTGTCTATCAGTGCTGTGTCCATTTTCCCTCGCCATTTTCTCACTCCGCCCCATTTTGTACGGTCACTTGCTTTCATCCCCGGGCCCCCGCTCCAAGCCCTAATGACTATCGCTCTATTGCTCTGCCTCTCTCTCTCCCTGTCTCTCAGTCCCTCCCTCTCCCTCTCCCTCTCTCCACCCCCCCCTCTCTCTCCCTCTCTCTCTCCCTCTCTCTTAGTCCCTCTCTCTCCATCTCTCTCTCTCTCTTCCCCCCTCTCCATCTCTCTCCCTCCCTCTCCATCTCTCTCTCCCTCCCTCCCTCTCTCTTCATCCCTCTCTCCCTCCCTCTCTCTCTCTCTCCCTCCCTCTCCACCCCCCTCTCTCTCTCTCTCTCTCTCCCTTGATCTCCCTGTGTCTGGGTGTTTGATTATAGCTCGGTCAGGGCCCCGGCACTCTGTGCATGTTATTAAAGCCAATTTCCATCACTCTTTCATGCCCATCACCGCCGCGTCCCGGTGGGATTGAGCGCATTTTAATGGCCGGCGCTTGATTAGCACTGCGCTAATGATGACTCAGTGCAGCGGACAGAGAGAGGGGGAAACGGCCGATTCAAAGGGAGGAGATGGGATGGAGGGATGGGAGAGGAGGACGAGCGGTCGGGAGAACTCCAGCGAGCGATCGAGAGCCAGAGGAGGAGGGAGACGGACGAGTCGGAGAGGGAGATGGGAGAAGGGGGGGGGGGGGCGCGCGCAAGGGGGCCGCCGCCATCGTCCTGGAAATCAAAGCCGCCTCTCTCTCTCTCTCTCTCTCTCCATCTCTCTCTCTCCATCTCTCTCTCTCTCTCTCTCCATCTCTCTCTCTCTCTCCATCTCTCTCCCTCTCTCTCCATCTCTCTCTCTCTCTCTCTCTCTCTCTCTGTACAGTAAGTGGGTCGTCCGGGACCTGCGGTCTAAACCCGTCCTAATCACACATATTACCACGTACCGTAACCCACAGCGCTCTCGCACTCATCCTCCGTATTTATTCACACCATGGGCCTGTTTATATTTCTCAGGATTTAGCGCCCCGGACTCGCACACCGGCGGCGCGGCGGAGCCAATCGGGCACTCGGCCGAGCGCTTTCATCTCGTCAGAGGAACAATTTCTATTGTCGTCGACTGTTGTGAAAACCGCCAACCGTATCAACGTAGTGTGCGGCGTCCCTGCGGATGTGTCCGGAGAGCGGGCTCGCTTCCTCCTTCCTCTCTGCCTGGGAGGCGGAGCTGCAGACCACGCACTCGCGCTCCGGCTCCCCCCTGTGGCGGGTTCGATTTCGAACGATGTAATCCGAGGCGATCTCGGACAAACGCGACAGCGGGCTAACGGCCTCTCGAGCCAAAGCAAAGCTCCGGGATCAGACGGGGAGCGAGAGGGTGTGACCGGCCGTCGGCCCGCGCATCTGTCCGCGTGGGGGGGGGGGGGGGGGGCGAGAAGTCGATGACAATCGTCTGGGCCGCCGAGCGGGTAAAGGAGATTTTCCGCGCTTGTGCCAGCGGTCCGTCAGCCAGCGCAGCAGCTGGCCACTGCAAATGAGCTGGGACCGAGGAAAAAAAACACACAAAAAACGAGTTACATAGAAAGGGGGTGGAAAGATAGAGTTGCAAATTATGTGAAGTCTTCAGTGAAGCATTCAATTAAATGAGCCTTTTGACTCGAGTATTACTGAGAGGGAGGTGTCACCGTTATTGAGGTGGTGGCTAGTGCTGCTGACTATTTAATAAAGAGCAAATTAAGGGAGAGAGAGGGAGAGGGAGAGATAGAGAGAGAGCGCCAACTTTCTCATTTTGCTCATGAGCCTGAATGCTGGTCAATGGGTGGTATTCTCTCTGCTTAGAACGACACTATTCAACTGCAAACTGCAACAACAAAAAAATCTAGATTCTCTTTCCACTATCTGGACACTTTTGTGACTGACCGCCACTGGAGGTTTGGTCCTGGGCTGCGTTTCCCAGAGGCATTGTAGCGCTACGTTCATCATAGCGCTACGATGAACGCCGTAGCTTACGATGAACGTACGTAGCGCTACGATGCCTCTGGGAAACCCAGCCCTGATGTCTGCCAAGGTCATTCTGCCATGCTTTGAAATCTGCAAATATTTGAAGAAGATATGCTTGTGTGAATGGCGGTACACTTGAAATCACTAAGCAGAGAAAAAGGGCTTCAAAGATTCAGAGCTGTTCACATTTTTCACAGAGCATGGATTCTGATGACAAAATATGACTATAGTGATCCTAAAACCTGTTTGTTATATTGAGTGGGTTCTTCACAACTTCAATTTTCAGATCAAAAAGGACAAAGGGGGGGGGTGGTTGCCCTCTAACGCATTTTGAGGATTGCAGACGCCACGACCAAACCTCCAGTAGCGGTCACATTTGGTCGATGTTACTGACCACTAGTTCAACCAGAAGACGTTTCTCTGCAACTGTTCTGAAGTCCCATTTGAATGATGGCTTGGTTACTGTAGTACAGGGTGGACAATATAACACATTAATTTGAAGTGACTGGAGCAGAACATAGCAGCCATTTTATGTCTGGCAAGTCCCGTCTGAATAATCGGTTTGACGTTAAGCAAGCTAGCCAGCTACAGTACTATTGTACAGAGCAGAGTGGACAATAAAAGGCACTAATTTTGGGTAAAGCTGAGCGGGAAAAATAATTGTAGTAATTTGAGTAGCCAGCTGCAACACTGACCGGCGCGTCAGGAGGTGTGGCTCTGGAACAGTATTTAATGTAAAAATTAGCCAAAATATAAATTAATTATATTGTCATTGTCTGTGTAGGACCCATGCCAAATATGAATGCTGGCTGACTGTGTCTGAGGAAAATGTGACTGCTACTGGAGGTTTGTTCTCCTCCAACATACCAGATACAGAGACTTACAGAGGATGCTATTGAGAGAAAGGAAACTACCCACAATCCCTTCTGCTAGCCAGCACTGGCTGTGCTGTCGCGCCCTGCTGGTTAAGCTCCCCAGCCTCCTGCTAGTGTGGACCCCTAACCCAGGTGTTTTAACCACCAGTAACCTACCACTGCTCCCCTCCCTCCCTCCCTCCCTCCCTCCCTCCCTCCCTCCCTCCCTCCCTCCCTCCCTCCATCCATCCACCCCTCCCTCCCTCCCTCCCTCCATCCATCCATCCACCCCTCCCTCCCTCTCTCTACTCCACAGCCCGCACACAGCAGGCGTAACAGATTGGAAAATTGACTTCTCTCCTCCTCTAATGGCTCCCCGCTCTCTCTCTCTCTCTCTCGCTCTCTCTCCCTCTCTCTCCCTGTCTCTCTCTCTCTCTCACTCTCTCTCTCTCTCTCTCTCACTCTCTCTTTCTGCTCATCAAGCTCTTTTTTATTGCTCTGCGGTCGGCGTGATCGGAGAGTATCCTGATCGCTCCCGATTTATCCCACGGAGGGTCGACACTGACTGCCCCCCCCCCCCTCCCCTTTCCCAGTCCAGAGTAGGCCGGTCACTTCCTGTTTACCACAACGGGCGGGCCGCCTGGACAGACCCCCACAGCACAACCCCCACGGCAGACCCCCACAGCACAATGGACCGACAAATTAAAGCTTTATTGTAGTGCACTAGTAGACACTTGATCTGTGGACACAGCAAGCATAGTGAGCAGGTAAGAGTGTATTTAAGGTGAGCGGGATAGCTTTGATAGACGGGATTTGATAACTACTGTAATTGCCTCCTGCTCTCCCTCCCTCTTTCTCTCCCTCCCTCTTTCTCTCCTCCCCAGTGCTCTCCCAATCTCTCTATCCATCACTGCTGTCCCCTCTCTGGTACCCATCCTCTTTTCCCATCCCCCCCTCTCTCTCTCTCTCCCTCATCTTCTCTGTTCTCTCGTGTCTATCTCCATCACCGCTATCTCTATCTCTATAACTGATCTCTCCATCTCTATCTCCATCATTGATCTCTCTATCTCCATCACCGATCTCTCCATCTCTATCTCCATCATTGATCTCTCCACCTCTGATCTCTCCATCTCCATCTCCATCACTGATCTCTCCACCTCCATCATTGATCTCTCCATCTCTATCTCCATCATTGATCTCTCCATCTCTATCTCCATCATTGATCTCTCCATCTCTATCTTCATCATTGATCTCTCCATCTCTATCTCCATCATTGATCTCTCCATCTCTATCTCCATCACCGCTATCTCTATCTCTATCTCCATCACCGATCTCTCCATCTCTATCTCCATCACCGATCTCTCCATCTCTATCTCCATCTCTGATCTCTCCATCTCTATCTCCATCACCGATCTCTCCAGCTCTATCTCCATCACTGATCTCTCCACCTCCATCACTGATCTCTCCATCTCCATCACTGATCTCTCCACCTCCATCACTGATCTCTCCATCTCCATCACTGATCTCTCCATCTCCATCACTGATCTCTCCACCTCCATCACTGATCTCTCCACCTCCATCACTGATCTCTCCATCTCCATCACTGATCTCTCCACCTCCATCACTGATCTCTCCACCTCCATCACTGATCTCTCCACCTCCATCTCTGATCTCTCCATTGGTATCTCCATCACTGATCTCTCCACCTCCACCACTGATCTCTCCACCCTAATCACTGATCTCTCCGTCTCCATCACTGATCTCTCCGTCTCCATCTCCATCACCATCATCCTATCTGTCCTCTCCATCCATCTCACCCCTCCTCCTTCCATCCCCCCACTCATGCACCCTGTGTGTGTGTGTGTGTGTGTGTGTGTGTGTGTGTGTGTGTGTGTGTGTGTGTGTGTGTGTGTGTGTGTGTGTGTGTGCCGGGTGGGGGGGTGGGTTTAGCATCTAAGTGTATCCGGTGGAGGGGGTTGGAATTTGACCGAGGGTGTCCCATTACAAACAGCAAGGCTCACATGCGCAGAGAGAGAGAGAGAGAGAGAGAGAGAGATGGAGGGCGGGAGGGGGGGAGGGAGGGAGTAAATGTCAACGGCAGAGAGCATCAGAGAACAGGGGGAGATTATTATCTTATATCTCTCTTTCTCTCTCTCTCTCTCTCACGCCCCCACAGTGAGTCGGTGTGTTTTGTCCACGTCCGGCGTCCAGGCGAGCTCTCTGACCCTCAGCCACGCGGGCTCTGTCGACGCGGCGAAGCATCAGATTAACACGCACATCTATGACACGCCTCCCGCCGGCACCTTCCGTACCGGCACACAAATGCGCACACATACGCACACATACGCACACAAAGTCGCCACACTCTGTCTGGTAATGAGGCCTCTTTGTGTCTCCAGGTTCCTCACCGTCAGCATCGGCGGCCGTTACAGTGCTGGCTGCCGGCCACTGTAGTACCATAATTCACATATAGGGGGCTGGACCTGCATCTGAGCAGCACAGCTGCTACAGAAAGGGAGGAGGAGAGGGGAGAGAGATACTGTAGATAGATAGATAGAGAGAGAGAGAGAGAGAGAGAGAGAGAGAGAGAGAGAGAGAGAGGGAGAGAGAGAGGGAGATGGGGAGAACTAGCCCACTTACAGCACTGTGCGAAAAGCTAATGCTTCTTGGCATCCATGAAACCTTTTTTTTTTTAATCTGCTGAGAGAGTGAAAGTAGACAGGGAGGATGGAAGGTGGGAGGGAGAGAGAGAAAAGAAGAGGGGATGGGGATGGGAGTCTCTCTGTAGGAAATCAGCTCCACTCTGGAATGATCCTATTAGGTCTTCCCTGAGCATTGTTGGCACATCCGCGAGACCTGGGAATGGAGGCACTCAGGCGAAATGAAGCCGGCAAAAAGCCTCCTTTTCCCTGGCGAGGAGATATCATTTATTGGAGTTGTCGGCGCGCCCGTCCCTCCTCTGGGCTGCGCGGACTGGTGAACATGTCTGAGGGCGAGTAGCCGGGCCGCGCGTCTCCGCGCGCTTCGAACTGATGTCCCGGCGCGATTATACGGAACACATGTTCTCGAAGAACCTGGAGTGCGTGCTCCGCTCTGCGCGCAGAACAGTATGACTGACGAGACAGCTGAGCCACAATTGTGTTTTTAGCGCCGCCGCCGCCATCGTCGTAAATCGAAAGGGTCGGTTCTGGCGAGGAGGCGTGACCTGCTGCCGTCGCTCGAAAATGTTTTAGAACCCACCTGGTGTCTTCGCTGAGCTCCATACGTCTGTTGCGCCGCCGACGAAGCGCGATGATGAAAGCTGTTTCTCATCCATTTCGGCGGGAAAGCGAGGCTAATTGGGCTAGATAAAATGGCCGCCGTTTGTTTTCCCGGGACAGGCGGCTGAGGCGACTGCGTTTCCTTGTTCAGGCTGTTTGGGGACATGTCTTGCTCGGATTCCGGATGAAATGCGCGGCATGCACGCGCCTCGTTAGCATGCTAATTAGCAAGTCCCCCTCACTGGCAACAGCCTCGTATACGGAGAATTAATTTTTGGAGTTTTCGGCGCTAGCTGCCGTAGCTCGCAAGATGTCGGAGTGTTGTTTCCTAGCATGCCTGCCTGACTTCATTAAATCTGTTTACGGGGTTTAAAAGGGGTTATTATCTGTTTGCTATTATTAATAGGCTAGCCCTAGCTAATCAGCTAATCCTAACTGACTTTTAAAAAAGACTCACCGCCACAACCCTTAAAGCATCCCTGGCAGCCAATGTCACAATAGCCTACCCATTAATGATGCTCCATGTAGCGATAATAGGATGTGAGAAATGCAGAGCTATACTTAAATGCACGTTGGCACTGAGGGAAAATATGATTCCCATGAATAAGTGGATGACATTTTCCACATTATAGAATACTTTCCGTGTTTGTTTGTATTCTGTTGTCATCGGTGTGCTCAAATCTAAGAGTTGCGGCGGGGCTGTTAGTGCAGTCATGGTCTGCCCCACCAAGTCATGTCCATATGTGTTGAGTCGCTACTGAAACGACTTCAGGCTGAAGACTGGCTGTTTCTCTCCCCCGCTCCATTTTCCCTTTTGAATACAGGAATATGCCTAACATATTTGTGTTTATACTCTGTATCGTTATTAATTGCAAAGTTCCCTTCCAGCTATTATCTCAGAGCAGAGGGCAAATTGGATGCGAGAGCAGGGATTTGAAGTTCTACCACGGCCCCGAGCATCTCGGAAACAAGCACCGCGCAACATCGGTGCATGCAAATGTTCTCCACGAACAGAGATTCAGTCCCACCGACCCACCGGCACCTTTCTATCTGAACTATTTTCGAGTGGCGCACTTAAAAATTCAGAAGTTCAGAAAATGGGATGCAACTGTAAATACTTTGAATGGCTGTTCGGTAAGCATTGTATATTTGAATAATGCTTTGAATCCATTAGCAGCCACGTAAATATTTAATTAAGCCCGGGGTCTCACAAAGCACATCGTTGTTAACCAAGGGGTGCTGTTACAGTGTAAATCATCACATTGGCATGCGCGACGCCGTTTCGCTGCGGTTGCCACAACGTGTCGTCTCTCCCTCGCGGCCCCTCCTAAAAAACACGCTATAGGATTCCTCTCCCCCTTCTCCTCACACGCCACTCCGTCCCCTCGGCGGACAGGACGCCAGCGGCGACGGGGACCGGACGGGCCTGTGGCGCTGTCCGAACGGAGGGTCAAACCCAGCCCTATACCTAAGCCTAACCCTAACCCTAACTTAACCTAACCTAACCCTAAACTTAACCCAACCCTTTACCTAAGCCTAACCATGAATGCAGAGAGCTGTCAAACCCCAACCTTAACCCTAAATTTATCCCAACCATATACTTAAGCCTAACCTTAACCCTAACCATACACTTAACCCAACCCTATACCTAAACCTAACCCTAAGCCTTAACCCTAAACGTATCCCAACCCTATACCTAAGCCTAACCTTAACCCTAACCCTAACCTAACCCTAAACTTAACCCTGACCTTAACCCTAAATGGGCTCTGTGTTTCTAAGAACTCGCCTTTACCGATCGTCTGCAGCCCTCCCAGCCACGCCCTCCTCGCAGGGCGTTACCCCAGCCCAGCCAATAAGACGGCTTCGCCCTCCGCGCTTCCTCCCTCTCTGCCTCGCACCTCAATATGCAGCCGTTCCCCATCAGTGCTATCTCACTGGCAGACTCACCGCGCTTGTCTCTTATTGTGTTAGCTGTAGCTTCGGGGGGATGTAGAATAATGTAGAAACCGTAGTCTCTTTATTCAAATTTCATTTTGATCCACCATACACCATCGGGATAGGCATGAGAGCCAGCTTGGGAGAGGGGGGGGGCGCCATCCGGATGGTGTAAGAATCAGCTGTTCCCAGGGAGAGGTGAGGGGGGGGGGGGGGCGCCAGAATCAGCTGTTCCCAGGGACGTTACATAACACGATGTCCCAGATGCCTCCATCCTCCAGTGTTTGTGTTCCTGTGTATTTGTTTGCGCGTGTGCGCGCGTTGTGTGTGCATATCTCTCTCTGTTTACGCCCGTCTTATTCGCCGCGGCTGCTCTGGCCAGCCGAACGGAACGTTGGCCAACAGACACAAAGAACCGCCGCGCCCCGCAGAGAAAGAGAGGGGGGGAGACAGAGGGGAGGAGAGGCGGGAGAGAGAGAGAGAGAGAGAGAGGGGGGGGGAGACAGAGGGGAGGAGAGGCGGGAGAGAGAGAGAGGGAGAGAGAGAGAGAGAGAGACGGGGGAGACAGAGGGGAGGAGAGGCGGGAGAGAGAGAGAGAGAGAGGGAGAGAGAGGGGGAGTTTGCTGGAGCGTTATTGGTTCCGCTTGATTTGCTGTTTGCGCAGAAGGGCCCGCAAGAGCTGTTTTATTGGAGCATCTGCTCCCGGGACCGCTGGCTCTCATTCCGCTGGTTCTGGACGGTCCTGGCAGCTCTCCTCCGCTGACGGGGCCTTCTGTTTAGAGGACCCAGGGGCCCCCGGAACCAGCTCAGAGAACCACAGCCTGTTCTTCTGTCTGAATCAGGATCAGAACCAGAATCAAAATGTGTTCTATTGCCATTGTACAAAATATTTGCTTTCGGACATGGTGCATAAGATGGAGACAAGATTGGACAGGGTGCAGAGAGAGAGAGACAGGACAGTGCAAAGACAGGACAGTGCAAGTGATTACTGTTTTTTTGCTTCCCTCTGGAATATGTAGAGAGTGGGTCGTATGCCCACCTCCCTTGTTCTCTGTAAAGCGCATTGTGTTGCCTCTGGGTATGAAATGTGCTATATAAATAAAGCTTTAATTGATTGATTGAAAAGCAAGGACAGAATCTAAAAATCTATTGCCGGTATAGGGATGGCAACGTCACAGACCATGACAAGTAAGATGGCGGTCAACCCCATCTCAGTCTTTAACAGTGATACCTGAAAAGGTCTTCAAAGATTCCGATGTGGTGAAGCGTCGTCCTGACAAGGTGCGCTTAAAAGGCGAGTGATGCGTTTCTCGTGGGACGGGCGCCGTCGTGTCGGACAACCATCGGCCGTGCGGGTAACCTACTTAAACGCCATGTTGATTGATCTGTGCAGGAAAGCTTGGCTCATGTCAGAGTACACACACACACTCTCATGTTAGAGGTTCCACCACTGCATCTACGTGAGAACCCTACTAATGTGAATACAATAAGGTACGCCGTGCTAGGGGCAGTGAGTTGCAACAGCTTCTGAGTTTTTCCTAATCCATATTTGTTTTTGCCCATGTTTTTGTCGATTTATTTTTATTTTGGAGCAACCTTGGTGAGTTATCCTCGTTTGCACCATGGACAACAACAAGATGATTGTTTACACATGGGAACAGTTGATTTTGTTGCAAATTGCCCTTCCCTACCCACTCACTGGCAAATACACGCACCTCGCCACGAACAGAGAGCTTCGTACTTTCATCTCTCCACTTCATCCCTTTCTGCTTTGATGTTAGACTCTCTAGAGTCGGAGGAATCCAGTCCCGGGGAACGAAAGCCATAGATCTCAGCTTTCACTCTCCATCGATCTCTCTCTCTCTCTCTCTCTCTCTCTCTCTCATTCTACCTCCCTCCGCCATCCATAACTTCCATTCACCTCAGTCTCAGATGAAGGTCATCTGTACTATCTTTCCACATCTCTCTCTCTCTCTCTCTCTCACTCTCTCTCTATCATTATCCCACCCTCCACTGCCACATTGTCCGCCCTGCTCCGGTCCAGTCCGGTACATGGTGCTGCAACTCAATTTAAACCAGAGAGAGAAAGCCTCTTTCTGTCCAGGTCAGCCCGAGTGCAAGAAACACATTTCTTGTTATATCGCCAAAGAGCTGCCGAGCAAGTTGATATTTACCTCAAGCTGCTCTTGTGCGCGGCACGTATGTACGCATGTATCTTCTGCCCAACGGACTTGAACATTTTTTAAGACAACCATTACTCGGATTACAAGACGGAGACATGGATTTGGTGAAAGCTAACGCGATCGGGCGAGAAGCGAGTGACCGCTCGCTGTACGTACATAAACAAGCGCTCGGCTCCGGCTTGCTAGCTGAAAGAGGCAACGGTCCATCCCCCTTTCTAAACTCCCTCTCCTGACACGAGTTGTTTTCATTAGCGGAGCGCAATAGGGAATGATGGAGCTGTTTTTGTTCCGCAGCGAACTTAATGTCCCGCTAATTTGGCGACACGGGTCCAACGAGGCGCGCGGATCGCTTAATAAGGTCAGAATGGGAGTGATGGATTAACTGGTGCGTGCGTGCGCCCCTCAGCCCGGGCTGGTTCTGCTCCCGCGCGGTCAGTCGTCTGTAATCGGCATGATGCTAACGCTAATATGCCCCTCGGCCAGCTAACAAGAACACGCTCATACACACACACTACCAACCCCCCGGAGACGAAGCAAGAGCTAAACACTCTTGACCGTCTGGGGAATCGTCGTACCGCGCGGGGAGGTGGCGCGCTGGCTGACTCGTTAAGTACGAGGAAGGCCCTCTGCCCGCCTTTGCGGCGCTCGAACTGCGAAACCCGGCTGGCGGCGGGCGATTCCGGCGAAAGAGGACCTCGGGGCCCGTGAATGTGATGAATAATTAAGGGCACCCCCCCTCACCCCCCCTCCCCTCCGGCCGTTGGCCACCCCAGCGTTTGATTGGCAGGTCATTAGCGTTGGTGGACCTAAGGTGCAGCGCAATGTTTTTCATTACGGACGATAAGGAGTGGAGAGAGAGGGAGAGAGGGAGAGAGGGAGATAGAGAGAGCGAGAGAGAGAGAGAGAGCGATGTGCTTCGGGGAGTGAGGGGGGTGGGGTGGGGGGCGTTTGACCGTCGCTGATTAAATCTGAAGCCGCCCCCGGCGCTGTCGGACACGCTATCACAACGGAAGGGCATTCTGGGTAATCGATAAGTATTCCGGGTGACGTATCCCTCCCTCCTCTCTATCCCTCCCTCCGTCACTCTCCCGCTCTCCTCTCTACGCCCCCCCACCCCCCCTCTCAACCCGCCGCCTCCATTTTGCGACAGCAGCAGCGAAGAAGGCGGAGAAAGCCCGCAGATCCCTGCCGAACCCGAGTTCTAGCCGGTGAACTTAACCGGAGCGGGGGAAAGCCCGGCGCTTAAACCGCACGGCGCCTCGCTACCGTAGAGCCGCCTCCTTTATCTCACGGCATCAGGTGAGGAAGCTCGCTCGCCTACGACTGTTTTCAGAGAACTTGCCAGTCTATTTTCTCGCTCCTGATTGGCTGCCGTAGCTTTATTTTTATACAAGGCGGCCGAGAAATCGCCGTCTGACGCTATCAACCCCGTATCAGCGACGGTCGCGTATCCGGATTGTCAAACTGCCGAGGTAGACCTGCGCGTTCGCGCGCGCGTACGTGCACGCTCCTGTGTTTTCTCCCCTCGTCCCACGAGCGACACGCCCCGGAGGAGTCGCGAGAGCTTTCGGCGAATGTCCCATCTTCCTCGGCGGTCTGCGTCACGCTGCCAAACACACAGAGAGACGTTCCTGTCTGCTCTTTCAAAGAGAGTCGGTATCACAGCCCGACACATCATCAGACCACATCAAAGACGTTTCCTGAAGGACTGATAAGGCAGCGGCGAGGTTTAAGAGAAGTACGCGCGCGCGTGTGTGTGTGTGCGTGCCAGCGGGTATGTGCTGTACGCGTGCGCGTGCGCGTGTGTGTATGTGTGTGTGTGTGTGATCGTGGGTAATATCTATTTCTGCCTAAGACAAGCAATACAGACATCGTCTCCACGCTGAGTTCAGACTACCGAGTCCCAGGATGCTTCAGCCCCAAATCAATGGCTTTTCACAGAGGAGGCGTCCAGATGAGACCACGACACACACACACACACGCACACACACGCGCGCGCACACAGCTGACCCGCATAGGGCCGGAGAATCGAATCGATACCTTTTCCATTACACTTGTTTTGATTCGACGGTCCTCTGAATCTAATTAAGCTCCAACCCGCCGAAAACCCGGATCCCAATCAAGGAGACGCTCCGCCCTGCCCGATCACGCCGCGGTCTCCCTCCCCCTCCACCGCCGCCTCCGCCGGGATTGATCGGGCCTCCGCATCGATCGCGCCGAAGCTAATTGGACGAAAACAATACATATTTTGCCACTTTCCCCCTTCGCCCATCGGAGTATTTCCCTCACGGTGGCGCAGAACGAGGGGAGACAGTAGATTGCTTGTTTAGAGCCGGGGGGGGGGGTCAGAGGTCAGCGCAAATCCATACTCCAGTCTGGCTTCTGTTTAGCTGGAGACTCTCAGCCGCTGTTTCGTTTGGTTTACACGCCACTTTTTAGCTCTCGGACATCTGTGGGAGGCCAGGCGAGCCTCGTTTTCTCTCCGTCGTAACAATTTTTCTCTCTCCCCGTCTCTCGTTGAGCTGTTCCACCTTCTCTCTCTTTCTCCTCGCTCCGCTACCTCTTTTTTCCAGCTCCCTCCCTCCCTCTCCTCCTCCCTCCTTCCCTAACGCTCGATGACGTTCCCTTACCCTCGGCGAGAAGACACCGGGTGTCATTGAATCAAGGAGTTTGTGTTTTTGGGAGAGGAACGCTTATAATGAGTCCCGGTTTCGAGTTCAATTCACACCGTTTCTACTGAGTTGTTATATCTCAGGCTTTTACAGTTATTTTTCCATCCGTAAGCTTGTTAGTTACAAGCGTCTCGGTGGGGAGGGAGGATATGGAGTCTGGAGCAGTGTTAATTACTGTCAACTGAGGTGGCGGCGCACGTGTGTGTTTATGTACGTGTGAATGAAGTCAGTAGACGTGAGCCCCCTGCCTTTTTCCGATTCGTCAACTTGAGAGGCGGTCTGTGACCGTCCGTCTGTCTGTCCGTCCCACCGTACCAGAGCCCAACCACTGTCCATCTGCTTTCAAAGCCCACCGAGATCAGATCCCGAGGAGATTCTCCGCTCGTTCTACATCCAGCTCGGTCCTCGGGCGACGCGTTAGGACTCTCGTCGGCTAGAGGTTAGGTGGGTACAGCTGTCATTAGTTTTTAGTTACAGTCGCACGTCACAGAAGGATCGGTTCTTGTTTGGGAAGTCGGATAAAAACACATCCATCCATATCCGTTCAATATTCAAACAAACGCTCTTGGGACGTCGCGAGCAAATCATCCAGGTTTATTCGTGCATGGAGAGCAGATTGTCAACAGTCGCGACGTGAATCCTAACTTTTCCCAGTTAATTCCACCTCCTCACTGACACCGAGGGGGGATGCATCATTGCTCGCATGTTCACCTTGCGCTCGTTTTGTTGTGGGTAACTATTCGATTGTAGTTTCACACCTCGTTTGTTTGAATAGACGAGCGTTATCGGAGCCGGTGCTTCTCGTCGCACGCGACGTGCCCTCTTTTCTCTCGGCAGCCATTTTAGAATGTCCTCCCCCGCGTTCGTCTCTAGCCTGAGCCTGGCAAACAAGATGGCGCTCGGTAAACAGCGAGGCCGGAAAAGGTAGCCTCCGCCACCTCTCGCGTGCGCGCACATACACATACACACACACACACACACACACACACAAACACACACGCGCTTCTCCTCTGCCCTCTCTCCATGGTGCTCTTCTTATAGAGCCCCTGCCATGCGGTGATAATTACAGAGCCCTGAAACAATATAGCTCAGGAGAAACAACAAAGAGAGGCCGAGAGACATTCACAGAGAGAGAGAGAGAGAGAGAGAGAAGAAGTTTCACCGTGCTGCAAGAGACTTTCAAACGGATGATATCTGGGCCGAGAGACATTTACATCCTGTAGGGGGGAGAGAGAGGGGGAGGGAGGGAGAGAGGGAGAGAGAGAGGGAGAGAGAGAGAGAGAGAGAGAGAGAGAGAGATGGTCAGGTCACAGGTGCAGTTGTAATGGACGGGGGCTTCATTGGAATAATTGCGTAATGGTCCCCCCGCCTGTCTGCTGGCAGTGTGTGTGTGTGTGTGCGTGTGCGTGTGCGTGTGTGTGTGCGTGTGTGCGTGCGTGTGTGTGACTCAGAGAATGGCCCTGTTATACTCAGCTGTGATTGTTCCTTTCACCCTCACATCATTAGACTCCTTCTCTGGTCTCTCTCTCTCTCTCCCTCTCTCTCTCTCTCTCTCTCCCTCTCTCACTCTCTCACTCTCTCTCTCTCTCTCTCTCTCTCTCTCACTCTCTCACTCTCTCTCTCTCTCTCTCCCTCTCTCTCTCTCTCTCTATCATTGCTTAGCATATGAGCTCTGCAACAGGGGCTTTAGTGTCCTTGGTTTCTCATGTGTGTGTAGGTGTGTGTAGGTGTGTGTAGGTGTGTGTGGGTTTGTAGACGTGTGTAGGTGTGTGTGTGTGTGTGTTTGCGCATGTGCGTGCTAGTGTATGTGTGTGTTTTGATCCATTATCGAGGTCAGACATTTGTTCCACAGATCCTATAGGGAAGCAGGGTTTCTCATCTCACTATACTATACTATACTATACTATACTATACTATACTAAAATGCCTATAAGCCCGTGCATTCTGGGCCCGGTGTCATCGTCACCTCACACCCAACGATGTCAAACGCCGGTCATACGTAGGGTTCGAGGAAAGGGGAAAGGCGCTCGCATCCGGCGCGCGTTCGCCCACCAAACCCCTCCCTTCCGCCATGGCGTTCTCCGAGGAGACAAAACCCACCACACCAGCTCTGAACCCGATGTACTATATTTACTGTAAATGACCTCCCTGTAACAATACCACTCTATTTCTCTCCCCCCCTCCCTCCTCCCTCCCTCCGTCCCTCCAGCTGGGACGACCTACATCTTCGGCAGGGGCGGAGCCCTCATCACGTACACCTGGCCACCCAACGACCGGCCGAGCACACGGGCCGACCGGCTGGCGGTGGGCTTCAGCACGCAGCTGAAGGAGGCGGTGCTGGTCCGGGTGGAGAGCGCCAAGGGACTGGGGGACTACCTGGAGCTGCACATAGTAAGAGATCTGGGGGGGGGGAAGGGTTCGTGGTGGGGGGGAAGGGGGCGGGGCCTTGGCGATGGGTCCGTCGTTGTCTGTTGTTGTTGTTGTTGACGGCTAGGCTAGAGCCGCAAGTGTTTACCGAGGCGGAGAGCCCTAAAGCGCAGTCCGGGGGCCGGCTGTATATATCCGGACACGTCGTAATCACCATCGGACGCCGTTTAACGCTGCGCTCCCCGCCGCCTCCCCGTCGTCGGGCCCCAGCCGGCCGGCGATCACGTTCATATCTTCAGGTAAGGGGCGCGAATGATTAAAAGTCATTCCCCGAACCGTGGCTTTACTGCGCAATTAAGGGGCCATCGGGCGTTTTAGAAGTGGATTAATGAGTTTTCCAAATGGCTCTCTGGCCCTCATGGCTTTTGGCGGCGCTCAGCGGGTGCGTGGGTTTAATGACAGTCTGTCTTTTAATGACGGGCTAACAGCGAGCTAGACGACTGACTGTTCATCCAGGCATCAGAGTACAACCACGGAGGGAAGAGTGCTGATTCACACACACACACACACACACACACACATACACACAAACACACGTGCACTCGCAAACAACGCTAACAGTCTCCCTCTCTTCCTCCATCCTCCCATCATTTTCTTACCCGCTCGGGCGTACGTGAAGAGATGTGAGTGTGCGGTTGCGCGTGAGCTTGTTAGAAGTGTGTGTGTGTGTGTGTGTGTGTACTGTATGTGTGTGTGTGTGTGTGTGCACGTGTGTGTGTCCTCGACGCCCTTCCTCTGTCTTTCACACTGACCCCAATTTGTTTGGCCGGCGGTTGCTTCGGAGACACAGGAAGCCACTTGACCCGGGGTCGCGCTTCACCTGACGCTCTGTGAGTCAGGGAGGAAAGAGGAGGGAGGGAGGGAGGAAGGGAGGAAGGGAGGGAGGGGGGAAGGGAGGGGGGAGAGGAGCCATGGAGAGCTGTGATTGAACCCGATAGCCCGGGTCAGGGCCAACAGCAGCGTTCTCGTTACCGCTGACCGCTGGTGATAACGATGCTGGGGATTGAGAATGTCATTCATGGCTCGGTCCCGCTCGGCTTTCTGGAGGCGCCTCGTCAACGTGCTCCCCGAGCTCATAATCACCGGAGGGCGCTGAACTCGGGAACTTGGGACATTTTTTTTAAAAGCTTGGACAGTGTGTGTGTGTGTGTGTGTGTGTGTGTGTGTGTGTGTGTGTGTGTGTGTGTGTGAGTGTGTGCCGTTGCCTGAAGACACACAGGGGTTTTGTTCTATTAGTAGTCTATTAGAGGTTTGTTTTATTCTAGGTCAGTAGAGGCTGGTTTTATT
>NC_140250.1:3717191-3732377 GCF_949987555.1 Borostomias antarcticus | reverse complement strand
TGAGAAAGGATCCACTCTCACTATCCCTCTCAAATACGCTTTATTGGCACGATAGGTGAAAAGAACCCGCATTGCCAAAGCAGTTGCAAACAAAGCAAAACCCTCTCTCTCTCTCTCTCTCTCTCTCTCTCTCTCTCTTTCTCTCTCTTTCTCTCTCTTTCTCTTTCTCTCTTTCTCTTTCTCTTTCTCTTTCTCTTTCTCTTTCTCTCTCTCTCTGCCAATTCAGTCCAATTCATTGACTGAATGTAAAATTTAAACAATGTTGCCAAAGCAAAGCTTCACAGAATAGGAACCAACATTGAATTAGGAATATGCGAATAAATGCAATGATAAATCAAACGTTATACTACAATTAATATAATTTAAGGGAATATATTGTGTGTGTGTGTGTGTGTGTGTGTTTGTGTGTGTGTGTGTGTGTGTGTGTGTAATGTGGATCAATTTGCCTATGTTGGCAGATCTTCTTTTCACAAGAGCTGTGATTGACGCAGAGATCCAACACCACATAGGGGTGCGCGTCCGTCCGAAAACCCTAGAGCGGGTACCATTAGCGACGGCGTCGCAACATCCTTCGGATCCGCCGGGGAAGATCGGCGAACCGACATCAGTGTCTCGAAGGACGCCAACATCTCCGGCGTCACCACAGCCGTCACCCGACGCCAGCTACGATAGACGGGCAAACACTTTAAGGCCGGCCGTAGGAAAGGCGACGCAGAAGAAGCGAAGACGCCGTCAAAACCTGCCTGAGAAAGTGTCGCCTCAACCTCGACAACCGGGAGGAGGCAGCTTTCAATAGTGACGCGTGGAGCAGTATGGTCCATGAAGAAGCAGGACAGCTAGAAAATGGCCGCCACCCCCGCCGCTGAAGCAAACAAAGAAAGGAGAGATCCGCCACTAAAATGGCTCCTCAGAACTACCACTACCAGGACAAGCGTTCACACACGCCCGCCACAAGAGAGCCTGGGGGTCAAGGGTCGGCCTGTACAGCCACCCACGAAGACCCACGAATGACCAGATCCGCCAACAGGAGGACAATTATACTCGTCTCGAGTGATTGCCGATAATGATGATAATGATGATGATGTGTGTGTGTGTCAAGGTCAAAGTGTATTTGTCACATACCACATCATACAGGTAAAGTACAATGAGCAGTGAAATGTTTTTCCGTCAGCTACCAGCTTGTGCACACACTAAGTAAAGGAAAAGAAGAAATACACGTTGAGCCACAACAACAACAACAACAACACTACTACTACTACTACTACTACTACTACTGATAATAATAATAATAATAATAATAATAATAATAATAATAATAATAATAATAATGATAATAATAATAATAATAATATGTACTTTAAAACAGAGATACATGGCCTTCATGTTAAACAATGCCGTTTTTAAACCAATAATGCTAGTGGACCGCAGGTCAACAGTGCAAAATGCTATAATGCTGTCTAGTGGTCAGATGTAGATTCATTACATGGCCTTCATCAGGACATGAAGATCACTGTGCAATAGTGCAATTATGTAATAGCGTACTAGCATCATCTAGCATATACAATAATGCCTGTAGCATGCTTGTGTATGCGTCTCTCTCTCTCTCTCTCTCTCTCTCTCTCTCTCTCTCTCTCTCTCACTCCATCTCTCTCCGGGGCCGAGCACAGGGAGGGTATACTGATAGGAGCGACTGAGCTTACGGCCCCGTGAACGGAGAGAGAGAGGTTTATTATTTTTCTCTCCTTCTCCTCTCCTTCTCCTCCTGGCAGCGAGATTCCCCTTTGTCAGTGATATCTGAAGCCGGAGGTCCCCCCTCGCGGCCCCTGTGAATGGGGCCCAGAGGCCCCGCTGGTCCTGTGCGCTCTGGATCTCTCGCGTTATCAGCGCCGGGTGATAAGGTGCAAATATACTACCGCACACCTCAGCGGCGCCAAACACCCCTGTAAAGACCACTTTAAATTGGATTTGCAGGCCGGCGGGAGCGATGGAGAGAGTGGGGTGAGAGACATAGGGAGAGAGAGAAGAGAGAGAGAGAGGGGGGCGAGAGACATAGGGAGGGAGAGAGAGAGAAGAGAGAGAGAGAGAGGGGGGTGAGAGACATAGGGAGGGAGAGGGGAGAGAGAGAGAAGAGAGAGACAGAGAGGGGGGTGAGAGACATAGGGAGGGAGAGGGGAGAGAGAGAAGAGAGAGAGAGAGGGGGGGCGAGAGACATAGAGAGGGAGAGGGGAGATAGAGGAGAGAGAGAGGGGGGTGAGAGACATAGGGAGGGAGAGAGGAGAGAGAGAAGAGAGAGGGGGGGTGAGGGGGAGTGGGAGGGAGAGAGAGAGGTGGGGAGAGAAAAAAGGAGGGATTGGGGTTTGTGAATGGGCTATATCTTACTGTAGGTACACACACTGCAAATTGTTCTGTGTTTACCAAGATTTAAAATCTTAGATTTGGAAAAATTAGATTAATTCTCTTGTTATTCACTCAAGTTATTTACTAGTTTATATCTTATTTCTAGAATCGAACCAGCTTATTTTCAGATTTCTTATCAAGTAAAATTATCTCGCTGCATGGACAGATAATTTCACTAGTATTAAGTAATTTCTCCTCAAATTCAGTATTTATTTCTAGTATTTTAACTAGTGTTTTTGCAGTGCAGTAGCAGGCAGACCGATTTGAAATCCGTCTGCTGGTCCGTATAGTGTGTGTTCGCTGATATGAGGCTACCACACCATTTACCATTTAGCATTTAGCACACATGAATGTATAAATGTGCTCGCCCTCTCCCTCCCTCGCTCCCTCCTAGCCTGTCTGACTTCCTGTCTCTCTTTGCACTTATCTCAAATCCGTTTTTTAAAATGTGGTTTTCCTCTGGCGTTCATGTTCTAGCCCTCTCTGCCCTTTGCTCTCTCGGTATCCCTACCGCACACACACATTCACACACACACACACACACACACTCACACACCACAGATATGTGCCTGCATGAAGACTTGCCAGGAGGGTGAGAAAGAGGCCAATGGAGGAGGAGAAGAGAGAGAGAGACAGAGAGAGAGAGAGAGGGAGAGAGAGGGAGAGGGAGAGAGAGAGAGAGAGAGAGAGAGGGAGAGAGAGAGAGAGAGAGAGAGAGAGAGAGAGAGAGAGGGAGGAAGGAAGGAGAAGAGAGAGTGGTGGATGTGTGGAAGATGAGGAGGGCGCAGGTTGAGACATTGTTAGGGTGAGAGAGAGAGAGAGAAGAGAGAGAGAAGAGAGAGAGTGGGGGTGTGGATATGTTTATGCGGCAGAGGCAACTGTCCTGGGGGATCTCCCGGCCCTGGAAGAACACCACACACACACATACACACACACACACACACACACACACACACACACACACACACACACACTTACTACCTGACTGCGGCAACCCACCCCCCCCCCCACACACACACCCCACCCCTCCTTCCCCACCCTCAGACTGCCTTGGCAACCAAGCACAGCGGCCTCCGCGCCCCCCCCCCTTAGCACAGTTGTTGGTACGGTCCGGTGTAGTTCCGCCGCGCCAGTCCAATCAATGCACGTCCGGCTACAACCGGCTCAGCATGCACCCGCCATTAGAGAGGCAGCGTGGTCAACATCTTTCATCAACAGAGGCCTCGTCTCCATCTGTTCCCCGTACCACCCCTGACTCCACACAAACACACACGCACGCACCAGCGCTCAAGAAAACATGCCCTGATCTCATCACTCTGGGTCATTAGCTTTGTAGGTTCAAACTCTCCCTCTGCACAGCAGCTGGGGGCATGAGGTAACTTTTTATAGTTAAATATTGAGGAGGGTTTTTTGCTGTTAGTTTATGAATTGACCTTAGCATAACCCCAGAAAAACATGACTGCATGAGGCCGTGTGAATTTAGTATTTTATCATTTCACTGGCTAGTAGACTGGTGAGAAATCTTGTCAGGGCATGGGAGGTGATGTGTTTTAAGTGCCACAGTATCAGGAAGACAACGCTTCACCCTGTGAAATCTTTTCAAAAGCGTTGGCGATGTCCGCATATTTTACTAATAAACTGAAAATGTTGCTCATTGTAATTTACCTACATGCATATAAAAGAAAGTGCACCTGTGTTAGCTAACCTGATTTGAAGTCGTTCAAATAGCCTACGTTGTTGCCGAGACTGAGAGGGGAATTGTGGGAAGTGCGGTTCTTAAAATGCAGTGCAGTTTTTATCACGACCAGAGGGGGCGCCAGAGTGCCGAGTTATCTCATGTAGCTTTAGTTTAAAAATGCACGAGGCAATTGCGTGAATGCAGAGTTGCGAAAAGGAGGGGGAGAAATGAAACGTCTGAATGTTACGTTGCTTTCTGGTTCTGAGGGAGGATTAGACAGCGATGTAAAGTCAACGTTAGGCTGCATTCTTGATTTGCATTGGTGTGTGTGTGTGTGTGTGTGTGTGCATGCGTGCGTGTGTGTACTTCCTCTCAGAATCGAGGGGAAAACACACTACTGCTGGGCTCTTTTGAGGGGAGTTTTGGTTTGTTTTCCCCAGTGACTTATCTCTAGAAACTTCCGTGTGATTGAAGGATTGGTGTCATGCCCGTCCTGGTGACATGTTTGGGGAGGAAGCAGAGTGCCTGGATTCATCATTCATGCACCGTAGCCCAAGGGCAGAGAGAGAGAGAGAGAGAGAGAGAGAGAGAGAGACAGAGAGAGACAGAGAGAGAGACAGACAGAGAGAGAGAGAGAGGGAGTTATCTGCCTCTTCTTCAGTTGAATGGGACTACATCACACAGCGACAACCTTGAATCCTTCATTCCGCACCGCTGGCAACGACTGGCAAGAATCTGATCTTAGTTTCCCAAGTGGGTTGGGGTAAGCTAATCAACACTAATGTAAGCCTGTCAGCGCTCAGTAAGCTGCGTCAACGCTAAAACTAGTTTTCAGCTCTTTAGTCAGTATTGTTTGGAAGGAGAACTGGGAGACAGTTAAGAGACTCTTCTCTGCCCTTTGGCTCTTTTGGACTTGGAGCAGTTTTTTTGTCTCCCAAACCTTCATTGGTCAGTGTCAATGTCCATGGACCACTGGTTCTTTGGTAAGTTGTCTGTCTGTCTATCTATCTATTTATCTATCGATCGATCTATCGATCTATCGATCTATCGATCTATCGATCTATCTATCTATATATCTATCTATCTATCTATCTATCTATCTATCTATCTATCTATCTATCTATCTAGGCTAGCTGCTTCATGTCCAATAATGTCTACCTCTATGCGATCTTACTGACCGCTAGGTGGACGAGAAGACGGCCAATGCTGTTTAGCGACTGTACGTGACAGCGACGTGCACGTGCGCACTCCCTCCTCCTGTCCCACCCCCCCCCCCCCCACCCCCACCCACACACACACACACACACACACACCTCACTTCCTCTCACTCTCTTTGCTGAGTCAGGAGCCTGCTGTCGCACAGCTGAAAGGGCGAGACAGAGAGCAGTGACAGGGACTTGGCTCTCGGCGGGCGGGGACTCTTGTGAGATGTTGAGATGAAGAACGCCCAGGTCTGTCTCAAGCTGCAGCTAAAGTAGCCTCGCCGACGTCACGGCGGAAGCAGACGTCGTCTGCGAAGAGACATTTTGAGGACAGACTTTTTAGTTGAGAGGGACGTGGCAGAAGTCTTAAGAGTCGGTGGGAAGTTGGGGTGTGTGTGTGTGTGTGTGTGTGTGTGTGTGTTTTCACCTCGTGCAGATGTGCGTGCGTCGATTAGCTGCGCAGCCTGTCGCTGACGTTAGCTTCAAGCTGGACGCCTTCCAACCGCAATTAGCTGAGCCCACATGCCCGCTTGATTAATACCCTGACGAAAATTAGCTTCCCCCAAGGTTTTCCTACTCCTATACAAGCCTCATCCAATATGACAACACACACACACACACACACACACACACACCAGTGGAGGCTCGTCCATTGAGGCAGGGGAGGACAGTCCTCCTCAGTTTTTGGAGAGAAGTGAGGGATTCAAATATAAATATATGAATTTATTTATTCATAATTAATATTATCTCAGTTTTGTTCATAAAGCAGGTTTTCCCTATGGATAAAAACCTATTACGTAATGAAATTCTACTGAAAATTTATAACATGCAGTTGGAGGACCTATAGATATCTATGGAAGGGAGGCTAGCCTCCCTTAGGGCGGGTTATTTTCTCTTAAATCAATGTAATGCCTTTTTTTCTTGCTAATTTGTGATTGGCCAAAACGCTGAAAAATTACCGCAAGGGAGGCTAGTTCTCCGGCCCTGTCTGAACAGGATTCAGATATTGACATTTTGTTAGTCCAATCACATTCCAGATTCCAGATTTACCACAGTGAAGGCCGATTGAGTCAGCGTTGATGTCTGTGTTTCTCTTCCCTGTGCCATTGGAGACTTTTTGTGTGTTCGTAGCTCCATAATATATTACATTTGTCTTGACTCTATCCATCTAAATATCCAAGCTGACATAAATACTTTTTGAGCTAGAGCCGTCTGAACACGACAGTTCCACTGGCTGGCTATAGCCGGTAACGTTAGCTACGAGGTGCACGTCAGGCTACAGCATAGGCAAGCGCGCAGATTGGCTGGAGGCGCAAACTGTCGGCAACTCGTCCAAAACATTTCTAGAGACTGGGTCGCAACACCGGATCGGAGAAATCCACAGCCTGGCTCCTGCTTGCGTGAGAATTGATCGCTTTGCGGTGCTTATTCCTCATCCAGTGATGGATGGGTGGATGGAAAACTTTCAACTGAATGTTCATATTGTTCTGATAATTGTAGGCTATAACAACATAACAGTGGCAGCTTTGACAGCAACCCAAATGAGCTAATCCCATAGCTGTACCATTGCTAGCTAGCCATGAGCGAACTGTTGGATACTGCATTTGCTGTGCAACGTATTCCATTGTCCAGTTGTCAAATCTATTTGCCAACAAACTGTTTGAGAGCCAGCACACCTCAGTGTCCCCTAATCAAAAACATTTTTCATATATCACCTAACCTCTCCAGCACCTCACCAATATCAATTCTTTTCTCAATGTTTTATTGTTGTTTTGTAATATTTTATCATGAATATGATTTTTAAAAAATGATGCCTGTAGTTTAAGTGTTATTCAGTTTTTCATATGCTAAGATTTACTGTAAATCCACATTTTAAAGCTGATATTTCAAATGATAACTGACTGAGGGAAAGTGCCCCCCGGCGCCCATGGGCGGTTCGCCTCTCTTCCTCCTGTCCTCCTCAGTTTTTTGAGTCACTAGCCGCCACTCTCACACACACACATCTTGGGTACACGCGAAGGGGGTACGTTCACTTAGTTGCCAGTTCCCAGACTGAGTGGATGTTATTGCGGCGTTGACAAATTGAATGAAGCAAGCCCATTTTGACGGATGGAACTTCTCTACAGGAAGTTCTCCAATTTACATCTACTGTGCCACACCATTTCTCTCCTCCACCCCCCCCCCTCTCTCTCTCTCTCTCTCTCTCTACCCCTACCCCCATCTCTCTCTCTCTTTCTCTCTTCGCAGCGGACTGCATACATCCATGACGAATTAGGGACAGTTATCATAACTGACAGTCCCAATAATTAGAAAAAGGCAATAGTCGGGGAGGCGGCCATTTTGTTGATGGATGAACAGCCGTCGCTAACTCTGCGCCGGCAGGCCGATTGCCTGTTTACCCCGACGGTCATGAAGCAGACTTATGGACGGTCGGTAACACGTTCCCGGATCCGCTCGATCAAAACCAATCGAGGGGCTAATCAGCATTTGCGGCTATGCGCGGCACACACGCACACACACACACGCACTCATTGGGCCGTATCCGAAAAACACACGGCAGACACACCGTAGATGGAGACGCAGATTAGTAAGCAAAGGCAGGATTTTGAACACACACACACACACACACATGCTCCTAATTTGCCTGGGAAGGGGGAACCACTGCACCAACAGGACGCCCCAGACCTGGTTCAAACCCCCTCCCCCCCTGCTGTGATAAAAAGGCCGCGGATCAGGGAATCTTAGCCTCTGGTCCGGAGCCCCCACCTTCCGGGGGAGGAGTGTGAGGCCTGCTACTCGACCCTGACTGGGCAGGCACAACAAGACCCTCTCTCCTCCAAATCCCAGAATCCACTTGGGCAAGCAATTCGGTAGTTTGTGCGTGCGCCTGTGTGCGTGTGTGTTGGATGTTTTTTCAGTGCCATGGGTTCACACTCATCCCTTGCGCACAGACAGACAGACGGACAGACACACACACGCAATACACACAGTACACACACACATACACACACACACAATTATACACACACACATGCCTCCCATGCTGGAATCTGCCACCATAGCGTTGCTATGCCTGCCACGATGATTACCATCACATCTGGGCTGCTGAATGGCTGCTTCCCGCTGTGCGTCTGCTACTGCCGTACATTGGCACGTGTCCCCCACGAAATGCGCCACAGATACCCAATTACCCAGTACATGCCGGCAGAGCCAGTCGACCTGGTATTATAAACATTAAATAACAATAATGGTGCCAGTGCGCAGTGACAATCACAACGTGACTGCTGACATTCATCACAGCCTGCCGTGGGCAAGCCTAGCTGTCCGTCAACGGCAGTTAGCAGCAGGCTAATCTCAGAGAGTCTAATCCTGTTTAGCCTGTAGAAAATATAGGTTTAGATGACACCAGAACACACTTATAGAGAAGGTTTAAGGGGTCTTGGGTGTGTGTGTGTGTGTGTGTGTGTGTGTGTGTGTGTGTGTGTGTGTGTGTGTGTGTGCGTGTGCGTGTGTGTGTGCGTGTGTGTGCGTGTGTGTGTGTGTGTGTGCAAGCGTGCGTGTACAGATAGGATTAAAGGTTTTCATGGCTCTGGAAGCATCTTAGTATAAGTGGCTTAATGAGAAAGCAAGAAGGAGGTTGAGTTAGCAGGCTGGGACTGGAGATGGTCACGGAACGATTCACACCCCTCTGGAGGAGAAGTAGTGATATTATGGGATGGAAGTGGGAGGGAGGGATGGAGGACAAAGGGTCACGGGGAGGGAGGGAGGGAGGGAGGGATGAAAGAAAGAAAGACTACTCTCAACTGTAGTAGTACAGCTGGAAATATTTGAAGCAATATCGTTTATGTTAATGTTAAAAAAGTAAGGGACCAATAATATATCCTTGAGGGACTCCGCTCTTTAGGGCCAGAAAGCAAGATTTAAACTCACCTACTAATACAGCTTGCATTCTATTTGATAGGTAGCTGCACGCCTTTGCATCCAAGCCCATTTCAGCCAGTCTGCTTAGTAAGATTGAGAGATCAACTGTATCAAAGGCTTTAGAGAGGTCAATGGACAGTGTCACACATTTCTGTTTTTTATCAATAGCAGAGATACTGTTGTGTACTACTACTGTGGCAGCTGATGTGGCGCCATGTCCTGGTCTGAATCCGGACTGATGAGGATTTAAGAAAGGTGTGGGAAGGCTGGTCATCGACTAGCAGTTCCAGGATCTTGGCAAAGCGAGATAATTTGGCGATAGTTAATGACATCTAAAAAAAAAATCTCCTCCTTTTAGAAACGGGAGGACGTGCACACATTTCCAGAGATTTGGAACAAGGCCTTCTGTAAGTGATAGAACATAATTCATTAAGTGATTTTACAATTAGGGGGCTCAGCGAGTTTTAGAAGGCAGGGGTAAAGGTTATCTTCCCCAATGCTTTTGTTGGTGTCAACATTCATCAATTCAGCAGAGACTAAGGGAGAATTTTGCACCAGTCGGAGGGAGCTTTGCTTGCCCTTGACTTAATGTCGGTGTAATTTGAAGGGTCTCGGTGGTAAGGGACACATGGAGGGGGGGGACACAGGGAGGGGTTGGGGGTCCTCAGGGAGGGAGAGGTGGAATAAAGATAGAGAGAGGGATGGAAGAGAAAGATAAACAGAGAGAAAGAGAGGGATAGAAGGGACAGGGAGGAATGGAGGAGAGATGGGCAGATGAATGTGGAGAGGCGTGCAGAGGAGGAGAGAGATGGAAGGAGGATGGGGGAGGCGTGCAGAGGAGGGGGAGAGGCGGAAGGCAAGGAGAGGAGGAATACAGAGAGGAGGGAGCGACCCCCCCCCCCCTCCCCCTCCTCCTTCCCCTCCTCCCCCTCCTGCGTAAGGCCCGGCGAGAGACGTGACGCAGCCGGTCAGCGCGAGGCGTCTGTTGAACGAGAGGGGTCGATGGGCCCGGGCACATACCGGACCCTCGTCCGGTCAGCCTGTCAGTTATTGCCCATCAATTATTTCAACAGGCGGGATGGTTTCTGGATGATGAGAACGATCTAAGACATGGGAGCCAGTGGCACATATAGTAGAGAATGAGGTCTGTGTCCACTCACTGGGCAGACATTAGAATCCCCAGTGTGTCTGCCGGGGAGAGGGAAGGTGAGATAATCTGTGTCTACAACGGGGTGTGTGTGTGTGTGTGTGTGTGTGTGTGTGTGTGTGTGTGTGTGTGTGTGTGTGTGTGGTGCGTGTGTGTGTGTGCGCATGCGGTCGTGGGAAAAAAAAAAGCAAGCAAGCAACAAAGTCCCATCAAAAGTTTCCTAGAAAAGCAGATTACACGTAGCACTTTGCAACTGAACATCCAGTTAGTGTCTTACAATATGCAAATTGCCTTTCAACCAATCACTGAACACAGAACGTCTAAGATCCCTACTGCATTGACGACGGCAGTTACAACGGGACACACACACACACACACACAAACACATAGAGTACATTGTCTGCAAGGATTTGAGGGAAAATGCTTGTGTTCATCAGCTAGTGCTTAGAAGCTCTGTAAGCCTTCAAGATGTGTTGTAGACAGGGAGACACTTAAAACAACAATATGCAATTGAGAAATTCAGCAGGCGTTGTCTTTGGTGAGCGATTTCCTTCAATTCTGTGAATATCAAAACAACATTATGACTAGTATCCTGCTTTATCTTTATGATCCGTAATTATCCTTATCCGCAGTTGTGCTTGCCTTTTTCGGAGGGTGTTCGCACAAAGAACACTCATTACCGACTTATTTTATCTAGGGAGGAAAGTACAAATGATGATTATACACGCCCACACACACACGCGCGTTCGCGGTCGTCTTTAGCTACACCACTCTGAGATCCCTGAGGAACAGCATTCAGGGAACGTCGACTCCCACGGTGAACAGGAAGTTGGAGCTGGTTTTAATTAAACTATAAACTTTCTTTAATATCCTACAGCTGGCTCAGCCTGTTGTCTTGATGCTTATAGCGATGAGTAAAAAGGGTTCACAGAATAAGGCAGATTTATAGACTTAATTACCATCTCTCTCTCTCTCTCTCTCTCTCTGTCTCTCTCTCTCTCTCTCTCTCTCTCTCTCTGGCTCTCTCTCTCTCTCTCTCTCTCTCTCTCTCTCTCTCTGTCTCGAAACCTCAAAACACCCCGGCGTGCATCGTCGGCTTGTCCTCGACTCGCATCAGTGACAAAATGTCAGGCGCTCAGGTCGACCTGCGGAGCTTCAGATACACAGATGGCATCACAATAGATAGAGGGCCTCGTCTAGGGCTTCTGATAGAGCACAGAGATACCAGGTTAGACACAGAGGGCTTCGTCTAGTGCTTCTGTTACTCGTAAAGAAACACTCATAGAGAGACACTCATAGAGAGACTCATAGAGAGACACTCATAGAGAGACACTCATAGAGAGAGACTCGTAGAGAGACAAACTCGTGAAGAAAGATGTGTAGAAAGAGACTCGTAGAGAGACACTCAGAGAGAGACAAGCCCTAGAGAGAGACTTGTAGATAGACTTATAGATAGAGACTCCTAGAGGCAAACTCCTAGAGACAAACTAAAGACCTAGAGTCCTAGAGACACTCATAGAGAGAGACAAACTCGTGGAGAGACAAACCCCTAGAGGGAGACGCACATGCCGAACCTTCTTTCACCATGTGCAGCACAGGAAGACAGGAGATGTGGTGGATCTCACATGTTAACAGTATCTCTCCACAGGCTTTGAGAGGCTGTAAAACTCCCAGCCAATCAGCATCCCCAGTGAGCAGGAATGTGAACTGGGGGCTGCAGGGGGGATTTGCGACGGGGGTCCGGTACGGATTAGCGCACAGATACTGTACCTCCAGAACGCCAGATTAATGCTGATGTATGTGGATAAGACACCGCAAAGAATTAATTATGGCCGGGAAATAAATAAGCTTCTCTCTCTCTCTCTCTCACTCTCTCTCTCTCTCTCTACTTTCGGCTTTGGCTATCACCTGCCCGCGTGAACATACACACGCACGCACACACACACACAGACATACACACACACACGCACACATGCTCCACACTTGAATTAACGTGTCAGAGACAAGACAGGCAGCGATCAGAGGGTATCATGTGTATGTGTATGCGTGTGTGTATGCGTACGCGTGTGTGTGTCTGTTTGTGTGAGTTGTCTACTGTGATGGAACGCGTGAGCGAAAAGGCGTTCAGCCAAACGATGATGGCATGAGAGGGAGTGATGGGAGTTGCAGTGTTGGGTTGGAGTGGGGGGGGGGGGGGGGGGGGGGAGGCGGAGATGGGGCTGAGATTTCTCTCTGCTTCCAGGAAGGCTTCCTACTGGAAACGCTGGGTAGCGTGCATCTCAGTTACCTTCCGGAACATTCCCTTCACACCGTATGGCACGTAGTCACCGTGTGTGTGTGTGTGTGTGTGTGTGTGTGTGTGTGTGTGTGTGTGTGTGTGTGTGTGTGTGTAGAATAGAATAGATAGGCAAAGTGTAGTCTCATCCAGACCTCTGGCTGGACACATCGCCATTGAAAATCGCTGCTAGAACGGCGCGAGAAACCCACGCTACCAATCAGAACCAAGGCCTACATCTCCAATACGGCGACGGACCCGCCTCGTCGAAAATGACGTCCTCCAAACAAACTGGAGTGGAGAATGTAATTTTAAAAAAAAACATTCAACGCCCGTGTTTTTTCATTCTCTAAAATAGTTCCCACCCCCCTTTAGAGAGGAGATCCGGACAGATGTCTTCAGTCTCTAGTTGACCGACTGGTGAACCTAGCCGGGGCGCAGTCCTTGAGGGCCTGTGGCCTGATTGTGTGTGTGTGCGTGTGTGTGTGTGTGTGTGTGTGTGTGTGTGTGTGTTTAAGACTATGAACAGAGAGGAGCACTCTCCCTCTGTTCATAATATTCATGGTAGCTCTCTACATCTGGCCTCTCTGGCCTCCCCCCTCCCTCCTGTGTGTTCAGCCTCTGAGGCCAGCCTCCACGCTCATTAGGGGTCGCAAAATTCCGGAACAAACTTCCCACGGGAATTTATGGGAATGAACAGAAATAAACTGGAAAACAGAATTCAAGAAATAAACTGGAAAACAGAATGAATTCCCATTCATTCCCATCAATGTCTTGTTCGTTCCCGTTAATTCCCAGAATTTTGTGAATATTCACGTATTTTTTGCAACCGTAGAGGGCAGCCAACGTGAGCATCTGGGCAGGGCCTGACCACCTGGACAGCGTGCGTGTGTGTGCGTGTGAGTGTGCGTGTGTGTGTGTGTGTGTGTGAGAAGGGAGGATTGATCCACAGCCCGGCGTCTGAACACGAACACCACCTACAGCACCGAGTCATCCAGCCCCGATTCCTAGCTTCATCCTCCTTCATCCTCCTTCATCTTCCTCACTCAGGCTATCATCTCATGTTACGCTCCAGTCCTTCCATCATTAAAGGAATAGACCGGGATTCATCCAGTTTTTGAATCCACACTGAGATTCCTGAGATGCACTATATGTGAAACTGTATTTATTATTAATATTATATCAATCCATGTACGTGTGTGTGTGTGTGCGTTCGTGCGTGCGCGTTCGTGCGGAGGCTGTATCGGTATCGAGGTCAGGTGCATTGTGGGTACAATTATCCCTAGTTATAGTCGTTACATTTCACAACGTAGATCAGATGACTCTTATTTAGGTTGTGTGATCGCGTTGCATAGATCAGAGATGGAGGAGGTCGACGAGGTCAGGAGTTTTCCAACCATGACACAGTGTGTTAGTCGTGCCGTTAGGCGGGTGTGTGGGGTTTGGGTCCCAGGCGGCGAAGTTGCGCCCCCCCTGCTTCCAGTTGAAATATAGTTGAGCAGCGGTCAATGGGTGGTTATACTCTGTGCTTATAACGACTCGAAATGCTGTAACGTTATAATGTTAGTCTATAATACATACAGTAAAGAAGAATCTCTGCAATGAAATCAAGAGGGTTTTCTGAGAAAAGGCCACGTCGTTTCTCCCAGTTCTCTTCACACCGGGGAGTCATCGAGACGTCACGCCTCCGTCCCGCCACGCCCCTTTACCACGGACGTTGATTCGTCTTGACGGCGGAAGGGAATAACGGCGGAGCAGAGGTGCTGCCATCACGGCTCGAGAGGGCTGAGTAGAAGAGCTTTTAGTGTCCCGGCACAAAATGGCCGACTGCTAAAAGCCAGCGGGCTTTCATCGTGCCTGTGTGTGCAGCTCTCACAGCCCAGGGTCTGCTCTCTACCTCGGGGATGTCCTCTCCTCTCCTCTCCTCTCCTCTCCTCTCCTCTCCTCTCCTCTCCTCTCCTCTCCTCTCCTCTCCTCTCCTCTCCTCTCCTCTCCTCTCCTCTCCTCTCCTCTCCTCTCCTCCATGTCTTCCCTCTCGGTCTGTTTTGCATGAGACATCACAACGTTCCTCATTAAGGAGTATTTACAAAGCAGGGCTTTCCCGTGAGGGCAGACAAACAGGTTTTTATCACAGGAGAGGTGCTGTGTGTGTGTGTGTGTGTGAGTGTGTGTGTGTGTGTGTGTTTGTATCGTACATGTGTTTTTTGTAGTTTGTGGTTTGTACGTGTGTTTTTTCTTTTGCTTATTAAGGGGGTTGGAAGAGGAGGAGGAGGAGGAGGAGGAGGAAGAGTGTTTGGAGAGGAAGAGAGGGAGGAGAGGAAGAGAGGGATGAGGAATAGGGGAGGAGGAGGAGGAGAGAGTGGAGAGGAAGAAAGGGAGGAGGAGGAAGAGGGGGAGGAGGAGGAGGAGAGGGCATAGAGGAAGAGAAAGGAGGAGGAGGAGGAGAGAGTGGAGAGGAAGAGAGAGAGGAGGAGGAAGAGGGGGGAGGAGGAGGAGGAGGAGGAGGAGGAGAGGGGGTGGGAGGAGGAAGGGGGCGGCATCGTGTTTCTCTAGTGTTGATGACATC
>NC_140250.1:3707191-3714691 GCF_949987555.1 Borostomias antarcticus | reverse complement strand
CTTCCTCCCTTCCTCTCTCTCTCTCTCTCCCTCCCTTCCCTCTCTCTCTCTCTCCTTCCCTTCCTCTCTCTCTCTCTCCCTCCCTCCCTTCCTCTCTCTCTCTCTCCCTCCCTTCCTCTCTCTCTCTCTCTCTCCCTCCCTTCCTCTCTCTTTCTTTCTTGCCCTCCTTCGCCTTCTCTACCTCTCTCTCTCCTTCACCCCCCCATCTCTCCTACTCTCTCCCTCCCTTCCTCTCTCTCTCTCCGCACACGTGTGTGTGTGTCTGTGTGTGTGTGTGTGTGTGTGTGTGTGTGTGTGTGTGTGTGTGTGTGTGTGTGTGTAAGTAAACCAGTGTGGTGTGGTGTTGTGCTTGCGTTCCATCACTCACTGTCCCCCAGACTGTAGCAGGCAGAAGGGGACCGTGAATAAAGCACAGCGCCCACTCCCCAAAGAACTCTCTCTCTCTCTCTCTCTCTCTCTCTCTCTCTCTCTCTCTCTCTCACACACACACACACACACACACACACACACACACACAATGCAATTCAATTCAATTTAATGGCTATATTGGCCTGAGAGTTTCAATAACAATTTTGCCAAAGCAACAAAATACAAATTGACCAAGTTATATACAATACACAATAACAGTAGAAAGGATTCAATTAAATTAAGATAATAAACTATATATATATATATATATATATATATATATATACACACATTATAGTAGGTGAAGTAGTAATACACAGTAACAGTAATAAGTGTTTTTTTAGATAAGGATAACAGTATACAGTCAATTCAATTCAAAGGCTAAAAGTTTCAATAACAGTTCTTGCAGTGGATAAGTACAGTTACAAGGTTGGGCTTTCATTTCCTGTTTCTTTGTTTTGGGGTCTGAATACTCATGCAGGCGCAGAGCTAAATGTGTGTTGCTGAACTTTTTGTGCGGGCAGGCTAAGGTGGCTATCTGGCTAACACACAGGAGCATGGTGAGTGGAAGTGGGCCAACGGACCCAGTCCAGGTGTTGAGGGGTGTGGTCTCTGTGCGTCTTAGGGTTGGAGTACACATACGTGTTGCTCAGTTTGAGAGGGTGTGGTCTGGGCGGGGCGATTTATAAAATTGGGGCGGATGGGCCTAATGTTTGTTGTGATCTTGTGATCGGGGGCTACTGTGTGGGTGTATGTGTGAGGGTTGAAGGTGTTGCGTTGGTTTATTAAGAATATAGTTAAATAGTTTTAAAGTGGTTGGTGTTTAGTGTCTCAATAAAGAGCGTCAAAAGTCAAAGTCTCTCTCTCTCTCTTTCTCTCTCTCTCCCCTCTCTCTCTCTCTCTCTCTCTCTCATTGTCTGACTGCGTTCTGGCTTTTTTAGACAGACAGACAGATGTCTAGACAAGACAAGTCTTCCCTTGTAGCTGTACAAATACACCCCCAGTGAACCAACAGAGGTGCACCCCACCTGTGTGTGTGTGTGTGTGTGTGTGTGTGTGTGTGTGTGTGTGTGTGTGTGTGTGTGCGCGTGTGTGCGCGTGTGCGCGTGTGTCTGTGTGTGTGTGTGTGTGTGTGTGTGCGCGTGCGCTCGTGCTTATGAAGCTTGTGTGTGTGTCATTCTGTCTGCGTGTCTCCTGTCTCAATGGGCGGTCTGTGGGTGCATCTCTCTCTCTCTCTCTCTCTCTCTCTCCCTCTCTCTCTCCCTCTCTCTCTCTCTCTCTATCCTGGTCTAGATCTCCCCTCAGAAATAGCGAGCATTCTAAACTAGGCCATGAGCTGCATTCCATTAGCCAGGCCTGCCAAAGCGCAGACACAGATCTGAGAGAAATTTTCCACACTTCATATTCTGGGGACCAGGGAGGCTGGCAGGCAGATCGGGGGCCTCGGGGCTGACAGCGGAGAGCAGATGAAAGAGGAGGAGTCGTAGCGCGGGGCCCCGGACCCCTCGGAAGCAAGGGGAGGACAGGGGGATGAGGGCAGACTGTTCGCTGCGTTCGCTGGGCGGAGCCTCAGCGGTTAGGTCCGGGGGATTCTGAGACGGGAGATTCTTTGAAGTTGGAGTCGGCTGCACGTGCTGGGGTAAGGGGTCTGTCAGAACACACACACACACACACACACACACACTGACTGAGACATTCTCAAACATGTCATCGTTCCGCCGCGAGCCGCAATCGGTCTGTCGCTCTTCTCCTCCGTTCCGTCGGCGTCCCGGAACCGACAGATCCCTTCGTCCTGTCTCGTCGTGAATAAAACATGAGGTTCATCCAAGTCCACCTCTCTCCTCTCCTCTCTTGCCCTCTCCTCTCCTCGTCCCCTCTCTCCACTGAACCTCTCTCCACTTCTCCTCTTCTCTCCTCTCCCCCTCTCTCCTGCCTCTCCTCTGCCCCTTCTCTCGTCTCCTCTCCTCTCGTCTTGTGAATGAATTTCAAGTCTCAACAAAGTGTTCTGTTTTTCTACTTGACTGTTGTTCTAAACTCTGTAGTTCGTTCTCATAGATCAGTCTGTTAAAACTACAAATTCTTCCCTGTGTGACATCACTTCCCTGTCCTCTTCATCTTGAAACTATGTCACTTCCTTTTTCACTGTATCACCTATAGACCTCGTCCTCAAGTGAACTCACTCTGCCTGGATTCACTTCCTGTGTTAGAGTCCGACTCTGCAGAATCGTAACAGAATAAAACTATTGCCTTTGTTTAAAACCAGCTTGACCGACCACTCAGCGTGTTCTTTGAAATCTAAACTAAACCAAGTAAGATTTTTCCTTAACAGTCTCTTCTCCCCTCCTCTCCTCTTCTTCTCAGTCTTCAACACTGATAAGTATGTAAACTATGGCTGCCCCCTGTCAAGATGCGCTGGTGGGATAAGACCACTCACCTGCCTGGTGATTTAAACAGGACAGGCCAATCATTGGTTTTGGTGGGATGGCGCCGCGCTCCGACTCTGTATTTTATAATACACATGACAATAAAAAGCCTTGAACCTTGAACCTTGGTTTTAGACCTCGGCTATAACCGTAGCTATTTGTTGTGCAGTAAAAGGAGAAGACTGATATTGCAGAGGAAAGAAGGCAGGGAAGCCCTCTCCTCTACGCTATAGCCTAGCCTAGCCTACTGTGCGCCTTCGATCCTGTGCATTTCCCGAATCACAACACGTAACCGTTCTCCTAGATCAATCTTCGTGCATTAGCTAAGATAGCACGCTCTCAACAGCGCAGTTCAGGAGACTATCGCCTAATGGAGGCTACGGGAATTGGGAAACACTGCATAAAAACAAGGGGGCATCTAGTAGATGGACCATGTAGTCTAGACGATGCATGTTTAGCAAGAAAAATAGGCTTTTATTGTGCTGCCTGCGGGTTTGAGTTTAAAGTTTGACTCCTGACTCCCGCGGTCTCCCCTCAGCCAAGGCATATGGGGCGGGGGTGGGACGAATCGTCGAATCTCTGGTTGGGACAGGCGAATCTGATTCGACTCACACGAGTCAGGCACGGCCCTGTCGGAAACAGCGGCGGGGGAATGAACGGAGCTCGCCACGCAGTCAGCGGGCCGACCCCCCCCCCCCCCTCCTCTCGCACGCCGCTATCTCCCTCCGCCAGACACTCGTTCTTTCTCCTCCTTCCTTCTCTTCTTCCTTTCTTTCTCCCCATCTTTCTCCTCAACCCCCCCCCCCCCCCCCACACACACACACACACATCCCTTTGTTATTTCATGCTCCCAAAAATCGAGGGCAAAATTGTTTTCCTTCTCCTCTCAACCCCCCAACCCCCTCCCATCCACAAGCCCCTCTTTGTTAAAAGTCGAGGAGCGTAGCACCTTAAACGCCAACGGCTGGAGCGCCGGTTTCGGTGTCGGCCCGAGCGATAATCGGAAGGACGGTCGTGACGTCATCGAGACATGAGGGAGGGATGGATCGAAGCCAGAGGGACTGGGGGGGGGGGGGGTGAGTTGTCACGGAGGCTCTCCGAACTCGGGGCTACGGCAACGTGGCGAAGATGAGCTGCGGACGAGCGGCGGTTTAGCCGGGGGGGGGCTGGCAACAAGAGGAGCTCTGGTCGTGTCCCTGTGGTCGTTAACCACCCCCCCCCCTCCCCCAGAATAACCCCTTGTGGAAGCACGTCCGTTTTAACGACTGGGAGCAGAGCATAACGATGGGTTTTCATTAGTCTGGTAAAGCAGACTCATCGCGAAAACAATTGACGTTTTCACGATGACGCCATGTTCAGACCGGATGGGGCATCAATCAGGAGACTGCATTTTAACGCCGCCCCTAGTCCCTGATTGGTTCCCTTAGATGATGACGAGAAATACAACAGGAGTCCGCTAGCAAAATGAAGCAACGAGCGGTAACGTTAACGTTAGAGGAATAAACAGAACCATGAGTGCAGTTATTGCAGAAATAGACTCAATCACAATTAAAGAAGAACAAGAGTATGCTCTAGAGTTTCTCAGCGGAAAATACATTTTCGCCGTTCTTTGGCAAAAGTTTGATCTATGTCTTCTTACGCTGATTGGCTGAAGGAGTTCGTCTATCATGGCAAATACTCCCGCCCACTCAAATCGTCTGGATGTCCAGACTTATCGTGAAGACGTCTTTTTTTGTTTTTGCGATGAGTCTGGGTTACCAGGCTAGGTTTTTTGTATCCCAGAGGTCTCGGCGCTGGTTCTTTTCCAGGCACTCAAAGTCCCATGGTGCACTGGGCTCACCTCGGGCCGACCCTCTTGGTTCATTTTGTCCAACACTGCACTTTTTATTCACGATTAGCCGTCACGTTCGTCAGAGCATCTTTCCCGCCGATCAGCACGGCCTTATCGGCTCACCTCCGAGCCCGCCTCCGACTCGTCGCGCCGGCGAACGCCTTCCCCCCGGAGACGGCGAGGGAGGGAGACGGACAGGAGGGACGGCGAGGGCGTCCCCAGCGAACCTCCTGTTGTCTTTATCTCCCGATGAGCTCGGCATATTGAGGTGAAGGAGTCACGGTTAGAAGTAGCGAGCGGCGGACCGGGAGTGGAGGCGGGTCCTCCTCGAGGAGTTGGCGCCTGGCGCTGATGACACACTCCGTCTTCTCGGCGGACGGGCGATGGTGTTGTGCGGGGGGGGGGGGGGGGGGGGCGGTGGGGCGTTGATTGCCTGGGAGTTTTACGCCAAAGGCGGAGAGAGGGATGGGGGAGAGGCTACGACGATGACCTCTCGTCACGGGTCGTCGGATGCCGGCGTCTTAATGCGCGAGGGCAAGGGGGGGGGGGGCGATTTGGTCCGATCCGGAGCCGACGGACAGGAGCGGGAATGACACGCACACACACACACACACACACACACGCAAAGGGTTTACTACACACAGACACATTAATGCTGATGTATACACATCCCTCTCCCTCTCTCTCTCTCTCTCTCTCTCTCCCTCACACACACACACTCATCACACACCCATTCACACAGACACTCTCTCACTCAAACGCAACCACCCATCAGTAGCAACCAAACAACCAGGAGAGCTTATTTCTCCAGAGTGTCATCCTACGAGCGTCACCCATCCATTCCCCCCCCCCCACCTCTCTCTCTCTCTGGACAGTGACTGTCCCTGGATCTGGACTAATGCAGTTTATACGATCCATTCACCGAACCTTTTAATGACTGTGAGCATGGGAGGGAGCAAGGTAGGGAGGTGTGTGTGTGGGGGGGGAGGTGCTTTATTGAGAATAATGGACCCAAAATGGCTCGGAACGACCTCAAATATTTCCCAGGGGGCCGTTCATTTATCACTACCCACAATCCTTGGGGGGAGCATACGAGGAGAGAACAAACATTGGAGTCCCGGTTAATGGATGGGCACCGGGCACGGTATGATAAACCTCTCTCTCTCTCTCTCTCTCTCTCTCTCTCTCTCTCTTCTCTCTCTCTCTCTCTCTTCTCTCTCTCTCTCTCTCCCTCCCTCCCTCTCTCTCTCTCTCCGGGAATCATAACACACCGCTGCTCTGCCCCCCCCCCCCCCCAATTCCATCATGATTTATTTCCGACATCTCAGGCTTTTTTTTTTTCTTTCTTCCCCTTCAGTGTGTTTATTTAAACAGCGCCAGAAAAATGAGTTTCAGAACTTCTGTCTTCTTCCCTCCTCGCCACGCCTGGCCCTTCCAGCGGCGGATACAGTCAGAACGCTCTGTTCCTCTCTTCGCAGACACACACACACACACACACAATATAAATATTCATTATTCTGGTGGCCAACAGTAACTCTCGTCCCAGATTAAGGCGGCGTCGCCCGCTTGTCAGATTCTGTTTATCGGGGCCGAGCAGCTAGCGGAGCCGCGCCCCCGCCTGCGCCCCGAGGCGGAGCTACAGCAGCCAACGTTTTCTCCCTCCGTTCTCCGGCTGCGTTTCTCTCTGACTCTGTTTCCTCTCTGGCTCTGTTTCCTCTCTGGCTCTGTTTCCTCTCTGGCTCTGTTTCCTCTCTGGCTCCGTTTCCTCTCTGACTCTGTTTCCTCTCTGGCTCCGTTTCCTCTCTGACTCTGTTTCCTCTCTGGCTCCGTTTCCTCTCTGGCTCCGTTTCCTCTCTGACTCCGTTTCCTCTCTGGCTCCGTTTCCTCTCTGACTCTGTTTCCTCTCTGGCTCTGTTTCCTCTCTGGCTCCGTTTCCTCTCTGACTCTGTTTCCTCTCTGGCTCCGTTTCCTCTCTGGCTCCGTTTCCTCTCTGACTCTGTTTCCTCTCTGGCTCCGTTTCCTCTCTGACTCTGTTTCCTCTCTGGCTCTGTTTCCTCTCTGGCTCTGTTTCCTCTCTGACTCTGTTTCCTCTCTGACTCTGTTTCCTCTCTGGCTCTGTTTCCTCTCTGACTCTGTTTCCTCTCTGGCTCCGTTTCCTCTCTGACTCTGTTTCCTCTCTGGCTCCGTTTCCTCTCTGACAGGGCTCCTGCGCTCTGGCGTGTGTGTTTGAAATGTGGCCTGTCCCACCAGGGCCAGAGAATTTTAATTGGGTTTTACTGTACATAGGGCAGTAAAAAGTACAGTATAAAATAAAACAAGAGAAAACCCTGTTAAGGTCAGCTGAGGGGACAGGATGGTGAAAGCGTCGTTGACACAGTAGAGTCAGACAGACACAGTAGAATCAGACAGACACAGTAGAATCAGACAGACACAGTAGAGTCAGACAGTAGTGCAGTGGTCCAGTGATGCGGTCGTTAGGTGCAGTGGTCCAGTGATGCGGTCGTTAGGTGCGGTGGTCCAGTGATGCGGTCGTTAGGTGCGGTGGTCCAGTGATGCGGTCGTTAGGTGCAGTGGTCCAGTGATGCGGTCGTTAGGTGCGGTGGTCCAGTGATGCGGTCGTTAGGTGCAGTGGTCCAGTGATGCGGTCGTTAGGTGCGGTGGTCCAGTGATGCGGTCGTTAGGTGCAGTGGTCCAGTGATGCGGTCGTTAGGTGCAGTGGTCCAGTGATGCGGTCGTTAGGTGCGCTGGTCCAGTGATGTGGTCGTTGGGTGCAGTGGTCCAGTGATGCGGTCGTTAGGTGCAGTGGTCCAGTGATGCGGTCGTTAGGTGCGCTGGTCC
>NC_140250.1:3699899-3702399 GCF_949987555.1 Borostomias antarcticus | reverse complement strand
AAATTGGGCTGATTTTGGGGTCCGATTCGCCTCTCGCGACGATCATTCGGGGTCCGCGGCGTGGTCTGAGCCCGTTATCTGACCAAAGTGTCCGGTGGTGAGGGAATTAACAGACTTCCAACAGGAGTCCGGCCTTCAATGGCAGTGACCACGTCTGTCTCTCTCCATCTATGTCTGGCACGGTTATGTCGCCCGGACGGTAGCGTGAAGTTGACATTCCACAGCTTGTGTTGGTCAGCACACAAGGCATTGCAGTGTTGAGTGTTGTAATATTTCGCCCAGTGGCACGGGTATTATTTGATAAACATAATAAATCATGAGGAATGATTACAAACCGAACATGTTGGATCACACGCCTTCTCAGCTGCAGTGAAACTCCAGTGGAATTTTTTATTCCACCCAGCATATAGTGGGCGACTATTGACTATAGTGGTGTTTCGACACACAGGTCCTAATTGTATAACTGGGTATCTAAAAGCATCATTTAAAATTAAAGAGATCAATGGAGCTAACCCACCCAGCTAAGTCATGCTAGCCTACTGTTAGCAAGTAAACTTGTATTGTAGGTGAGGCAGTGCTGTGCTAATGCTATATTATCTACAGTTACAGAACGACAGTTGGTTGTTGAACACTGTGGAAGAGTTTATTTGGTTATGGGTGCACTCGGGACGGGTGCATTCGTTTCGGCTTGTGGTGTACGCCGGAGGTGATGATTTGAAAGGTGAATTTTAACTGATTCTCAGTCGGTTTAGTCGCTCCTGGTGTTGTGACTAAATTCTGAGTGCGCTTTTCGGTTCACGGATCTAAACACTTGATATCGAATAGATAAATAGATAGATACCTGTGTACAAATACAAATAATTTGTTAAGCGCGCAGCCCTGCGTCTCGACCGAGCCGTCTAGCGAGCGCGTTCTCACGACTAAAACGGCTGGTTAAACCCGTTATGTCCGTGGTCTCCCACGTTTTTTAGAAATCGGTTAAGATTTGAAAGTCCTCTGGCGTGCGCCCGGCGTTAAGAGCTGAGAGGCGGGCAAAGTGGCAGCTCTTGAACGGATATAGCGCCGTTTTATCATTCCGACAGCCGGGGCTTCAAACGCGTCTGTCAGGGCGCGACGTTCGAGGTTTAGTGGGTGTGGAGAGCAGGCTCGAGGAGGCGATCCGTCAAGTCTACAGGGAGAGCGTTGCACACACACTTAACCTAACGTACGTTTCACACTCTCACATACACACACACACACACAAACACACACGCAAACATTATACATACACACACATACACACAAACACATACAGTGCATGCATATTCATTGATGGCCGAGAAGCAGAGGTGTGTGACACTCACAAACACAGATGTTGAGATCTGTATCAGAGCGCTCATGCTTGGACTTGCACGCGCTCAGACCAAAGACAAACAGCCCATGGGCTCAGCAACACGTCCCACTCCACCAGCGTGTGTGTTCAGGTGGAGCCAAGCTGCGGGGTAAACACGAGATACTCAACACACACACACACACATAATCAAACACTCATTCACACTCACACGCACACACGTACACACACACACAGACAAAGACTCACTCACGCACACGCACGTATACGCGCGCACGCACACACACACACTCACACAAGCAAATTCACCCTGAGAGTGTGTGTGTGCTCATCAGCATTCTGCCGCGTTGAATTATATAAAAACAACAGCTTCTGGTGTGGTGGTACTCATTGCAAAACAATCTTGCTCAAGGACGCTGGGGTGCTTTCATGTTAGCCTCTATGTGTGTGTGTGTGTGTGTGTGTGTGTGTGTGTGTGTGTGTGTTTATATGGGAGTGTGTGTGTCTATGCTGAAAATGTGTATCAGGGGTTTTGTGTGTGTGTGTGAGAGAGAAAGAGAGAGAGTGTGTGTGTGTGTGTGTGTGTCTGTGTGTGTGTGTGTGTGTGTGTGTGTGTGTGTGTGTGTGTGTGTGTGTGTGTGTGTGAATGCACACTGACTGAGTTTGTGTGTGTATTCATGAGAGTGTGAATAGGTGCATGTACAGTATCAGGGGGTCTCCATGCTTTGGTCATGAAGGACATCATCCATCACTATTCTCAGTGGCACAGATCTGTAAACAGCAGTTGTGTGTGTGTGTGTGTGTGTGTGTGTGTGTGTGTGTGTGTGTGTGTGTGTGTGTGTGTATGTGTGTGTGCGTGTGTGTGTGTGTGTGTGTGTGTGTGCGTGCGTGTATGCATATGTGGGTGTGTATTCGCCTGTATGTTTGTAAATGCACACTGTCTATGACTGTGTGTGTGTGTGTGTGCGTGCATGCGTGCACGTGTGTGTGTGTGTGTGTGTGTGGGATTCAACTTAACACCGGGTTCAAGGACTGCCACTGAGGGAATTAGGGGTGCAAACTAGCCACCTTTTGGTGAACATTTTGAATCCAAAATAGGACGTTTGTCTGACTCGTCTATATCCGGTGAGTTTTTTTAAATGGGGGGGCGGGGTCACAGGGGGGAGGGGG
>NC_140250.1:3687399-3694899 GCF_949987555.1 Borostomias antarcticus | reverse complement strand
CGTGCGCGTGTGATGGACTTGATACCTTCCCCCGGCACAAACAGAGAGCTCTGCTGTCGCGGAGCAGAAATGCTAATCTCCCTGTAAAAATCGCTACGATTTGCTTTGGTCCCTGCTCTTTTCCGCCCTAATGCCATGGATTTGTTTCAACCAAAGATGATCGCCCGTGCAAATCAAATTGATTCCAAAGGTCAAGGTAGTCCTACATATAATTTAACTCGACTTTCAGTGGGCACTGGCCTTGCTAGGGGTCCGAAGACATGGTTAGCATTGTGCTAGCATACTCCATTTTGTTTCTTCTTCCCTTCTATATCAAATATGTTTTGACTAAAGGTACACCCAACCCCTTTATTCACCGATGCCCACAATCTCTGCTGGTTAACGTTTCCCTCAGAAACACGGTGGATTAAGACATTCTGAAACCAGACGTATGGACTCACGCTGAGTCATATCGATTGGTTGCTGTAGGTATCTCAGCTCTTCAGCACCAGTCTGACAACCTCTCTACAGGATGAGGTCATCAGCCCATTCAGTCCCCATTCATCAAACCCAAAACAAATGGCGGCCATATTGGATCTTTCTATCTACATACATTATATTGGAATATTATCCCACAGGGGTTGTTTCTGTTACAGTTTTACACCACCTTGTACTGTATACCACCTTGTATTATTTCGTGGAGTAATTACTCCGCCATTTTGACTGTTGCATTTGACTGAGCTTCAATTGGTGTCCCCCGTGCGCATTAATCATGCCCACCAACAGCCCTTGGTGTCATCGCCATTGGAGCACGCTGAAACTTATCGCTAATCGCTACTGTTGCTCATGCGCGGCAATTGTGCTCCTCAATGACTGCTTTACCAACAGCAGTGAGGTATGTAAAGAGATGCTTGTAATGTGATTGGGATTACACCCCTCATTAATTTGTGGTTGCACTCAACTTTTATTTACTCAATTAACTTGATACTTGAGGGTTTTTTTTTTTTACATTTTAGCATTTTAGTTCCCCTAAACTATACATTAATAGGGCATGGATAATTGAAGTGTGCTCCAAGCTAATGATGTAGCTTAACCTCCACATATCTTGTGGAAGGTTGAAGTGAAATGCAGAAAGCTAATTTGATAATGGCGTCCGCAGAGTCGTCCGCTGGAATGGAGCCATGGCCACCTCAGTAAATAAGCCTGACCTCTTGTGTCAGCGAGGAAGTGCTGTTGGGGGAAACTTGCAGGAGGTCAATGGGAATAGCACCAGATATGAGGTCTCTCTTTCTCTGTCGGCACACTCTGTTCTCTCTCTCTCTCTCTCTCTCTCTCTCTCTCTCTCTCTCTCGTTCTCTCCCTCTGTCTTCCTCTGTATGTTTCCACCTCGCTAACTTCATCTCTATCACTCTCTTTCCCTCGGCTCTCTGCTGTCTGTCTGTCTGTCTGTCTGTCTGTCTGTCTGTCGGTCTGTCTCTCTAGTCTGTCTGTCTGTCTGTCTGTCTGTCTGTCTGTCTGTCTGTCTGTCTCTCTGTCTCGGGTCTGTCTCTCTGTCTGTCTGTCTGTCTGTCTGTCTGTCTGTCTGTCTGTCTCTGTCTATCTGTCTATCTGTCTATCTGTCTGTCTGTCTGTCTGTCTGTCTGTCTGTCTGTCTGTCTGTCTGTCTCTGTCTATCTGTCTCTCTGTCTCTCCACCCGCCATCCTTCCCTCCCTCCTCTCCCCCTCTCTTTCTGGCAAGACTGTAACTCTGTCAAATGACTTTGACCTTTCTTGGGGACCGAGGACAGGAGGCGCAGGGGGAGAGTCGGGAGGGAGGGACGGAGAGAGGGAGGGAGGGAGGGAGGGAGGAGAGAGTCGGGGAGGAGGGCCAACTGTAATAAAACTCAGAGCAGTGGGAGGCTGTCAGCACTAATAGATAGGAGAGGGGAGGAGGGTAAGAGGTTGATGAATGCTAAAGGTAGGGAGTCCTCGATATGAGCCTATTGCTGTCTTGGCTGATGTACCAGAGTCCTCTCTTGACTGCTAGCAGAACTCTGGAGAGACGGAGGGCCTTTGTCATGTTATGCCCTACATAGTATTCACACACAAATGGAGTTCTGGGTTTCTGTCTCTTGTTATGTTGAATCGCTGCACTCCGCATACTACATACTACATACTACAACAGAGTCTGTGCCACTTGTGCTAAGTTGGTGTTCTGAGGGCGTATCGACGGGTCAAAATTGAAAGAGTGACAGGTCGTAGCAGCAAATGAGAGATGCTAGCCCAGGTTAGATGGGCGGGGGCATATCTATGGGTGGGAGCGCCTGATCGCGAAGGTCGTTACTGATTGGTGTAGCCGGATTCCGGCGCTACCAGTGTCCCCAGACCCATAGAGAGATCTGCAGCATGCAGTAATAGTAGTTAGCGTTTCGTACGTAGTGTATCAGCGAAAGAACTCTCAGGGTCTGGTGTTGAGACTATGATTTGAGTGATTTGAAGTGTGCTTATTTACAGTATATAAATGTTTGACTATGTTATGTGTTTTACACTGTGTTGGCAAGTTACTCAAGTTAAGTTACTGATTACTTTCCCTAAATTGTAATTAGATTACTTTACTGATTTCTCTCTGAAAAGTAATGGTTTACTAATTACTTTACTTTTGAGCTACTTTCTAAAGCCAGATCATTCCTTACCCGAATCATAGAAGTGCTGATCTAGGATCATTTTTAGCATCTTAGATCATAATAGGACTCTAGAAAATCTGATCCATACCAGCACTCTTGGCACATCTCAACCCTGATGACATAGACAATCAGTTGAGCCACGACTGCAGAGGCCGCATGCACATATCAATCAATGAAAGGGAGCAGACATGTGTGTAAGCAATCAAAATAATCACATTTTTATTAGGTCAGTAACTGTAATCTGATTACTGAAAATTCAAATTTAATCCCTTACATTTTGTTACAGAAAAAAGTAATCTGATTACTGTAATATCAGCTACTCCAACACTTGTTTTACATATCTCATTCACTTTTGACTGTCATAATTTAAATGAAGCAGGTTAAATTTATCTTTTGCAGTCTAAGAAAAAAAAAAAAACCTAAGTCCCTGTGGCTGACCGTTTGTCCGTCCTTCCTCCTCTCTCACAGGAACGGGGAAAGATCGGCGTGATCTTCAACGTGGGAACGGACGACATCGCCATCGAGGAGGGCGCCGTGATGGTGAGCGACGGCAAATACCACGTGGTGCGCTTCACGCGCAGCGGCGGCAACGCCACGCTGCAGGTGGACAACCAGCCCGTCATCGAGCGCTTCCCCTCAGGTAGGCGCACGGGAAGGGTCGCGGGGGGGGTGGGGGGGTCGAAGGGTCAAGGATTGCCAGGTAACAGTTTGAGATTAACCGAAAGAATACAGTGGAGAGAGAAGAAAAAAAGGGGGGGGGGGATAGGTCGAAAAATGCCCGCCACGTAAAGTGACTAAATCCATGTAATTGGCTTTTCTTACTCACCAGAACCGTTGTGTATGCATAATCCCCTCCAGCTCTATGGTTTATTTAGCACATCATACATATTACGTTTGTGTCTGCATTATTCCAAGCAATTAAGCTGTGTTTCGGAGGCAGAAAGTGCTCAGTGCTTGTCCCTGGGCAAACAAACCCTCAACCTAAGTGTGTCTGAATTATCACCAGAAGGGTCCGTATGCAGAACTGTAACGTGGATATGCCGCTGGCTTCATAGGCCCGCGAGGGCGTGGATGAAATTAAAGGCTCCCCATGCCTGTGGCGGTTTTTCCAGACACATGCGCAAACACATGAAGGCCGCCCCCTACTGGGAATCAGCAGGGGGTGCGCTGGGAGGGATTTAGTCCCCCCTGCTGTTACATACAGTAGGCGTAATTATGATGTGCTATTTCAACCTATATCATTACCAACAAGCTGTATTTTTGCATATACACCGCCCCGCTGCGACTCTCTCCACTGTTTTCTGGATTCCTCTTGGTATCTCTACCACACGGTTACTCGTTGGAAGACATTTTCTGTTTCTGACTGCCTAACACTGAGCTTCGCACGCTGTCACTGTGCGTTTGGTGTCGGGACACGCTAGCAGAATAGCCAAGACAGGCCTATTGCTGTAACCTGAAGGGACCTCTTCAACTTGTCCTACATAGAGTGTGTACTCGGCTTTGAAAAAAAAATGACTATGGTTAAAAATCTATATTATATAAAATATTTTGAATCATTTGATTTTGAGGCACAACTACGGTTCATTCTCAAAGTGCCAGAGGGAAGTTATCTGATAATTAGCTGAAACCACCTCTCTTCTATCTCTGTGTGGAACTGTCAGATCCTCCCCCCCATTTTCGGCAGAGCCAAACGACAGAGGCGCCGTGCATCACTGACAGAGTAACGACGCCCCCTCCGACAGTCCCTCTTTCCCCCCTGTATTGTGATTGAAACCGTCCTCTCACGCCGGCATATGCTCTAAACCGCTAACGCTAGCGCCGCCGCCGCCGCTAACGGCGGCTCCTGTCGACACGGAGACGCGCGGCGAGACGGCGCCTCAGATGATTAATTTCTCATTAAGCCGCTTCTTTCTTCTTCTTTTTTTCCCGTCTTCCCTCCCTCTTACGCCGCTCCTTCTGTTGTCGTTCTGTCGTCGTCGAAGTTGTCAGTCGAGAGTCTCTCCCTCAACGCTATCCGCTTTGTCATCTGTTGTCGTCGTTGTTTGTTTACGTGGTGAACTCCTCGCTGCTCTTGTTTGTCGGCGCATGTTTAAGGAGGAGGGGGGTGGGGGGGGTGTAGGCGCGGGGTGGGGGGGTTCTGGCAGAGTGGTATATTATCATTATGCATTTATGTGCGCGCTTTCTATTCCGGGGCGCTCGGCTTCGACCTTACGTGTTAGGAAGGCGAAGCTCCAACGGGATAGAGTGATACTGTAGGGGGGGTTTGAGGAAGGGAGTTAGGGTGGGGGGCGGGGGGGGGGGGGGGGTTGACTTCCTAATTGAGCCAGCGGGTGCGTGAAGGAAAGGATAAGGAGGGGTATATTTTAAGAGAGGGAGGAAAGAGTGGTGTTAAGACACACTAATGTGACCCAGATATGGAATTATATATAGAGAGAGAGAGATTCCTGAATGGTATTTAACAGGGCGCGTGGAATGAGAACCACTTAAAAACCTAGAGCAGCTGAGAATGCATCTCACACCGTTTCCGTCTATATTTAGCTCACTGATGTTAGCCACCAACCCTCCCTTAGACGTGTTGGTGCCACCTAGCTAAGTCCAAGTACCATTAAAACACCTCACCGGGGGAATTCTAATGGGATGCTAACGTTTCTCGCTGAGAACCGATACACTGCGGCAGCCATTTTGACTGAGGGCAGACAGCCTTCCCCCCCGGGCGGCCATTACAGGAAGAGACATGACCCACTCAGGCAGCATGTGACAAGGGAGGGCCCTCGGCCCGCTGACTGATTGCAAGCGGGCGAGTTGGAGGGCGTGGCGCTGTCGCGGGGACAGGACAGGACGTATAAACTCTCCCGGCGGAGAGGAAGGAAACGAAGAGGAGGAGAGAGAGAGAGAGAGAAACGCCCGAGAGAGGAGCGAGGTCAAAAGAGGGGCAGATGATGTCACTCAGCAGTATGGCGAACGGCAGCGTAGCGAGGGGCTGGCGCTCGGGAGACGGTACGACTTTATACAGTAAAGTACAGCGCTCGCTCGCGCACACACACATACGCCCACATGCACATTATAGATCTTACACCCTCTGTTTCTGACACAAACACTCCCACTGCAGGTGTCCTCTGGAAAATAATCGAATCTTTCGTCTAGGTTTGCACAAGAGGCGTCCCCGAACATGAACAAGCGTGTTTTACTCCCGAGGTTAAGACGTCTTAGAGAAACAGACTGTTAAAAGAAAGCAAGGCCAAGGGTCAGGTGCATACACTGACAGTTGATGGCGTCCAAGGGGGGTAGCGTGTGTGTGTGCGCGTGCATGTGTGTGTGTGTGTGTGTACGTGTCCCACAGACAGACAGAGGGCAGACAGGAAGTGTTATAGAATAACGCGCGGTCAGCTAAGACAACGTGTCACCGGGTTCCGGAGTTATTGGTCGGCCGTTTCCTCCGACGCACGCTTAATAAAAACGTCACGTCGTCAGAAAGCGCCGGCCCGAACCCAGAGTTCACGAAGAGAGGCGGACGGAGGAAGAGGCGTCTCTACGCAGACTGCCTCCGACCTCCGTTCTTTTTCACAACTCCATTTCTGGTCCGTCACTTCAAAGCGGCGGACATGTAACCCGGGGTAACGGGGGGTCGTCACGCAGCCTCTGAGATAAGCCGGCCAAAGTCGAACGACGCTTTGAGTTACTGCCCACAGCGGAATAACCGAGGTTTTTGAGTTGCGTTCTCTCACTTTGAAATAGAGTGCATTACACGCTGCACACACACACACACACACACCATTACTTTTACCCCCTCACTCTCACTCCCTCCATCTCTCTCCTCCTCCTCCTCCTGTCCTCTCCTAAAAAAAAAGGGGATCACGAGCGGCTAGGCCTGGTTGGATTCAGGACACGATAAGGGTGCGATAATGGCCATGACAATGCAGGTTCCAGAACATTCCACTAGTGCTAATGGCTTTTAAAACAATTTCAAGATCTCTCTATGCCCATAGAGACGGACCCGCTATGACTGTAATGGTTCTGTGTATATTTGTCATGCTTCCAGTTGGCCGATGGCCTGTCTTTGAGTGCCGTATTTGTGGCCTTGTAACTACATCATTATGAGCTATGAAGCACACACTGTGGCACCCTCACTCTCTCTCCCTCTCTCTCTCACTCTCTCTCTCTCTCTCTCTCTCTCTGTCTCTCTCTCCCTCTCTTTCTCGCTGTCTCTCTCTCCCGCTCTTTCTCGCTGTCTCTCTCTCCCTCTCTTCCTATCTCTCTCTCTCACTCTCTCTCTCTCTCTCTCTCTCGCTGTCTCTCTCTCCCTCTCTTTCTCGCTGTCTCTCTCTCCCTCTCTTTCTCGCTGTCTCTCTCTCCCTCTCTTCCTATCTCTCTCTCTCTCTCTCTCTCTCACTCTCTCTCTCTCTCTCTCGCTGTCTCTCTCTCCCTCTCTTTCTCGCTGTCTCTCTCTCCCTCTCTTCCTATCTCTCACTCTCTCTCTATCCCTCTCTCTTACTTTCTCTCTATCTCTCCCTCTCTCTCTCTCTCTCTCTCTCTCTCTTTCTCTCTTTCTCCCCTTCCTTTCTCTCTCTCACTCTCTCTCCCACTCTCTCTTTCTCTCTCTCTATCTCTCTCTTTTATATAGAAACATTTGCAGCACGGCACCAATATTCCTGTCTAATTTTTTAGGTTGTCGGAGGCAAATTTAGAATTTAGGAGGGAAAGACTCTGAGTGACAGAGCAAGGGAAGAAAGGGAGTGACATGAATGGAAGGAAAGAGAGAGAGAGAGAGAGAGAGAGAGAGAGAGAGAGGGTGAGTGAGGAAGCCAGAAGGATGAAGGGCTATGAAGGGATAAAGAGAGATGGATACAGAAGAGGGAAA
>NC_140250.1:3614899-3684899 GCF_949987555.1 Borostomias antarcticus | reverse complement strand
CAGTCACATGGGCAGTCACTCGGTCAGTCATTCAGTTAGACACTCAGTCAGTCACCTGTCCAGTCACTCGGTCAGTCACTCGGTCAGTCACCTGTCTAGTCACTCGATCAGTCACATGGTCAGTCACTCGTTCAGTCATTCAGTCAGTCACTCGGTCAGTTACCTGTCCAGTCACTCGGTCAGTCACTCGGTCAGTCACCTGTCCAGTCACTCGGTCATTCTGGGACAAAAACCCTCTGGTCCGACTGTCATTTTGAATATCTGCTGACCAACGCTGGCCAAACCTCTCCTCTGTGTCCCTTTTAAACGCACAGGAAGCCAGAGCATCATATAGCTGCGCCACGAACAAAACGCACGGTGAATAATCTCCGGGAAGGGAGTGGCTAAGAAAATGGCGACGGCGTCGCGGGGGCGGGCGCCATCTGTTCGACGGCTGCCCTCCGTTCTCACGCGCAGTGGGAGCGGGTCCTCGTAGACCGAGAGGAGGAGAAGGTTTCACACTCGCTCGCTCGCTCCCTCTAACAGAATGGCTTATTTCTCCCGGGAGGCAATGATCTAGGAGCTGACACGCAAATACAGACACACACACACACACGCGCACACACACACACACACACATGCGCGCACACACACAAACAGCTAGTTTTAGACTCCTAGCCGGCAAGTCGAAGAACATACGCCGTCCTCGTCTCTGGTCAGAACCCAGAGCCCCCGAGGACAATAACGACTACAACAACAACAACAACAACCCCGTTCTGGCGGCGGGGTTCGGGTCCGCCCCCTTCATCCCGGTCTCCAGCGGTTTCCGACTCCCTCCTCGTCTGCGCGCGTTTATACATAACGGCCTCGGGGGGGGCGAGTTCTGTCAGTTTGTTGTTTGTTGATCCTGCGCTTATTTTCCGCTCCACCGTTGTTGTTGTTGTTGTTGTTGTTGTTGTCGACGAGGAAGGCGGTCGCCCCATTTCCGTGTTTTGTCGCCGCTGAGCGCAGGCAGACGAGCTCGCAAACGCAGGCATACACACACACACACATACACACACATTTCCTCTCTGTACTCTTGGTGCTTATTACTCTGCCCTCGCGCCGTCCCCTAGCCCGCCTTCCTTGTTGATTACCGAAACACCTGGGGGCGCCGGCGGGGTTGACGAGGGAGGGGGGAGTGTAATAATAACACGCCCGATAGCAGATGACCCCGGCAGATGACTTTTAATCCCTTAATTGTAATCTAATTACGTTCTGCCAAGTTCTGGTATTCTGCATTCTGCTAATTTAGTAGTCGCCCCTACTCCTCCTCCTCCTCCTCCTTCTCCTCCTCCCTCCCCGTCTCCTTCATCCAACACCATTCTCCCAGGACACTTCCTCGTTCAGTACGCGGCCTAATTAAGCCAATTTATTTATTTTGGGGAATCAAAACAAGGTTCCCGGCGCTCGCGCGCCCCGTCACGTCAGAACAGCGGCGATGTCTCCTGTCGAGGAGGGAAGGGAAGCTGCGGCGCCCACGCCGGCCACTAGAGGGCTCGGGGAGCGGCTCGGACAGCCCCCGCCTCTCCACGCTGGAGGGGGTCGTTCAGTGAAGTGGCTTAGAGGGGGTTAGCGCTCTGTCCCCAGGCTGTCTCCAGAGAGAGAGAGAGACGGAGAGAGAGAGAGAGAGAGAGAGAGAGAGGTAAAGGCGAGGGTATTAGCCTGGGGGGGGGGGGCGGGAGGAGGAATGGGGGATCGGTACACGCCGCGGTACTGATGACTCATCACGCCCACTACTCCCTCTTTCCTGCCCCCCCCCCACCCCAACTACAGCCCCCTCTCTGTCTATCTTTCAACCCCCCCCCCCCCCCCTCCACCTCCTCTCTCATCTCTGTCATCCCTCTCTCTCTCCATGCTCAGCAGCATCTGAACCGGTGTGCACGTTGCGCAACGTAGGAATGACTCAGCAAACCCGCCGCGTCTGACGGCCGCGGGGGTCCGTGTGCATCTCTGTAAGCGCTCGCACACGCGCGTGCGCGCACACACACATGCACACGCACACGCCTCTCCTCAGCCTCGTGTGTGAAAAGGATAGGGAGTGGCCGCTGCAGAGCTGTGTGTGTGTGTGTGTGTGTGTGTGTGTGTGTGTATGTGTGTGTGTGTGTGTGTGTGTGTGTGTGTTGTGTGTGCAGAGGAACGAAGGAGCAGATGAACATGTTTTTCATCCAAAGTGACTTACAATAATTGCATTTTACCTAGGTAGTCAAGTGTACTACTACGCGCCAGAACTCACAAGTGCATCTCCTTTGTAAGCAAGTGACTGAGAGCATAATCTAGTGCTGATGTCAAAGTGCAAGTCGGCTGAATACAAATACAGTAGGTGCTAAGAGGATGGGTCAGGGTAGTACTTCATATACCACCATGGAGTCCCGCCTCCCAGCCTAGCTCCGCACTCTACCTTGACCCTGGAAGCTCATTCCCTACAGTAGCCCCATCCCAGTACATAGTACCCAGTACCCCGACCCAGACCTAGACCCAATATCCCGACCCAGTCCCAGACACAACCACCAGACCTAATACTCAAACCTAGGCCCCATATCCCGACCTAGACCCAGTCCCCCGTAGCCTGGCTTCACCAGCCTGATCACGTGAGCTCACTTTCTGTTCTTTCTCCACACGTAGTCAAGGGACTTAGGGAGATATGAGGCTAAGTTCGTGCAAATTTGTGCAAAAGCACCAGAGCTCCCGGGGTCGCCATGGCGGTCAAATTCAATATGGCCGCTGTCTGAAAAACAGCTTTTGATTATAACTTTTAAACCAGATGAGCTACAAACGCAAACGTAGTGTTTTTTTTAATGTTTTTGACCATGTTGGAATTCTTATGTTTACGATCGGATGTGTCTGGAACCCTAATTTGCATATTTTCAAGATGGCAGCTACCCAAAAATGGGTTTTACCATAATTCTGTGTAATTTTGTGTCTATTTTACAAAATGTTTTACCCACATTGAGTATTATAGAAACAAGGGAAGATCTGGTGAAACTGGTAAAAACAAACATTATATGCATCTTACAGATGCCATATTCTCTCTACGGCGGCCATTACACCTGTATCTCGGGTTCAGGGGGGGGTAGGCGAACAATATTCAAACTGCTGTGAGCCTTTCGGAGCCTGTACCTGTAAGCGTTTTGTTTCTACTTGGAGCCTGCGGCTCACATCGGCGCGAAGTTCACCCGTGGAATTCTTAAATCAGACCACAGGCCTCTGGGCCCACGTGCCCGCACTCCGACCATGGAGTATCATCCCGTGAGCTTGTCTACACGTCCGGACGTTTTACAGCTGTGAAATGATCGAGTGCAGTATGCTAGATATGTAGTGTAGCTTCTGACCGTTGTGTTACATTCGCCCTGCTTCTCTCTCAGAGTGATCTTATTGATCGAAGTGAAATCTCAGGTGGTAGATTTTATATTTTCCACCCTCTCTCTCTAGCGGGAGACAATAGAGGCGTTCAGGCAGGCAGCAGATGTGTTATTATTCTCTGCTACCGCCCTGATTGACATTGTGAAAAGCCAGTTGAAGTGGTGGGTATCCTGAGGGGAGGCAGGGGAGGGAAAGAGGCCATTAAGAGGCTGCATGCCAGCCGTTGGATTAATAGCTGCCTTCCATCCACATACAGCTGGACTGGCCTGCACTGTAATTTAGCCATAATTGGGCTGTTCACCTGAGGAAAGCCGACACGGTGGGAGGTGGGTGCATAGTGCCCAGGACTGTGCAATTGTGCATGAGTAACTGTTTCTGTAGAGCCAGTGTACCCAGCTAAAGAAGTGATGTATTGTGGGCTTGTTACCGAAATTACTCTAATCACCAAACATTAGTAGTCAAACAGTACCGAGGTTCACCTTTGTAAGTCCAAAGCTGGTTACTTTAACTCCAACAGTTACGAGTTTGCACAGTCGGGTTGAAAAGGCATGATAAAATTAAAACACAGCATTATATCCACTGTGGGCGCATCCCAAACATGAATATGTAAAATGCCAGCAACCAATGATATGAGAGGGTTATCAGAGAGTAGGGCAGTTCTACAGGTCAACAGCTGACCTGTATGTGAAGACCCCAGGCCATTGTTTATGACCTTGGGAAACAGCTGCTAGGACATAATCGTCGTAATCGTAAAAATGGTTGAGCAACAACAGGCTTACAAACAGAAGGGCGTATATAAAAACGCTCTCACAAACTCACATATCCATTTAAGTTCTGGTTACACTGGTGTCAGATGTGAAATGCTAAAGATAGATTTGACTGTCTCTATTAGAGGTTGCATAGTTAAAGCAGCGGCAAAGAGTTTTGAGTTTGTGTTGATTTTAGCGCCACCTGTGGACAAAAGCGGCAGTGTTTTCCCATGAGCACCACCGCCTTCCTGTTGTAAAGATCTCTTGCCTAGCGCCAGCCACCAGAATACACTGTGGAAGCCAGCAAACGAAAGAAGCTATTTGTCAGGATGACTAGCGACGACCAGCCGATCAGATATCTATAGAATAACAGAATCTTCTTGCTGATGGACGCGTTTGCTAATGTAGTTCATGTAGAGGCGTCAGTATTAAAATGAGACAGTGAAAAAATCCATGTAGTTCACTGAGTTTGTTTAGTCAGTTTGTTCAGTCCTTTGTGGTAAAAGCTGGGAGATGGGGTTAGAGGATGGAGTGTTCTTTTGGCTCCCCATCCAGCAGCCTGTTTGGCCAGTGTGCTGTCCCTGAGGGCCCAACACTTTCACCCGAGAGTGCTTCTGCCCACGTATCTCCAGCAGAGCAGGTGTAGGACAAAGCTGAACACACACACACACACAGGTACAGTATCTGCGAGGTCTGATACTGGCTCCTCTCCATGTCCTCTGTGAAGACTTCTGGCAGGGGAATGTGGAATTTTTTGAGATAGTGGCCATATTGGTAATATGCAAATGAGGGTGCTCTAGATGGATTCAATCATAAATGAGTATACCAATGTCTTTCTAATGCTTGAAAAAGTGTAAAATGGACACCAAGTCACCAAGCCAAAAGAGTCAAAACTTATAAGCATTAAGCATATATAAGCATAGTACATAAGCATTCTAACGTGTTTCTAATGGTCAAAAACATAAAAAAGACAAAAAGTTTGCATTTGGAGCTCATCTGGTTCAGAAGTTATAGCCAAAGCATTTTTCAGATGGCGGCCATAACATTATTCACCAGCTCAGGCATTCTCGCTAAATCATTAGAGAATGCCCTGTGCTACATCTGGGCCAAATGTGGTGTTTTTGCATGAGTTTGCACGAAAATATCCTTAAGGCCCTCCACTAATATCAGTCTGGTCACGCTCCTATTGTGACTGATTTCCACCCGACCAGATATTTGCTGAACCAATCACAGCCATTTATCTAATATTTTGATTTGAAACGTCTATCCAATTGTTGTTGTTGAGGCCTTTTGATCTACGCCCGTTGATAAATCATCCTTCAAAATCAAAGTTTCCAGACCCTTCACATTTGTTGGGTCTGGCGAAGCCAGTCTGCAGTACCCAGACCTAGACCCAATATCCAAAGCCAGACACAGACCCCAGAACCAACACCAACTCCCGGGCTGCTACCCTCTTCCCCCATCACGTCCATACAGACGGCTCTCAGACAGCAGCACTAGTCACTCAGAGGTTGATTGAAGGGAAAAGGGATGGTACATCGGGCGGGGCTGAGTGTGTTTTAAGTTCGAGGCGATGGAGTGCTGTCGACGTACTGATGAAGGGCCGTTAATGAGCCAAGTGCTGCTGACGAGAGTGTGATTATCCAGCGGAGAGAGACCCCGGCTGGGTGTGAGTTCTTCTGAATGTGTCAGATTAAAAGGGAAATTGTAAGGAGCGAGGATGTATCAGTGGCTTCGGTGAGTGTGAATATGGGTGTTTTTCTCATCGACGGCTCTTTGCGTGGGTTCGAAACAGAAAATGTCTTCCCTGTACTAACCGTGAAATATGTTAGGTTGCTATTTATATGATTCTTAATATGAAATGGTTGATGATGACACTGTATTGAAATGAGTTGAAATGACATGACTGTGATGATGCCAAATGTGTTGTTACAAATGACTGCTGGCTTTGTTTTGGAATGTCTATCAGCTGTTATGTGTTATCAATTATACAAATGTAATTATATTATTTCTAAATTATTCATAAATATGTTTAACTCGTAAAAAAGAAAAAAACATTTAAACCTAAGGTAACTAGAATGCCGAGTCTAACCATCTAAACCAATCCACAAAAAGTTACAAGCACTGCTTCTGCAGTTCATCCTGCAAACCTAAAGCTGATTTTAAAGTTCATAACCTGCTAAACATTTGCCATGTTGCCCTTTCTCTAACCTTTTAACCTTTCAACTTCCAGATTTTTAACCTCTTGAATCTGTCTTCTCCAAATTCTTTAAAGGGAACTTTGATAATGAGCGCCTGGCTATTGCTAGACAAAGAATCCCATACCGACTCGGTCGAGTAGTTGACGAGTGGCTACTTGACAAAGGTAATAAAAATAAACCTTTAACACCACTAATGATCTTAACAAGTTAACCAGGTTAACCAGCGCTCTGGAGGAGGTGCAGGGAACCAGCCAGGTGAACGTGATTGGCTAACAGGTTCCCCTGGGTCACTTGTGTACGATACAGCCAATTAGTGGAATTTGGCGTGGCTCAATTTGGCGTCTGACATTAGTAACAAAATCAAACTATTTGGGTGTATGTCCTCAACATTAACCTCAACATTAATTACTGTTCTCCAACTATTGGAATATTCTTGTCATTTGCAAGTCATCAAAATTGTATCTGGTAACTGGAATCCACCAGAGCATAATTTAATTGAAGAGTCATTTTGTTTGCAATCTAAAGAAGGCATCTGTGGAGCCTCAGACCACCACAGTGATGGATTAAAACAACCAGCGCATGAACCATGACCATGACGCCTTGGGCCTGCATCTCCTCAGAGTTTTAACTCCTATATAACCTCAACCTTGAACTTAACCCCCCAGTAACCTGACAACTGTAATTAGATAAGCTACATGGTTCCTTCTGCTTCTCTTCCTGTGTCTTTTGTTTGCTGTTGTGAATTTTCCTTAATTATGATGATTATATTCAATTAATAATTACCCAAACTGATGGCTTGTAGGAAAACACCTCGTACCATTTGACAGTGGAGAAAAGTAGCCACGTGAAAGCCATTAAAAGTTAAAGGGACTACTGAAGTTTTTCTGTTCAGTGACAAACATGTCGTGTCGGCGATAAATCCGCCGCCAAACGACGTTTCGGTCAGTGGTTTGGACGAGATCCCAACCCATAAGTGACAATCCTTTAACCCTTTGAGTGCCAAAAAACGTCCCAACCTCTTTCTGTCTGGTGTCGCGTGTTTGTTTCTGCTGAAGGTGGTTGATTCTAACAAGTCCCAGAACGGAGGTCTGGCCATCTGTCTGTTCTTCCCCATACCCCTGTCATTCCAGCCCTCTCTGGCCACACATCATACATCCTTTAATGTTGACATACTGTAAACAGCTTAATTCTCAACATGCATTAGGCATGTTTCGGATACGCCATCTCTGAAAGTCTGCACAGATTGTGATGAATTGGAGAAATGGAATGCGCCTAGTTGGTCATGCATACAAATTAAGGACATCTTAAGGGGTTGACTAATTGTACATTTAAATCACAAAGGCCTCACCCAAACACTGCACATTGTTTTCTGTTTGTGTGATTAATACGAGGCGCAGTAATGAATTAATAACTGTTTACAGCATTTGCTGATTAGCTTTGGGGCGTACTGTCTTTGAAAATACTATATAATGCATGAACAGGAACTCAAAAGACATTTAGTTTATCACCCAAGAGCTATAGATTAAGTATTAATTTGACAATTAAGAGATCAATTGAGCATTTGCATGTTTATTTTACAAGAACAACTCAAATATTCCTTTGATATTGAAAATCAACTCCCTTTTAACTGAGTATTAAGGACTAAGTCATGCAGAGAGCATCTGAGCCATCCAAACACAAGCACCCAGATGGTACAGTAGAATGATAGAAAATCAAAAGAAAATTACCTCTACTGAAGAGACTATTGATGGTGGGTTTAGATGATTTGATGAACAGAATGGAACTGCATCTCAGAATAGAATCACAAGTACATTCACCTTGATTGAACTTAACTGAGATATCAACTGAGAGAAAAACAGTTCCAAACCAAGTGTGAAAGATAGCTTAGAAGATCAGAGTGAGGTTGAACCTTCTCGTAAGCCAAGCTAGAGGCGGAGGACATTTCTCGGCTCAAAGGGTTAAAGCTTGTTTGTGGCTTTGATATGGAAGCAGACAGAGAAAACGAGACTCCCCCCCCCCCCTGCAGAATTGAACCACCTAACAGCAAACCAAACCCCACTCACATAACCCCTGAGGGCCGTCGTCTTCTCCACACATCTCCCCACTCATTGTGTCCACAGAGGGGCAGCAAGCTGTTGCTATTAGATCTAAGTGACTAGCAGTCGGTCTGTCTCTCCCTCTGGGCAGCAGACAGCAGACAGGAACGCCCTCAGGTCTAACTCTGTAATAAACAAGTCTAATGTTTGAGCGCAATTGGAATTTGCCATCAAATTCTGCTGCTGTATATCTACGGTAGGACCTTGGTCAGGCTATGAAGCTAGACAAAAGCTTTGTCAGGATAAATAAACAGCTAACTAAGTGCTAACCCCCCCCCCCCCTTTAAAACAGACCAGGCGTTGCCAGACAACCCTCCCCTCACCTGTACAACCTGCCCCCCCGCCCCCAAAAACAAGAACCGCTCACAAAACTCAGAGGGTTAAAATGAAAAAATGAACTGAAAAACAAATTCTAAAGTTTCTAATTGATGACATTTTGACATTTTGGGGTTGAACCCAGCAATCATTCCAATGCTTATTTGAGCAGAAGTTACAAGAATAAGGTCCCTTTAACATTTATTGTTTCATAATTGAAGCAGCGAAAAGTGATTTATAAATGTAACACAAATGTATTGATTCCTGTGCTGTAAGTGATGTGTGGAGTGAAAGGTGAAAGGTGAAAGGTGGTTGTACATCAACGGGATGCTGGGTATGAGTGGTACAGTAACAGTTCAACAGAGGGTGGTCACATGCTTCACTTCTCTTGACCAGAGTGCACCAATCACATCAGCCCTGTGTGTCTCCTTCCCCAGTCCGTTTGTGGGTCAGTGGTCAAGTCTGTCAAACAGATTGGCCGCTGAGGGCTTTTCCCTCGTTCATGGATTTTACTTTAGCTCGTCAGTAGAAGTAAGAAAATGTGCCATGCGGAAAAAAAGGTACGTGGCTTACATTCACACAGCCGAATCGATGCTCCGGACAGACATCAGGGCTAAGAACAGCCGGGTGCAGCATCAACAGCCCAACAGCGGAGCTGTGCTGTGGTAAAGTGCCGATCTCTTTTCTCTCTGCCCTCCAGACGTTGAGTCAGATCAGAGTGAACACCTCGGGTCGTGTCTTCGCCTGGCGCGTGAATCCAAAATGGCGGTCGATGGGGTGAAAGAGTCCCCAAAGTTTTTTAACGGCTCAATCCAAACCAAACGCGCCTTTCTTCACCTCAGATCCAGCAGATCCTCTCGTCTGACAGCTTTAACCCCCCCCCCCCCCCCCCCCCCCCGCCTCCTCTTCGTCTCCCTCTCACCTTCCACGCCTTTGCCAATTTTCTCTGAAACTTGGCTGTGCAAACCCGAGATGACACCACCCTTTCTTTAGAGCAGAGAGGATGGGGAAACGGCCTCCTAATCTCACAGGCGGGAATCAATTGTCCCTTGTTCTCTTCCGTAACCAGTAAACATTCCGACTTTCAGACGATTGGTTTCCTGGTCTCCTCACATAAACCCTCTGCTACGGTGCAGGCAGCTGTACACAATGGATGCCGTGGGCCGTAAGTGGGCCTCGTTCTGGGTTCCGTTTGAAATGTCTAAACACGTCCTCGTAGCTATCTCTCTCGATAGGTGAACGCACATGCTTAAATGGCGTTTAGCTGCACACTAGGCTTGTGGCGATTGTCGTGTTACAGGTGTTATTCGGGTGTGTGGGCATACACAGTGCATTCATCGAGTCATTTCCTTCCCACCCCCACGCCGTCGGTTTACCCATTTAGTTAATTTTCACATATCAGCGCCCGCTCAAAAAATCTGACAACAAATGCAAGCATCATGGAATGTTCTTCCCATTTCAATCCAGTCAAATATACAGATGTCCCACCCACCTCCAACACAAATGATATCAGTAGTCAGCATAGACATGTTAATTTTGCTTCTCTTCGCGGGGGACAAATCACGGGATGCTAATAGGATTTTGACACATACACACACACTATGTGTCATCAATCAGTGTGATCTGACTCTCTCAATCTCCATAAAACTATAAACCAGTGTTAGCTTCTAAGCTAGCCAGCTACCTTATGGCTAGCTATCTTATGGCTATAGCCTCTCGTGGCTAGCTAGCTAGCTAATGTTAGCTGCTGGCCAGCTAATGTTAACAGCTAACCTAGCCCCCGAGGAGAGGCTGTTGCCATAAGCTAGCTGGCTATCTTATCCTAGCAGCGTTCTGTTCATAAAAATACAGATTTACAGAGGTGCTGTCATGAGTAGGTCTATGCTGAATTTTACGTTGTATGCCTCAACGCTTCCCTGCAAATGCGCAATCACAGTAAAATATAAATATTAGGACCTAAACTCAAGTAATACCGGTGGTGACATGGGTTTTAGTCATGGGCTTTAGTCAGTGGGAACAAAATCCACTCCATGACATCCCTACTACCTACTCAGTGTCTACTCTCTGTGACGTCTCCAGGGCTGTGAGGAAGAAAGATTGCATTTGTAGAGAATCGGGACAGTGCCCTGCGCTTATGGATGAGTTAAAACCCCCGTGAAGATGTCCAGAACCTGAAGACATGTCCTGGAACTGGTGTATTGTGGGTACACGAGTCCGGAGAGAGCAGGAGGGATCGAGGGAGAAGAGGAGGACGAGAACAACAAGGCCTCTCTCTCTGGCCAGGTGGCCAGCTGCATAGCCAGCGAGCAGGCTTTAATGATCAGTGCTTAATGGCCTGATTCGAGCCCCCCCCCCCATTTTAATCGAGAACGATCGAGTTCTTCCGCTCGATACGGAGCCCGGGCCCACATCGACTGTCGGCCGCCTGGGCGCCGGGCCAGAGCCGGCCGAGCGTGTCTGACTTCATAACGCAGATTTCTCACGCCGGCCCGCACCGGAGGTTGGTTAGGTACAACCACCCCCCCCCTCCAGACCGCCCGTGATGAGTATATCCAACACTCCCTTCCTCGCCAACTCCCGCTATTTCTTCATTTTCTCTTTCTGAGATTACTGTGGATTCGAAAATAGGGTTCTCTGTGTAAATAGGGTGTCGGTGCAAGATGCCAGCTCATCATCGCCGGGGAAACGCGGCCAGGAGACTTTGGGCTTGCCGTCTTGAGTGAAATTACAATTTGCCGTGTTAAACGGCCTAGAACGGCTCTGTCACAGCTGGGGCGCTGTAAACAAAATGGAAGGGGAATGTCCTCAGCTAAACCCTGTGCCTCTTTTCTCCGTTTTTTTTTTGTCTACGTGTAGCGATAGCGGCGGTTGATCGATGGCTCAGCCCTGTCAGACACGGAGTACTGAACTCCAAGTGTTCCACTCTACAGTAACTCTTCCTGTCAGTGTCTCCCTGTATCCAAGCCCCCCAACCAAAGGCCAAAGGGGGGCCCCACTTTTTCCTCAGAACGCTCGAATTCCCCACTGTTGAGTGAGGGAACCGCAGACGAGAGCAGAGCCTAACAAATAAACACCCAATCAAATAGCCCAAACGGCGGCACTCTCACAACAGAGGATCATGGGTAAAAAAAACTCATCCCGCCCTCTCCCTGATGACAGCGAGGACACGGAACGGCGTGGGGAAGCAGAGAGAGAGAGAGAGAATGGGAACCGCGCCGACCACCCACACCCAACCCCCCCCCGCTACGCCACAAGCACTCGCCCCGGGCCACTTTCATCGCCAGGCAATCTGCGCCTCAGCCCGTCCGAGCGCACAGCCCCGGCCCCGCCCCCTCGCCGCCTCTTGCGGGGCTCAGCTGGTAATTACCCGCTGCGGCTCATCAGGTGCCAGCGCCGCCCCCCCCCCCCTACCCGTCTCTCTCTCTATATTCTCTCTCTTCTCTCTCTATTCTCTCTCTTCTCTCTCTATTCTCTGTTCTCTCTCCTCTCTTCTCTCTATTCTTTCTCCTCTCTCTCTATTCTCTCTCCTCTCTTCTCTCTATTCTTTCTCCTCTCTTCTCTGTCTCTCTTCTCTCTCTCTCTTCTCTCTCTTCTCTCTCTTCTCTCTCTCTCTCTTCTCTCTCTCTTCTCTCTGTCTCTTCTCTCTCTTCTCTCTCTCTCTTCTCTCTTTTCTCTCTCTCTCTGTTTCTCTCAACTCCCATCTCTCGCGGCGATCAACCACGGAGGTGGATGCATGGATGTGTCTCGGCGGACTACGCCCCCGCAAGTGAGGAGGCGAGCGGTGACATGGCGAGCGGTGACATGGCGAGTGGTGACATGGCGCACTAGAGCAGGTTTCCAAAAAGAAACAAAATGGACTCCCCCCCCTGGCTGTGATTGTGTGATTACAGCTAGGCAGGAACAGGAGGGGGGAAAAAGCCATTAGGAGGAGGGGGGATTGTTTTAAGACTCACTGGAGCTCGATCAGTCCTACGTACAGTCGGTACGTTCGGCGCTCACTTGCCTGCTTCCTGTCTGTCTGTTCCAGTAGCTCCCTCCCTCGTCGTCCTCTCCTTTCTCTCGCCGACCAATCAAAAGGCGTCGTTTTCCTCCGTCTCCTCCTCCTCTCGTCCTCTCCTTGCGTGCGTTTAAAACGCTCTCCCTCCCTCCCTCTCTCTCTACATCCCCTGGCCGGATGACGTGCTATCCTCATCCCCGCCGTCGTCCTCTTGGTTCCGCTCTCCCCTCGTTCTCCGTCGCCCCTGTCACCTCAGATGTCCCAGCTCCCCCTCAACCTCCAGTCCTCCTCATCCTCTCATTCTCTCCTTCGACTTCACAGATCCCTGCGTCTCTCTCAATCTCTCTCAACCCCGAGAGAGATTATAGCAATATAGAGTGGGCGAGTGGGTAAAATGTCTCCCTCTATCAACCTGTCAAAATGGATCAAGCCCCCTCACCCTGTCAAAATTGATCAATCCCCCCTAAAAACTTGCATGGCCCCAAAAAATTTAAAATGCACGCATTAGCCACCAGCTCTACCCCATGAACCTGGTCTTATTTAACCGTCGCGGGGGTTATCGCTTAGGGACGTCGGATGAGGAAATTACAGGGTATTGGGGTGGTGTGTGGGGGGGGGGTGCTATCTCGCTTCTCAGCCCCCCAATATTGATTACCTGTCTGCTTCTCTGAGCTTGTTGCATTCAGATGCACATTAGAGATTGAAATATCGACCCCCGCCCGCTCACCCCGCCCACCTTGCGATCCGAGGAGTCTCTGTAATGGAACGCCGTCGAAAAACCGGATCATCGGCCGCCTAAGCCTCCCCTGAGTGATTTGTCGGAGGCGGCGGCGTGCGCCCCTGCCCCGTTTTCACCCAAATGCCCCGTTTGAAGACCTAGGAACCGCTCATCGGCGCGCTGATCTCTTCCTTTCCTGTGGTCCGCCGAGCGGCCGGGACTGAGCCGTGCCACGCCCGCGACACCGCCGGCGCGTTCTGTGCGTTCCGTTTCTCCCGGCCCGCGCTATTCTTATCCCGGGTCAGCCAGGCGGCCTGCCACCCCCGGGGGAGCGTACGAGTCCCAGCTTGTTGGCTCCGTCTCCCAGGAGGACGGGGAACCAGCGGGGGGGGGCGTGAGGATCCGGCCGACGCGGGCGGGGGAGAACGGCCAACGCGAAACGACGCTGTAGCGGCAGAGAACTAAATGTGGGTTGAGAGAGAGAGAGAGAGAGAGAGAGAGAGAGAGAGAGGGAAGCCTAAATAATAGCATATATACATGTGAGAGAGAGGGGGGGAGAAAGAGAAGGATGAGAGAAATGGTACAACAATGAAAAGAAAGAACAACAGAGAGAGATACGTATATAGAGAGGAAGAGTGTCAAGGGGGGGAGAGCAAACGGGAGAGAAAGAGGGAGGGAGGGAGAGACAGAGAGCGAGAGAAAGAGAGACAGAGAGGGAGAGAGAGAGGGAGATACAGAGAGAGAGCGAGGGAGAGAGAGAAAGAGAGACAGAGAGAGAGGGAGAGACAGAGAGAGAGGGAGAGACAGAGAGAGAGCGAGGGAGAGAGAGAAAGAGAGGGACAGAGAGGGAGAGACACAGAGAGAAAGGGAGGGAGAGACAATGAGAGAGAGAGAGAGACAAGCCAAGCCCCCATAAGCCCCATCGTCCCTGTCCCAGCACGTAGGGGACATCCATCACTCCGGTGTGGGGCCGAAGCTCATTAGGCGCCGTGCGTGCCGTCCTCGTTGGCTCGTTAACGAGCGGCGCAGGCTGCCGGTGGCCGAGAGCGAGGCCCCTTCTCAGAGCCCCCAGCGCGGGGGCCTCTGGCTGTTAAACACCCATCATCGGAGGGGCCCCGGGGAGCAGGAGATAGCGGCGCCAACGCCCGAACACAAATTGGCCCAATAAAGCCTTATCAGTAGAGGCCCCCATCGCTGTCCACTGCTTACACACACACACGCTTGACAACACACACACACACAGTTGGAACCTCACATACACACGGACGCACACGCACAATCGCATATCATCACGCAGATGCGGAGTCTATCACCCACTCAGAGTAAGCGCTTAACACGCGCACACACACACACACACTTTGAATGGCCGCCTATCGGGCAGGTCAAGGTCATCTCACTGACACCTCTCAGACACGCTAAGTAAGTTATCACGAACACACACAAACACAGCCACACACACACACACTCAAACAGGGCAGGCTGTATCATATTAAACTGTCTGATTGCTTGTCAGGCTGAGATCTCATTCCAGGGCCTCTCTCTCGCCTGCTTGAAATTGGCTCCAAAGCCGCACGCCAATTTTGATTTCACCTGGCGGGTCCCCCCCCCCCCCCCCCTTCCGAAACAATCACTTCATCAGCGTCTGGTTAGGAGGCGCATCCCAGATCGGGGGCGGCCCGCAACGCAAGCGCTGATCCTCGCCTCCTGGCTCGGGGGGGGGGGGCACCTTCCTCTCTGACCGCTTTCGGGTGACGGCGCCGCGCCTGACCGCTCCGCCGGGCGCTTTCTCTCCGGTGTTTACCGATGGCGGTGCCATCGTGTACGTTCGCGCAGGCGCCACTCTACCTCGCTCATGTTCCCGAGTTCGTTGCCGTCTTGTCAAGGGAGGGGAGATAACGTTTTCTCAGTTATTTCTCAGTAGTAACTATGCATACGTACTTTAAATCCTCGATGTTGTCGCGCTGCACTTCGGTTACGTTGAGCTTCCACAGAGGACGTTGTGTTATTCCTTTTATACTACATAAATCAGTAATACCTCTCCTGTCCTGAAACACAAGGTCTTATTGGCTGAGATACCCCGTGGTAATGTAAGCTGATAGGGAGATCGTACCCGGGCATACGGACTATGTCTGTCTGGGACCCCCCCCCCCCGAGAACATGCCTGGCAGGTGGAGACAGCACCTCAGAAACAGGAGACCCCCCCATGGGCTGATGGGTGTGTGTGTGCGTGTGTCCTCTGGTCAAGGGCATTGAAGTGATGATACCCTCGCACAGAGAGTGGAAACTAGTGTGTGTATGAGAGAGATTATACCAACGTGTGTGTGTGTGTGTGTGTGTGTGTGTGTGTGTGTGTGTGTGTGTGTGTGTGTGTGTGTGTGTGTGTGTGTGTGTGTCTGTCTGTCTGTCTGTACGCACGCAAGTGAGGCCACGCAAGCTCATACAGTACGTTTGAGCCGTGCGCCCACACGTGTCGTGTTCTCTTCTGTTTTCCTTGCTGATGTCTGACCTGACCAGCCGTCTTCTGCTGCTTCCCTCATAGCATCATTAAACAGAAAACATACTCCCAGACCACACAGAAAATTTACTCCCAGACCACACAGAAAACATACTCTCAGAACACCCAGAAAATATACTCTCAGAACACCCAGAAAATATACTCCCAGAACAAACAGAAAACAATACAGATCACATAGAAAACATACTCCCAGACCACACAGAAAATATACTCTGAGAACACCCAGAAAATATACTCCCAGAACACACAGAAAACAATACAGATCACATAGAAAACATACTCCCAGACCACACAGAAAATATACTCCCAGTCCACACAGAAAACTTACTCCCAGACCACCCAGAAAATATACTCCCAGATCACACAGAGAACATACTCCTAGATCACACAGAAAACATACTCCCAGATCACACAGAAAACATACTCCCAGATCACACAGAGAACATACTCCCAGATCACACAGAAAATATACTCCCAGATCACACAGAAAACATACTCCCAGATCACACAGAGAACATACTCCCAGACCGCACAGAAAACCTACTCCCAGATCACACAGAAAATATACTCCCAGGTCACAAAAATACTCCCAGACACATAAAACAAACAGATGACACAGAAAACATACTCCCAGATCACATAGAAAACATTTAGATCACACTGAAAACATACTCCCAGATCACACAGAAAACATACTCCCAGACCACCCAGAAAATATACTCCCAGACCACACAGAAAACATACTCTGAGAACACCCAGAAAATATACTCCCAGAACACACAGAAAACAATACAGATCACATAGAAAACATACTCCCAGACCACACAGAAAATATACTCCCAGTCCACACAGAAAACTTACTCCCAGACCACCCAGAAAATATACTCCCAGATCACACAGAGAACATACTCCCAGATCACAGGGAAAACTTACTCCCAGACCACCCAGAAAATATACTCCCAGATCACACAGAAAACATACTCCCAGATCACACAGAAAACATACTCCCAGATCACACAGAGAACATACTCCCAGATCACACAGAAAATATACTCCCAGATCACACAGAAAACATACTCCCAGATCACACAGAGAACATACTCCCAGACCGCACAGAAAACCTACTCCCAGATCACACAGAAAATATACTCCCAGGTCACAAAAATACTCCCAGACACATAAAACAAACAGATGACACAGAAAACATACTCCCAGATCACATAGAAAACATTTAGATCACACTGAAAACATACTCCCAGATCACACAGAACATACTCCTAGATCACACAGAACATACTCCTAGATCACACAGAAAACATACTCCCAGATCACACAGAAAACATACTCCCAGATCACACAGAAAACATACTCCAAGATCACACAGAACATACTCCTAGATCACACAGAAAACATACTCCCAGATCACACAGAACATACTCCTAGATCACACAGAAAACATACTCCCAGATCACACAGAAAACATACTCCAAGATCACACAGAAAATATACTCCCAGGTCACACAAAACATACTCCCAGATCACACAGAAAACATACTCCCAGATCACACAGAAAACATACTCCCAGATCACACAAAACATACTCCCAGATCACACAAAACATACTCCCAGAACATAGTGAGCGAGACAGAGCCGCTACAGAGCCGTAAACATTAAGCCTGGTCGTTATGGGAGCAGGGAGTCACAGTACCTCAGAGGCCTCTGATGGACCTAATGATCTAACGATGGCGTGACGTGGGTAATGGACTGTCTGAATGCGGTATTTTAATCCCCGAGACATCTGCAAACATCACACCCACACACGCTGGCGCATGCATAAGTATCACATCTCTGCTCTCTTAATTGAAAGAAAAACGAACCATTTTCTAGTCGTCTCCCCACCTATGGGACGTCTGGCCTCTGTGGGTTCACATGTCAACGTGCTAGAGAGCCTCCTCACAGGATGGATTACACACACAATCCCATATACTGTCTGCACACACACACACATACACACACACACACGCACACACACACACACACACATACTGTACACACTATCCAGTTTTCTTGCTATACCAACACCAGGGAGACGATCTTTTATACACACACACACACACACAGATTTGCCTAGTATCCCTTTCACACACGCGCGGCGCACACACTCACACTCCCAACAGGGATTGATTAATCCATAAAGAGACCTCTTCTTCCTTCTCCTCCACTAGTAATGACCTCACCGAGTGTCTTTTTAAGCCACTTCTTCCAAACAGTATCCTACAGTCCCCCCCCCCCCCCAACCCCCCCACGATCTGACCCTTGACCCACAGGAGGCCTATTAGTAAGATTAGATGTCATCCAACCCAGTCTCTGCTCTGGTTGGCTCATCACAACACTTCCACCGGGACCCAAGTGCATGATGGGAACACAGTTAGAAAAGGACTGACATCAGCAAAGATTAAAATAAAGTGGAGAAGAACACCTCCCTCCCTCCCTCCCTCTCTCCCTCTCTCCACCCCCAACCCCTGGTGACTCCCTCCCCTCCTCTTCCCTCCCTCCCTCTCTCCAACCCCCAACCCCTGGTAGCACATTAGTGCCAGGCCATGATAATAGCTGCACCCCTCACCGTCCCCCCCACCTGTCCACCCGTCCACCCCCGGTGCATAGCAATGACCGGCAGGGCGACAGCTCTTGAATTAAACATCCCTCCCCCTCCCCCCCTCCAAAAAAAAAGAGGGTTATATTATTATTTCCTGGTCTCTTCCTCCGGATAGGAAAGGTTTTATTTCCCGTTGGAGGAACGTCATCGCCGGCACAGTTGAGGAGCTGTGGGGGGGTCAGCGACCCGGGGGGCTGGCATCGCTGTAATGTATTCCATCTCGCCAAATTAGATGCGTTTCTCCCAGCCAGTTTCGGCCCCGGAGTCATCCCAGTCCCCCCCCCCCCCCCCCCGCAATGTATTTGCCTGAGTGGCTCCGCTCGTGCCGCTATAGCCCCGTAATGGCCGCCACCTGTGCCGAAAGAGGACCAGTCTCCATTGAGTGCTACCAGGGGAATGTCCCCATGTTGTGTGTGTGTGTATTTGTGTGTGTTTGTGTTTTACGTGTGTGTGTGTGTTTCTGTGTGTGTGTGCGTACGCGTGGGTGCTTTGGGTAGGACACCAAGCGACTGAAACTGATCTCTTCCTCGTCACCTCTCTCTCTCTTTTTCTATCTGTTTTTTCGTTTCTCGTCCCCCCTCCCCCCCCCCGGCTCCTCCCCCAGGTCGACAGCTGACCATATTCAACAGCCAGGCGTTCATCAAGATCGGCGGCGAGAAGGGCCGCCACTTCCAGGGCCAGATCTCGGGCCTCTACTATAACGGGCTGCAGGTGCTCAAGCTGGCGGCCGAGGGCGACGCCAACGTCCAGGCCCAGGGCAACCTGCGCCTGGTGGGCGACGTGCCCTCGGTGCTGACCACCGACACCACGTCCACCACGCCGCTGGCCGACATGTCCACCACCATCATGGAGACCACCACCACCATGGCCACCACCACCACACGCAAGCAGCGCTCCCCCACCATGAGGGACAGTGTCACACAGGTGAGAGGGGGCGGGGGTGGTCAGGGGAACCGGGACTGGTTGGGTTGGGCTGGGGTCGAGGTTGGGTCGGCGGGGGGGGGGGGGGGGGGGGGTCAAGTCGATTCGTCTCCATCCACGCCGACGGAGAGCTCGGTGTTGATTCCGTCCGTGGACGCGTCACTGACGAGGGCTGTTGGCGATACGAATAGATCCTGTCTGGACATGTTCACCCAGCCGGGCCGGTAGCGCGATGTGCCCTGCTACCGAGAGGAGGCGGAATCCGAACCCGGGAAGGGCGGTCGGGAGGTCAAAACGTTTACAAAACTAGCACTTTTGAGAAAGTCTGATAATTGCTCTACCACCGTTTTGGTCATACAATGGATGTGGGTGGGCACCGTGAAAAATCATTCAAAAAAACATGTTAAACTCTCAATTTCAAACTTATTTTTTCTAGAAGCATTCAGGGGGAATGAGACACACTCGCCGACTCATCGGTGGATTTGGCAGTGTGGCGAAGGTATTCAATTAGAGTGTAGAATTACAGTTGCAGAAATTGAGGGTTTGAAGTTACAGTTACAGAAATGGAGGGAACCCTGATTGCACAACGGGCTTGTTAAGCTCCATCCTTGTCCTGTGAAGATTACCAGCGAATAGCTGAAGAACCACTCTGACCTGTCTCCTTTGACAACTGCGACAGAGCTCTTTATATCTGGAACACCACTTTCATTCCAGCTCCCTCCCTCCCTCCTTATATCATCTCTCTCTTTGTCTCTTTTTCCTGTACTCCATCTCTTCCTCATTTCCTCCCAGACCTCCCCCCATCCTTCTCTCTCTCTCTCTCTCTCTCTCTCACTCTGCCTCTCTCCTACATCCTCCTAACTCACCTCACCTCACTTTCTCTTTTCAGACAAAAACACCAGAGTTTATTACTGGACTAATAGGTTCTGTAGGGGGCTAGGGGGGGCAGGGGGGCAGTGAGGGGGTCGTATCTGTAGAGACGGGTAGGAGACTCAAACAACGCCTTTCCTAAGTGAATCTTAGCTTTGGGATGATTGTTATCCTTTTCTGTTGTTTCTTATCCTTTTTTGCCCCGCTGGCCACTCTTATGTGGCGTTTTTATGAAAGCGTTTAGAGAGGAGTGGAGATCAGAGACATTTGATCAGAGACATTGGGTTCTGGACTAACATCCATGGGGACCCAGCTAGCAATCATTTGTTCTTAAGATGTTCTAAGAATGTGAAAACATTAGCAGAACGTGTTGGGAACGTTCCCCAATGTTGTGGGAGCATTCCCTGCTAGCTGGGGAGGCTTTGTCCTTCCAGGGTGACGCAACTGCCCTTTTGATTGGGCAGTTCAGGGACCCCAGTCTCCAGATGGATTACAGAGGACGTCACATGACCTTATATATCCCATTACCCTCCCCTTTCCCCCTCAAGGAAACGTGAGATCAATGTAACCCACACTCACAACACATATGTGACTCACAACATCGCCTGGATTAGAACCCGCAATCTCTAGGGGCATCGGAACATGTCCTCTGTTGCTGTGTTTGAGCCTAGAGTTACAGTTCGACGCTCGCGTGGACGTATATAATAATGTCCCACGATGCTATCTCAGACTCTTTTTTGCCTTGGGCTGCTTTGGTGTCACGACTGTTAACAACAAGCTCCCGTACTGTAGCAGCAGGTTAGCTAGTCAAGGAGTCGACAGACAGGAAAACACCCGAATTGCCCGTAGACATTCTAGGATTCTCTGAGCTGTGAAGGAGAGATAGTATTGTAGAGGGAGTGGAGCCCACACACTTATATCACACTATAGACTTCTTTATTATACAAACAACGTTTCGCTCATGAGATCGTCGTCAAAGAAAGATAGTCTTCCTGCTCTCGGTTGTAGTCATTGTAGCTGTGGCTATCATTGATTCATCTAATGTGTTTACCTTCTGACACTGATGCCCAAAACAAAGTCATAACATTAGTATCCTACCTTGAATTATGTATTTTATGACCCCCTCATATCCCATGCTCACCCCTTAATGAACAAGCTTCTCTGTTCTGCGTCGATGGCCCAAAGAACACAATGCTATGAGGGCCGCTCTCCCGAACGAGCGGCCATTAACGAGCGAGTCGCTCATCCAGGTTCCCCGGGAGGTGAGCGCGCGGCGCGATGCGAACGCAGCTCGAACGCTCCCCTTTATCCAGCCATGCTCATTAAGGTGAATGGTTTGTTGGGCTTATAGCTGTCTAATGCAGCCCGGAGGGACCTACAGCTCCATCATTATGAAGTACCAGGTCCCCTTTTGCCCTGCTAATGGCCGACGTGTCGTTCTCGCGGTCCAGAGAGCCCGGACTACATTTCCCAGATGAATGAGGGGGGAGGGAGAGGATGAGTACGAGTGTTACACGTGGGGAGCGTAGGCAGAACCGGGTCGAAATACCACCTGAAGTCTTTTCGCCGACTTCAGCCTTGGGCTGGATTTCGGCTGGAGCGCCAGGCGGATGGGATTTGCAATCAGGGGGACGGACCGTTGGGCTCCATTGCGCCAGACAAGATGAATCAAGCACAGATACGACATAAGTGACAGGATGAGGGTCAGCGTTAAGCACAGGGAATGGAGAAAGAGAGAGAGGGTGAAAGAGGTCAGGAAGAGAGAGAGAGAGAGAGAGAGAGGGTGACAGACGACAGCGAGAGGAAGAGAAGGGGGGCACAGCGTCGAGCGCAAGAAAAAGACAGACCTAAAACGAGGTGACAGAGAGGGGAGCGCGGGGGGGGGGGGGGGGGGGGCTTTGAGATAGCGACAGCGAAAGAGGCCGCCCTTAAAATTCCCCCCGACACTCCATCGGCGAACGACTTAGCGGCCCGTTCGAGCCAAAAGGACGCGGGGATCGTCACACCGCACGTTCAACAGCCACCGGCGGTCCCCTCCACTTCCTGTTTCCTGGGCCAGTGACCTGATTGGATGGTTGAGAGGGGGGGGGGGCGGTACTCTCCAGTTCCTCTACGACTCACAGTCACACGCCCCAAAAGATTAGTCGTGTTTACATTCTAGTGTTCAGCCTGTTCTCTCACGCCAACACACGTCACATTAGTCAGGGCGTGTACAGTACACGGAACTCTAACTGCCGGGGTTTATCACGCTCGAATGGGTCTCCCCCTGGACACGCATGCTGTAACATAATGATATGCACACTCATGCAACAGGCACTCGCACACACTGTACCACGCTCGGCTAATAGGCTATCGCGGGGCGTCCATGGTGAAATATTGCGGCACAGCAAATATGGTAATCGTGTGTGTGGAGGAGAAGAAGGCCCAATTTCAATTTATCCAAACCCTCTAAGCTACCTTGCCGAGGCTTTGATCATTAAGGGAAATGCTTTGATGGGATGAAGGAACATGGCGCCTTTTGAAGTGTCCGCACCCCCACACCCACCCTCTGCCAAGACTAGCTAGCGTTGTTTGTTCTTTTAAAGAATGAGTCATCAGTTCCTAACCTGAGCGCAGTTCTGTAACGTTGGGTGGTGATTAGAGGGGGAGCTAAGAGTTTCGCTCTGCTCCTCCGCCTCCAACACAGCTACCGTTTCCGGCGTCCTCACGTAACCTCCAGGTTGACCTTCGGTTGGGTCGCGCGCTATGCGACGTTAGCGACGCATCTTCTCGCGCCGCCGCGCGAAGGGCGGGTGCGGTCGAGCCTGGGGGGCCGAGAGCTAAGGGCGTGTGTGATGTCATCATTGAGCCCGCCCGACAGATGCCGGTAGTTTGGAGTGCGTGCACACACACACACACACACACACACACAGACCATTAATACTGTAAGTGAATGCATTGAGGCTGGGGATGAATTATTTACAGCTGCGCTCCCTCCCCAGACAGCAATCCGATCAGGGCCATACGCAGGCCAGATCTGGCACTTGTGTCTTAGTTCCGGCCCATATATGGCCCAGATCCGCCTGCTATCTGGGGCAATCCCATTAACCGGAGGCCCCCTGTGGAGAGAGAGACCGACGACGATGCAAAACCAGCGCACGTACTGTATCTACAGGACAAAAGATAGGTATAACAAAATGGCTGAAACCACCGGCCTCCTGCTGTGATAACGGCGAGCGTCGGAGGCGATGACGGAGGCAATGACGCGGTGGCGCAGGCGTCTCGTTCTTTCCCGCGGCGCTTCCGACACGTTCTTCGCAGGCCTTCATCATCGCCATGGCTCGAACTCCGAAGACCGTTATTATGATAGTAGCCCGGAGAGCTGGGTGTTTTTTGAGGGGAACTTTCATGTCGTCACGTTATGATAACCCGCTCTTTCTCTCTCCCACTCCCTTTCTATCCTCCCCTCTTCCTCCCTCCTTCCATCCCTCCCTCCTTCCCTCCCTGCCTCTCCGTCCGGCCGCAGAACACGGATGACCTGTTGGTAGCCTCGGCAGAGTGCCCCAGCGACGACGAGGACCTGGAGGAGTGCGAACCGGGAAATGGTGAGTCCACTCCGGGGGGGGTTTCCCCGTCCGAATACCAGGGGCGTCCAAAGACAGACCCACGCACACGCGCCATTTTTTTCTTTCTGCGCTCTACTCTGTGAACTCACGACCCCTCCCTATATGCAGCTCTGATTGGCCCGGCGTGCGTAAACCCGCCTGCTTCTCTCGCTGGAGGCGGGTCAGAAGCGGCGGCGCGTCCTCCTCCGATTGGTCAGCAGCTGGCGTCGGTCACCTGCTCCGGTCTTAACCACGCAGGTCTGAGGTTGAACTCCTTTCTCTCCGTCAGCCTGGCGACGGCCCCGTAGCGAGCCCGGTGACAGGCGGGGCTGGCGTGAGGGGGAGGTCTAAGATGGTTCTGACGAGAGGGGAGGGGGGGGGGGGGATTTTTTCGAGAACTGAGAACTGCCGAGAACTCTTGGAGAAATAGAAACGCAACCCCGCTGGGTTTATGAGCTCCGCGTTCCAAAAAATCAAAGGGAATCACTAAAGCGAGTAAATCGAAGGGAATCACCTTTCGTCTTGAGGGAAAGACACAAAAAAAAAGGTGTAGTAGTTCTTTATTCGACGTGTGACTCGGTTATGGCTAATCGCTGGTGTTTGGGTTCCGCGCTTCAAAGGAAGGATGGAGGTATTCAGTGAGGGACGGGTTATATCAGAGTTGGCAAGAGATTACGGGAACGAGCGTGTTTTCGCTGGAGTGCCAAGTGATCTGAAGCGACTACAGAGCACATGATTTATCCCCCTGCTCACTCGGCAGGGGCGGAGACAGGAATAGACGCTCTGGTTCGTCTGTGTGTTTTTGGTGGCTGCTGCCCAGGCTTAATCTCTCTGGGAAAGAACCCCCTCACCCACTCACACGCAAGCACACACCCACACACGTAAAGTACACACACGCACGCACACACATACTCGCGCACACACACAAACACACGCTCGCACACACTGTCTGGCTTACGTGCGCTCGAAAGTACCGACGTATTTACACACACACACACACGTATGCACACACACACACGCACGTACACATACACCGGCCCCGCAAATACGCGCACACTCACAAACACACCGGTCTCCCTGTGGGCGTTTGAGTTTCCTCCTCATCCTTCGCCCTGGAGGCACAACAATCTCACAGACAGCCTCCAACGCCATCTCTCTTCTGACCGTGGCGCACAGTGAAGGGCCTCCGCCGCAGACTCCTCATTGGCCGGAACTCCGACAGGCAATACAGTCTGGCTCCCACTCACTGAAAACAAAGTGCTCTCTCTCTCTCTCTCTCTCTCGGCTCTCCCCCACACACACACACACACACACACACAGGGACATTATGAGATATGAACTGGTGACATGGGTGGCGGGGGGGGGGTCTACCTTTCATAGCACAGAGTTCACTAGAGCCTGGATTTCAATCGATTCCGGAGACGCGAAATACATAGCCTTTGGTGGAGATGAAGCTGGGAGCACAGAATAACGAGGATTGCTATCGATCAGAGCGGCTAGCTGGCCGGCTGTGATCCACAGAGACAGACAGGGAGGGGGGGGGGGGGCGGTCAAGGTCGGGGTCGACTCCATTTGAATTCAATCAATTCCCAGAGCGAGTTTGTCGATTGCCATCGATCAATTGTAAAAAAAATATTTAAAAAAATAAATATAACCCAAAAAAAATCACCAGTTTGAATTCTGAATTGATTGATCCTAAACAGATTTGACACCGGCCGTAGATCTAGAGTACGGTACGGTATGTCATGATATTGTGGAGTCGCTGCTGGGAGGATTAGCTCAGTTCTCTTGTCGCCGCAGCTGCGCCTGTGAATAGTTTAAGACTGCAGAGGGAGAAGTTGCTAGTTGTTGATTCCCGGCTGACTAGCTCGCTTTTGCCGTTTTGTTTAATTTGCATTCGACGGCTTGTCTCTGTTGTTGGCCCAACCGCTCCAGGAGTCCTGATGTAGAAGGCTGTGTCACTGGGACACGTGTGTGTGTGTGTCTGTGGGCTGTAGGCGACACTCACACACACACACACACACACACACACACACACACACACAAACAGCCAGACAACCAACAGAATAGACAGCCAAGCCCACACACATTAGTAGGCACACCAAACACACTCACACCTACACATACAGACGATGACACTGAAGATGAGCAAGAACGACAGGAAGTTTCGGCACAAGGGGGAGATACAAAGCCAGAGAGTGAGAGAGAGAGGGAGAACAACTTTCGGAGCAGTGATCGTGGTCTTGAGATGTGCGTCACGTAGAGAGGGGCGGGGGGGGGGGGAGAGACGGAGAGATGTGGGATCCCACCGTAGCGTCTGATGAGTTTTCTTTCTGCCCTGCCTCTCCCACTGGGCTAATTAATCTTTGGCCTCGTTAGGGAAACCTTAATTACATCATCCCACCAAGCCTACATTAGGGTCCTCTGGATTTTAATGAGCCTGGCTCAGAATAGAGAGAGAATACATATCAGAGACCCCCCCCCCCTCCCAACTACACTGGGCTATCTACAGAGAAGATAGTGGAGGAGTGACACACACACACACATTTACAAAGTCTCTCTGTCTTTCTCTCTCTCTCTCTCTCTCTCTCTCTCTGTCCCTTGCTCTTCATGTCTGTCGCTCAGGTCTACACACTTGTCTCCTGATGGCGCCAGGTGCCATGAACGTTCCTCTCACAGAACATTAAGAGTCAATGAGGATTTTTTTTTTAATTGACGCTTAGCTTGGCAAAAATGCGAAGGGTCTGGAAACTCACAGTTGCTTTCCGATTCCCAAGGGGCGTTTGGATAGACCTACAACCAATCACCGAAAATGCCTCTACGGTGCCAGGCTAAAAGCGCCTACCTGCCCCCCCCCCAATTGAACTAATCTAAACTCTTAAGATGCATCCTTACTTCCTGCCATCCTGAGGGGTAATCTCTGATCTGGCAGGACGTGGATAGGCAAAGCCAGGTTCTCCGCTGCGCAGCTGTTACCGATCCACGTCTCGTCAGGTCGGCGATCTCGTCAGGTCGGCGATCTCTCAGGGGAGGCGTTTTTAGAGTATTCAAACTTGGCCCTGGTTCCACACCCTAAATCAACCCTTGTCTAGCCTCCCGCTGCCCCCTAAGGCTGGGTCAGAGAGGATTGGATGAGTGTAAGCGTTATGGTTGAATTATGTGAGGTTTGACGGTCAAGGAAGATGAATAATTAGCTGGTTATTGTATATATATATAGTATATCTCCTCCTAGTATATCTCCTCTGTCATGTCTCTCATCTATAGAGTAGTATTTAAATATGGAATCTCTACGCAATGTATTGCCTGTCCCACTGTACACACACAGGAAGGTAAATAATAGTTCACTCGTGTTTCCATACGAGCACACTGATTGAATTTGAAATATTAATCACCAGCACCAACTCAGATGAGAGACCTAATTGAGTCCATTAAATTCTCCTGTAGGACTCTTCCTTGGACAAACTCGAGCAATTGTATAACATCAATCATGTATTCACGTCGCAGAAACCCTATTAAGGATGTCATTACAGACTAACGTCATTAGAGAAGAAGAGATAACAGGGATACACCCGGTCTGCCATACCTGGCGGCACAAATATGGCGATGAGAACTGTCCTCACCCACTCCAGCTTCAAGTTGTGAAAAATTGGTAAACACATATCCCTGTCTGATTAAAGCCGCCTTTCCCTTGTACTCTCTATTTTATCTCATCATTTCCCTTGTGTTTATCGTTTCCTCCTTTCAAATATTGATTGTTTTGAAGTATTTGAGGGGGAACCTGAGAAATGGTCATTCATCTGGAATGAACATCTGTTAATTCAACTGGTGTTCATGCTGGCTGAGTCTTTAGCTCAGCAAATGTGTTACGAGACAGATTAGTGTGAGGGGAATGGGAGAGAGATGGAGATAGAGATGGAGATAGAGATGGAGATAGAGATGGAGATAGAGATGAGATAGAGATGAGATAGAGATGAGATAGAGATGGAGACAGAGATGGAGATAGATAGAGGTGGAGATAGAGATGGAGATAGAGGTGGAGATAGATAGAGGTAGAGATAGAGATGGAGATAGATAGAGATGAAGACAGAGGTGGAGATAGAGATATAGAGATGAGATAGAGATGATATAGAGATGGAGACAGAGATGGAGATAGATAGAGGTGAAGACAGAGGTGGAGATAGAGATGAGACAGAGATGGAGATAGAGATATAGATGAGATAGAGGTGGAGATAGAGATGAGATAGAGATGGAGATATAGATGAGATAGAGATTGAGATAGGGACAGATGGAGATAGAGACAGACAGAGGTGGAGATAGAGATGAGATAGAGGTGGAGATAAAAACAGAGAGATGGAGATAGAGGCAGATAGAGATGGAGATAGAGGCAGATAGAGATGGAGATAGAGACAGAGACGAAGATACAGTAGAGACGGATGGGAGATTTAAAAAAGGGAGCAGAAGGAAAACAAAGAGAAAGATGGTGGAGACTGACAACAAAAGATCAAACAGAAGCCGTCAGAATAGGGCATGAGACGGGGTAGAGGGAATACAGACGAAGAGATGAGGAGACACTGTTGGAGAGAGGCGCGGGCAGAGAGAGATAGACGCAGAACTAGAGAGAGAAAGCATGATGAAACGGAGAGAGAGAGGAAGTGAATCTGATGAAAAGGGAGGATGAAAGAGAATGAACAACTGAAAGAGGCAGAGAAAGAGAAGGGAATACAGAAGAAGAGACACACACAAAGTTGGGACCCTGAGTCAAGCACCGTCTACAATATCAGAGTGTCACAGAGGAGAGATGTGTCGGTTATGGAGAGTATCAGAATTAGATAGTCTTCACCATCCTGAAAATGAATCCCGGCCGCACACACATTTGCGTCAAGTTCAACTGCACAGGCCTTTTTCGCAGCGAATAATTCAAGAATATGAATGAGTCACATTCATATTCTTGAATTATTCGCTGCAAAAAGAAAGGCCTGTGCAGTTGACTGTCTGGGTCAGGGTTTGTTTGGAGCCCAGCACAAATGCATCGGTACGGTATCTATCTGCCATGTTCGGGTTAGGAGAGAGAGCGACAGGGAGCAAATAGGATTGGTTTAACAGCGGTGAGTCATTCTGCTTTGGAGCAGGCGTGCGCATGGCTGTCCGCGTCTCGTTACTCGTCCTTGTGCGTGCGCGATACGAGCGTCTCGCCGCGGCAAGCGCAGCCTGGCTGTACCACACAAGACTGTAGTCTCGACGGGTCAAACGTCTTCACAATCAGTCACGGCAAGTAGCTCGTCACTTTACCAGCAAGTATGGGTACATTCTGAGTTCTCGGCAATTGTCAGTGGGAGGACAGACGATTCTGGGGTTCAAACACATCTACCCATTCAACGCCAGCCAATTCACACGTCATCGGACTGCTGTGATCAACTACCAGGTGCCGTCTGACCAATCAGAAGCTGCATATGGGGGGGCCTTGGCACAGACCTATAAGAGCCCGAGCCAAGCAGAGGTGTTGATAGTACGGTGTCTGTGGGTGCAGGAAATTACTCTTTGAAGAAACGGACCAGCCGAGAAAGATTTGTGTGTTCTCTGTGTGTGAGGGCTGATGACTCAATTCTTCCACTCTTATATTCCCTGTAGCAATAACTTTGTTCTCTGCATCTGATATTGCAGTACAGATTAAGTGCACCACTCCGCTGACGATGCTGTGGAGCTCTATTATGCTCCTTTTCCACAAGTTAATATAGGTCTCCGAAACACGTTTTTGCTGAAAATACTACTTAGATTAAGCATTCTAGCATGCCTCTATTCCCCTCTGTTTCAGTCCTGTTCTGGACAGGCCGCTTCTGTGTCTGTAGCTTTAAATGCAAATGAGCTGCTGCTCTCCGCCCCCACTCTCTACTGCCTCCAGAGGTTTAAAAAATGCAAATGCAGCAGGACTTTCCTGAATAGTTTTTTTCCCAACCTTTCCAAAAATTTTTTCAGATGGGGGGGCAGTATAATTCTAATTCAATTCCCTCTCTGATGCCAGAACAGGAGGCAAATCTAAATGGCTTTTTAAATCACGTCTTGAATTTGGCTGCCCACAAAAAGCTATTTCAGAGTGTTCGCAGGTCAGAGATCCACATGTATGTGTACAAGCACTGAAAAAGTGAGGTTTTCATAATAGGAGACAAAAAATGAGTGAGGTCTGCACACAGGGATCGTTTTTCACATGTACTTGAGGCAACAAGCCAGGACTGGCGTTTGCACAGTCAGGCCATCGTCAGTGTTCCACACACAATCGGACACCGTTCCTTTTAGCAGTCACTCTTAAGAACAAGGGCACATTTTAATATCAATTGCCCCTAGTGGGACTAATAAAGTTGTTTGAATTTGAATTTGAATAATATGCATTGAAGGAACACCACACTCACCAGCTAGCCATCAGCCAGTGACTCACCCTGCGAACAGTCCGCCAGGTGTGAGAGGACGTCATGCAGTCAGACTCCGCCGTTTCTCACAACACTTTTCAATGTCAGACACCTATAAGTGGGACGCGTGGCGGCTGTGTGGGCCCAGAAGTGGACGCCACGTGGAGAGACAGGCACACAGCGAGACATCGCACCGGCATCGCCTCAGTCACACAGACAGAGGGGGAGGTAAAGATAGCTGCGCCGCCATCTTATTCTCTGCCCACCGTTCAAGACTATTGTCTCCAGTAGTCCGGCAACACTGGAAAATATAGAACTTCACCTGTGAGAACATCACTTTCTCTGAATCTGAGCTGTTTGCAAGACAATCTAATACACAGGACAGTAGTTTGGTATTTCTGGGTGGTTCTGTCAACGTGCTACCACTCTATTCTTCTGTTCTGAAGTGGAATTCAGCCTTCAAACACAGAGACGCATGGAATCACAGTTGAAGGTTTCCAAGGAAACGGTGTACCGATCAATACGGTTGAATGAGGTTGAAGTGCTAACTTTTCTCTTTGCAGCTTTTCACGGTTTCTTCCGTAAAAGACCCGTTTCTGTCCTGCTATCCTTTTTCGAGGTTTAAAAAATATATTGTATGTGATCCTTTTGTAACCAAGTCCCTTTGCCCTTCAGTGGGTGGAAAAGTGGGGTTGTCAAGGTCTGGGATTGTGGGTCTTGGGGCTTTTGGCGCTGGTGAAATGTATTTTGCCTCGAGGGTCATCCCTGATACACCCCAAAATACCCTTTCTAAATCTTCTACTAGAATTCCTCCCCTCGTCAAAACTCGCTGTCCCAAATGGCCTCTATGTCGGGTTTTATGGAGTTGCACTAATTCACCACATCAAATCTTCACAATAGCCATAGTTATGACTTTCTGCTGATGGTACTGGCTTTTCTGTGGTCATGTCTTCGCCCTGTTGCCAAGAAACAATGTCCTAATCGTTGACATTTATCTTCCCTTGTTCCCAAGAAATAATGTCCTAATCATTTAAATTTCCTGTTGCAAATTGTTTCTCTGCTTGTGACCCTAACACAATGATATGGATGCAGCCGAAGGCAACAACGAAATGTTTATATCTTTTATATTGTGCTATGTACCATTAACAATCTCCCATCATGTTCAACATCTCGATTGTACAGTCTGTATTGAATTAACGTTCTGACTTGTTATGCGCACCCAACAATGATTTATTAACTGTGGGTGTGATTATCATACAAAAGCAGTTCACAAACAGTATTTAGTCTTCTCGGAGACATGCAAAGGCGTAAACATTTTTTAGAAAGAATCGTTTAGTATGTCTGTTCGTAAGTGGTGAGAAAACAGAAATGTACAGTAATGTTCCATATTTAAGTGTGCCTAGCGGGGGGGGCTTGGGTGAGAGGGTGAGCCGGAGAGAGTAGGGGTCTAGGGTAGAATTTAGCCTCATTCACAATGTATTTTACTGTGGGTACTGAGTTTGGGGAGGAAGTTAGGGGCATCCGTTTCCTGCAGCTTGTCTTCAGGACCTGCATACAGATTAAGCTAATTAGACATGAGGCATAGACACCCCCATTCCCAAAGGGAGAATGGGACTGAACCCATTCTTTATGAAAAATATATTTCAATTAATTATTCAAGGAGTTTTTTTATTTTCCAACAACATAACAGAGAGAAAAAGGGGAAAGAAATTTGGGAGGGGTGGGTTGTTTATCACTTTCAGAGAACAATCTTACACAGCTTTCTTTTTGTAATTTTTTTTTTCATGCAAAAATCATGCGGCCAATTTGTTGATGTAAGTGACCCTGAACTCCGTGGTTTGCTATCTTATTTAACCAATCAGAGACCAGAGATCTCAGCGCTAGTGTAGACAGCTTAGAGCAGCGTAGAGCAGCTGACAGGACAGGATAGCTTGTTTAGTTATTTAGTCGATGTTGATCTTGTTATTTGTAGTCCATCTAACCTTATACATCTTTCCATGTAGATAGATGCAGTCTAGTGTAGGGAGCTAGGAGAGGAGAGTCAGGATATGTAGCAGAAGTATACATGCATAATGTTTTCGTAGTTTGATTAGATGGAGACTAGTCAGCTGAACTTAAATAGACTAACTAAACTTGAACTAACTTTTTATAACTAACCTCATGTTAAGTTTTAGTGCTGTTCTAATAATGGTTACCTGTGTTGCTGTCTTCATTTTGACTGTTGTTATCTTTTCTTTTTCTTTTTTGGTCCAGAGGGGGGCGCTCTCAGGTTCCCACTAACACCCTTCTCCCTCGTTGTCTCTTTCTTGTCCTAGGAGGTGAATTAGTGTTGCCCATAATAACCGTGGACTCGCTAGACCCCCCGTCCATCGCCACGCGCTACCCCGTCATCCCCCCGCCCCCGACCTATCACCCCTTCCTCACCCTCCTCGAAACCACCAAAGAGTCCCTCCCCCTGCCCGACGGCCGGCCCCCCTGCCCCCAGGACCAGGAGGACTGCGAGGAGGCCATCGAGGTGTCCGGCTCTGGCGAGATGACCGAGTCGGACGACGAGGACTATTACAAAAATTCCCCCCTCGTCACCGATAGGACAGTCCTCCCCCCGCCCCCCGCTGCCGCCGCCGCCGAGGGCGGAGTCCAGAACCCCCGCGACCGCCACTTCTCCCACCGGCCCCCCAACTCCCACCGCCCGCCCCTCTCCTCCACCCCCACGGCCAACCCCGACCAGCTCGGCCCGCGCCTCAAGCCCGGCGGCGGCGGCACCAACAACATCCCTGCCGGGAAAATGAACACCCGGGACCAGGTGCTGCTGCCGCCCGCCCACCCGTCCTCCTCCTCCGACGCCGACCCCCGCCACCGCCACGTCCCCGGTATAACCTACCCCCCCAATTTTCCCCGTGTTCCCACGCCAGACCCCACGTCCCCAGAGAGAGGCCTGCCCGGCGCCGTGGAGGTGCAGCAGTCCAGCAGCACCACGGGCATGGTGGTCGGCATCGTGGCGGCCGCCGCCCTCTGCATCCTCATCCTGCTCTACGCCATGTACAAGTACCGTAACCGCGACGAAGGCTCGTACCAGGTGGACCAGAGCCGCAACTACATCAGCAACTCGGCCACCGCGCAGAGCAACGGGGCGCTGGTCAAGGAGAAGCAGCCCAGCGCCGCCAAGACGGTCACCAAGAACAAGAAAAACAAGGACAAGGAGTACTACGTCTGAGACACCGGGGGGCCGAGACAGACGGGCAGAGAGAGAAGAGGAGTGCAGAGAGAGAGAGAGAGAGAGAGAGAGAGAGAGGTAGGGGGTGTAGGCAATAAGGTATTGGATCATGGGCAGAGTGTCTTTTAGTTAAATGTACGATGTTACAGTGTAGCCTAAATAACTTCATTTCCCAGCTCTCCTGCTTAAATCCCCTCTGAGAGAAAAGTGATCTGCATACACCGTACCTATGCATACAGTCATGTTTAGGTTCTCAATTTTCCAACATACTGTACCCTCCCTCATCAGTATATCCTATTGCATATTTTTATTTTATTTTCTAACACAGAAAAAGTCTTCAGAAACAAGGACTGCCACAAAACATGGCTGGATACAATCTAAAAAACGTGCCAACAGTTGTGCGCCATGCTCATAAACATCTTACAGTTAAGAAAGATGTTTAACCATCAAGAGATACTGTAAGAAACGACCACTACCAGTATTTGAGCGAAGGCCTTCAGAGGCTGTTTCTAGTCCGAGCTACATACAATTGTACTATAGATTAATTGATTACATCAAGATAGGTTGAATTGAACACTGCTGCAAAGTAACACCAACATACTGCCAACACACAGGAACTGTGAAACTCCCTCAAAGTATTCAGCGCCCTTGTCACTCTCGACAGCTTTCTCTTTCTCTCCCTCTCTCGATCGCCCGCGTGCTCTCTTTCTCTCCTTGTCTGCCGCGGCCGGCGGGTGATGCAACATTCTTCTGCTGTGTTTCAAGCATGTAGTATTCATTAACGAAAAAGAGATTTAAAAAAACAGTTTTTTTTCCTGTGGAGTTAAAAAACAAAACAAAAAATGATAACGTCGTTAAAAACTAGCAACCACGCAAGAGCCACTCCCAAACCAACGGATGCTACGGCGACATCTAGCAGCCACAAAAAAAACTCCAGAGGCCACACCCCTGGTTGTCTTTTGTTCAAAGCAGATATCTGTCGTGTGTTTGCGGGGGGGGGGCTCCACGTTGCCCCCTGCCCCCACCTTCCCCGTCAGGCCCACAGAGGTACTCGGGTCCCCTCCTCTCTTTCAGTACTAATCACAGAGACACAGAAAAAAACCTCCAGCAGCGAAATGACGCTGTTCTATATAAATATAAATATATGTATAGACGTTTCTGGAAAAAAAAAAAAAAACTGATGGACTTGAAGAGCGTCGATGAAAGATGAGAATTCACGCGGCAGCGTGCGCGCGTCCGCTGACAGGCTTACAGGCATAGCGAAGACGGACTCTGGAGCTCTGGACTCTAGACCAGGTCAGCCCCCCCCCGCCCCCACACCCAGCCCCACCCACCCCTCCTCTTCATGCGCACTCTGACGGAGGCCCTGCGTCGCCAGGAGACGCTGCCGCGTAGGTAAAGGCAAAGGACACGCAACGGGAAAGACAGTTATTTTGTTCACCGTTTTTGTTTTTGTTTTTTTTAAGTTCTTTTCCTGAAAATGAGAGACATTTATGGAAATTGTGAAGTCACATTTTCGCTGGAGTCCCACGTGCCCCCCGCCCACCCCCACCCCCTCCCCCCCTCCCCCCGGGTCTACTGTGGGGAGAGCGTACGCTACCTTGCATCTAAAATGGCGGCTGTGTCTTTCGCCTCTCGCTGGCCAGGACCGATGGCAGCCGACGGGCAAACCAGCGAGAAACTTTCAGCGGAGAAAACACATACGACGAGTCGGACAGCAGTTCCCTTGACGATGTACAACAGAACTCTAGTATTCCAATTTTCTCAAGTCTATTAAAAAAGAAAACTGTACCATGAAAAGAAAAGAAAAACCTAGAAAAAAAGTTTGTGAAATGTCTAAATATTTGAATCTCTCATCCCATTACTAAGACAAATGTTTTCCCTATTACCATCCCTGTTTGGAGAAAAAAAAATGAAAACAATAATTCTGGGAAATTGAAATTTATATGTTCTCTTTTTTTTTGGTAATTGAGCAAATGTGATTTGGGTTACAAACATTGAAACTGTGTAATTTTCTCCTGTTTAGGAGAAAGAATACTCTCCTGTACTCATCCCCTCCTGCTGTCATCCTTAACCATTTTCCGTCCACCGTCCATCCCTCATCCCTTTTTTCACAATGACAGATTGTATGTATGCATTACCTGGAGACCACACAGGGTCTGCCCATCCTCTATTTTCTATTGTTTTATATCTATCTCTGTCTATACTGCTAGAGACAAAATGGCCGTCGTGTCAAAATGGCCGTCTGGCTTCATCCATTCCTCCCTGCTCATCAGGTTTGTATGTTCTGTTCTCCCCATTGCTCCCACCATAGTTCTCCCAGTATCTTCCTGTTCTTTCTAAATGTTATTGTAAAGTGTTCCAGTGAGATGACTCTAAATATGTGTACATTAACAGAGGGGAATACACTTGGTTATATACTTCTTAACATCGTGTCTTGTGGTCTGTTCTGAGCCTCTCTCTCATGTTTTCTCTGTTGGAGCTGCTGCTGCATTGAAACCCGCTGTTGCTGCATTATACAGTAATTGGATGACTCGTTGAAGGTGTTTATCTTTATAACACAGTTCAGTTTTGAATAATATTCACATTCATGACCGCCACTGTAGTCTTGGTCCTGATGTAGGCAGTCCCCAAAAAGTGTTTTTTTAGTTTTTGTTTCTAGAGGTTTTTTCATATTATGAAAATTGAAGTTGCGAAGAACTCACTCAATATAACAATCAACAGTTTTAGGATCACTAAATGCTCCATGTCCTGTGAGAAGTGTGAACAGCTCTGAATCATTGAAGCCCTTTTTCTCTGCTTACTGATTTCAGGTGTACAGTACCAACATTCACAGAAGCATATCTTCTTCAAAGATTTGCAGATTTGAATGCATGATGCATCATTTGAAAGGTTACAATTTACACTTTTATAATCTGTAAAAAAAAATTACCTTGCTCTACATCAGGACCAAACCTCCAGTGGTGGTCACATTTACTGCAGAAGCCACTGAAGGTATATCTGTATTTGTAATTACACACAGACAGAAGTGACATTGGGAGACATTAGAAGACTGTTGTTCAGATGCTTCTGCTGTTCACACAGGCACTAAGAAACACATTCAATACCCTGATGATCACCGTACACAAACATTAAATGGTAAATGGACTGCACTTATATAGCACTTTTCCACCTTAGTGGCACTCAAAGCGCTTTACAATGGCCTCTCATTCACCCATTCACACACACACCAATGGCGCTAGCTGCCATGCAAGGTGCTAACCTGCTCATTGGGAGCAATTTGGGGTTAGGTGTCTTGCTCAAGGACGCCTCGACATGTGGACAGTCGGAGCCGGGATTCGAACCACTGACCCTTCGATCATTGAACGACCCGCTCTACCAACTGAGCTACATTAAAGGGGTAGTGAATTTTTGGACATAGAGCCGCATTTACAACTTACTGTAACCATGATGCATGGAATCAGCTGAAAATGTTCTCCATCAATTAACAGCATTATGGGTAAGTCGTAAATGAGGCTTCATGTCCAAAATTCTGAACTACCTCTTTAACACAACAGCCAGTTGAAGTCTGCCCCGCCAGTAATTCCTGAAGGTAAAACGTAGAATGGAAGAGAACCTTCAACAAAGGGAACTCACTGTTTGACATCCTTGTCCAGAGTTATCATCTCATCTGACCGACTCACAACATGAAGACTGTCTTGTTTTCTTCTCTGCAGAGAGGTAAGTGGTCGTTCTGGTGAGGTCTGTGACGCACCCTTGATCCTCTGAAGACCATCCTGGAACTTCTTGTGGAATAAAATGGTGTGAGAGGTTTATGGGTCAGGATGAGGATGGGAGGCTTCTAGAAACGTCTAGGCCCCTATTTCTCCAATTATTAATTACTGTTAAATCTGAGACCTGACTACTCCTTACATAGCATCATTTGTTGTCCCCATGAGGAACAATTCTACACAGATTTCTGTAGCCCGTAAAATATGTCACCATGAAAACAGAAATTAACTAGAAATGGTGCTAAAAGAGCACAGACCTTCACCCATGAGTGGATTCTGTGGCTCTGCGGGCTCGCATCACATAATTGGTATTGCTGCAGTCGTTAGGTCGAGAGCATTATGTCAGTCCCCACCCTGTGTCTCTGTGACCTACCCATGTCGAGAAATGGCCGTTTAGATTTCCCCCATTGACAATTAATGGGATTTTTCCTTCCTGAGCCAAAAAAGTCCAAAAAAAATAATTACTGGCCATGTTTGGGGGGCTCCTGGACCCGCCCCGTGATTCGGATCCGCTCCAGAATTGAATGGATTCTAAGTTGGCTAAGTTACTACTGTTGGATTTTTTTTTTCTAAGTTCTGTTGCAGTTTCAAGTCCACAATACCGAACACTATAATCCTATTGGTCTCCCAATAATTCTTGAAAGAAAGCACAAAAGCCAGCAGTTGAGTGCGAAGCGGTTTATTGATCTCAACAGGGACAGTGACATCAGCAAACCACTTTGAGTATAGGTCCGGATCATACTGATTTATCAGAGCTTTTACATCATCTTTTATACCCCAAATCAATCCCCTCCCCCTCCTTGCCCATTTTTAAAACAACCAACGTGAGACACGAATTTGGGGCACGTTCAGGTGGGTGGGCATATCTCATAGTATTTTTCCTGAAATATTGATATCTGGTCTGAACAGGTTGAAACCAGTTGGAACCAGTTTTCTGGGACTTCCACTTGTTACATAATTCTTTGGGACTTCGCCAGTGCACCTGCTCTTTTCTGCTGATCCAAAAAGTTTTAAGTTCAACTAGAGTTCAGCATCGTTGGGTCCCCCTAGAGGAGATTCTTAAAGGTTTTATCCTCATTTTAATGAGACCAGGCACATCAGTTCAGCATCTGCTGAACAGTCTACTACTAATCTGATTGGTCCTAACTTTTACAGTGTGTCACAAATGTTCATTGTGTAGTATGAATGGAGGTGAATGGTTTTCCCGGTCATGTTCGGATGGCTCATGGACCTGCCCCGTGATTCAGATCTGCTCCAGAATTGAATGGGTTCTTAGTTGCCCTTCTCAGGATCTATGAGTGCACTGATGACCTAGCATCTGCTACCACAGTCCTTTCTACCACCATAGGAAATTTTGACTTTTAAATAGTCACGAAGTTGGCGGCGCTTGGCGCTCATATTTAAAAGTGTCAAATAATCATATTTAAACGTGTCAAATAAACATTTTCTTCATTTTATTCTAATAAATGATGGGTTTTGAAAGCTCGGCGCTACCGTTAAATGATCTTTTTAGCCGGTTTTTGTGGCATCGTCATTATTTTTCGAGGTAGTTTCGAGGATTTATTTTTCGAGGTAGTTTTGAGGATTTCCGACCAGATGGGGCGCTGTCCGCTATGCAGAGTTGTATGGCAGTTGAAGAAGACTACCTCGAAAAATAATGACGATGCCAAAAACCGGCTAAAAAGATCATTTAACGGTAGCGCCGAGCTACCGAGCGGTAAAAAGATCACTTAATGGTGGCAGACCCACTGTGGCCTTTTGCTGCCCCTCCCCCCACACACACATACCTAACTACATGTCAAGCCCTCAGACGCTAACTCGTGTGGAGAGCTCCTGCAGCCTTTGCGACTTTCTCCACCAGAAATCGGCATCTTTGTTTCTTCCCGGCTTCGCTCTGCGAGCGCGTGTGTGTGTGTGTGTATGCGTGCGGTGTGCGTGTGTATGTGCGTGCGTGCATGTGTGTGTGAGAGAGTGTGTGTGTCTTAGAGAGACAGAAACATTACGAGGTAGGCTACCACCTTATTATTTATTATTTTTGTCCCCATGGTGTCAGACACTTAAACGGGATATGTGAAGTGTGCGTGTGATGTGTGTAAAGGCCCTAGGGAGTTCACAGTGACAGAGAGGTCCTCACAAGGGTAGATACGTTTTTACCCTTGGAAGACGACACGACAAGCAATCTGCGGTCTCTTGTGTCTGTGCAGTGGTTTGCGGAGAGACTCTGTAGACTTATCCAGAGCGGCCCAGATGAATTATTCAGACAGCACACCAAGTCACAGGAGCTGAATATTCACCATTAGGCTACAAGCCAGAAATAAGCGCAGTGTGATAAGCTTTTCTTGTTGTTGTATTTCTCCTGGCAGTCTAATTGGTGAATGGTGATGAACAGCTATATGTGAAAATAATAAACCTCTGTATTATTTCTCTTCATTAATGTTTCGTCTTGTTTTATTGGTGTTGTGTGCGCTTTTTCGAACGAGATCAACCCAACGAGTTGACATTCATGAAAATAAACTATCAATTGCCACATGAGCAAACAAACAGCTATTAGCAACTGGAAAAAGCAATAAGCTTGTGTCGACAAGAATACAATATGAAGATGAACTGCTGAATCAAGCTCCTTAGAATTAGATTGGATTCACCCTGTGCCTCACTTCCTGTGATCCCATTAGCCAATCAAAACTCAAGCCAATCAACATGATGTATGTCATGTGATATGTCACCTTCAATTGTTTTAGATCCGTCCTGAAGAATGTAATCTAATGCAACAATCATAGATAAAACAGTTAGAAGATCTAGCTCTAACATTGAGCCTATGGGGAACCAAGTACCCCAAACTGTCCTCATTTTAGATCTGTGACTAGCTACAATAATAACTGGATGGTTTCATCGTTAGATCTGATTCATCTGGATGGATCTCATTGAGTGTTTCTGTTGTGTAATAATTCTGGGCCATATATGGGCCGGAACTAAGCCACAAGGGCCAGATCTGGCCTGTATATGGCCCAGATCCGCTTGCTATCTGGGTTAGGTCTGATGCCTCCAGATCGGCTGAACACATTCTATGGGCAGTAGAGTTCAGATGTTTATAGATTCTGCAGTACATTAGAATGATGAAGCATCAGCAAGAGCGTGGTATGTTCAGCTGAACGTACCTTAGGGGGGCCACTCCCCCACCTCGAGGACGTCTACACCAGAAGATGCAAGACCAAGGCCAACAAGCACCTGAATGAGTCTATCTAATATATACAGTGTCACTATATCTAGTGGGTCAGAATATCTAGTGTACTTAACATAACCATACATGTAAATGCAAATGACAGTATATCTCACCCCAGGTTATTATTATTAATTATCTATAGCATGTACATAACACACCCATGCTCCCTCAGGTTATTTATATCTATATATAGAATGTACATATTCCATCCATATGGGTATCTTACTGTATACTGTACAGATTGGTACAGTACTTCTAGTGTAATTTGTAAATTGTGTATTTGTAGTTATCTGTAGTGATCACATCTCGGAGCCGACAGCAACATTTCACCGTACACTGTACATTACATGTGATGAAATAAAGAATCTGAATCCAGATGAATCAGATCTGATGATGAAACCACCCACTCATTGTAGCTACTTACAGATCTAAAACAAGGCCAATTCCGGGCACTTGGTTCCCCATAGGCTCAGTGTTAGAGCTAGATGTGCTTATTGTTTCTATCTCTGTGAATGTTGCATTACATGTAGATCAAATTTACGAGGATGGGTGTAATAAATCAATAATCGCCGCATCCGATAACCCATTGGATGAAGTCATTATCCAATCAACTCAACTTATTACTATCATGTGTCATATCATAGCCTATAGTCAACCCTCCATTCTATGATCAAGTGCTGAATGATATTATTAGATCTACATGGTAGTGTATGATTTATATCTATGCTATTTGATGTGACAGCCCTGCTGCAAATCTACACTCTACTGTAAACTTTTGAGAACTTCAGTTCTATACCCTTGATGAATTTCATATTATAAGAGCTTTATTAAAGATGATTTATTGAGGACTTCCAACATCGTATGCAATAAAATTCCTTTTAAATCAATAAAAGAGCGATCACATTTTCTTTGTTCGAACGTGTATACATGTCCATACGGTATGCAGATCTATACTCCCGCACACAAACCCGACCAGCACCGTACGCCGGACATTTGGGTCAGCTGGCAGCCATCGCCGTTCACATCAAGGCCCCTCCCCCGCTGTGATGGTGTCCCCGTCTCCACGGGGTACCGCTGGTCTCTGTAGTTCTGGCAGTGCTTGTAGTTCCCAGTGCCTTGGCAGAGGAAGGGTGTTCGGTGTGACTGATCCAGAGTCTCTCTCCCAGCCACCAGAGAACCTCTCTGATGACACACCGACTGATCTCAGCGCTGTCTTAACCACATGATGTTTTTCTCTGATGACACACCAGCAAGCCTCCATCTCCATTCTACTTCATGTGTGTGTGTGTGTGTGTGTGTGTGTGTGTGTGTGTGTGTGTGTGTGTGTGAGAGAGAGAGAGAGAGAGAGAGAGAGAGACCCACCAGATGTGTTGCAGCAACCTCTTGTGGACTTGATTCAAAATCATTAATTTACAAGTCAAGTAAACCCTACTGCATAGTATTATATGTGTCTATGTGTGTGAGTGGATGTTGTAAGGTAGACATTAGGTAGAAGGTTTAAAATTAAGGTTTAACGTTTAAGATGTTACAATGAGAAGACAAGAGGTTGGGTTATGGGTTTGGAGTGTGTGTGTTTGTGTGTGTGTGTGTGTGTGTGTGTGTGTGTGTGTGTGTGTGTGTGTGTGTGTGTGTGTGTGTGTGTGTGTGTGTGTGTGTGTGTGTGTGTGTGTGTGTGGTGTGCGTGTGTGTGCGTGCGTGCGTGCGTGCGTGCGATGTCCTGGGAACTTTACAACATACACCTGGGACTTGGAGGGTCCATCTATGTCTAGGTTTTAAGTCTTATAATATAAGATATAATAATTAGTACGTCCAGATTTATGGACAGGAAAGGGTGAGTTGTACATCTTCTGGTTAAATTGTGAAACACAGATTGGGCGCTCTCTCAACTGACCAGCCTTGCTGCAGGTTGCTTGACAAGAAGCCACACTCGAGTGCTTGTATCTATCTTTGGATCAATAAATTCTGCTAACTGTTGAATTGTTTTGCTTCTTAACCCATATTGAACGAGAAATTCTACAACAATATAGAGGAGTCAACTACGGAGAGAGAGGTGCCCCCCACCAGGGGGGTTGGAAGAGATGTTTGTGTACATTGCTGGTTATTGGAGTGAGCTTCCAGTGTGGAATGCCCAGATGAACACAGACCAACACCACCCAGATCAACATAACCCAGACCAGTATAGCCCAGACTATCATAACCCAGACCAACATAACCCAGACTAACATAACCTAGACCATCATAACCCAGACTAACATAACCCAGACCAACATCACCCAGACCAACATAACTCAGACTAACATAACCTAGACTAACATCACCCAGACTAACATAACCTAGACCAACATAACCCAGACTAACATAACCTAGACCAGCATAACCCAGACTAACATCCTAACCCAGACCAACATAACCCAGACTAACATAACCCAGAACCTCTTGAAGAACAAAGTGCAACAACATAGAAGGTAGTAGGAATAATAATCTATAAAAATTATCATTCAACAAATGGTCCCTTAAAATGACTATTTCTAGGGGGACATGACCAATTTAAAGGCAAAGTGCACCAAAATGACAGTGGTAAATGGACTGTACTTACAGTAAATTGCATCTTTCTACCTTAACGGACAAAGCGTTGTGTGCTCTCATAACTACAATAATTACAGTAATTAATAATAATTACAGGACCCCGAGGGTCTTTTATTAGCCACACAGTAAGTGACACACACAAACACACGTGTGTGAGCGGCGACACAATACACACATACACACACACATGCATCAGTGGTCACCGGTGGAATGTGTGTCACTTGTGTGTCCTCTGTGTTTGACCCATCCGAGCCGTCCACCTCCAGGGGCAGCCAGCCTCGTCGTCTGAGCGCTGGGGTATCTCCCGGGCCTTTCTCTGTTGAGTCTCTCCCTGAGAACCCTAGGGAGAACATCCCCAGTGCCGGATTCGAACCCAGGACCTTCTTGCTGTGAGGCAGCACCAATTACGTGAGTCCAAAATGGTATACATACTAAAGTATGAAAATGAAAACGCGTTCAGGGGTTTAACCTGGAACGTTTTTTTTTTATATATATCACTCTAAAACAAACATACGTTCTGACGAAGGCTGATTGCCGAAACGCGTTAGCGTATTTTGTATGATGTGAGCCAAATATAAACATGTGAAAAGTGAGTATTTTGTCCTCCTTGAATTGAACAACTGAGATGTGCTACCATTGCAATGTTTCCTAGGCAAACACTAGGTAGAAGGAATCAAATCACTAAGCACATAACCAACCGACAGCAATAACACTTTAGAGCAGGCATTCCCAAACTGTGAGGCGGGCCTCCCCTGGGGGGCCCAAAAGAAATTCAGGGGAGGCGCGGAGGGATGGTTTAAAGAAATATTTAAAAAATATATGTTTTTTTATTTTTTAATGTTCTATGGTTTTTATGAATGAAATGTGATTTTAAAGGTCAGGAAATCTAAATAAATAATGGGAGAGATGTATACTAAATTTGTGGATAGTGCAGTGAGAGCAGGCATGAATGTATTGTGCAAAAACGTCATAACGTTAACTAGCAACAGGTACCACCGAGCTAACTTAGCTGTGTAATGTTATGGGCTAGCTAACGCTGCCTTGCAAAATGGACACATTTGGGGGTTTGGGGGGGCGCGGGTGTGTCACTGTCTTCAGAAACTTGCAGAATGCACTGAGGTATTGTATAATTGGACAATAACTTATTTAAGTATAACTGGAGTGTGAGGTAGCCTTGACTCCACCCGCTAGGACCTCTCGTTAGTGAAGGCAGGCGAGGATTATCCAGCAGGAAGTTGATGCTGTTAAGGGGGAAGTTGAAGTGATTGGCTCAAGAGGGAGCCACTCGGAGGGTTAGGAGAGTGAGGGTAGGGTTTGAGATTTCAACTGAGAGACGGATAGAGAGACTCTCTAGAGAGAGAGAGAGAGAGAGAGAGGGGTAGATACATAATACATTATTCTATATAGAAAGACAAAAACAGGGAGGACAGAAAGAGAACGGTGAGAGGGAGGGAGGGAGGACAGATGAATACTAGAGAGAGAGAGAGAGAGAGATGGATGACTGACATTCTCAATGAGGAACCAGTCTGTAGTTTATTCATCACCAATGAGATGTAGGCTACAGTACCAGAGCTCACCACGAATAATAATAATTTCTGGACCTCGAGGGGGTCTTTATTGGCCACACGTGACACACACACACACACACACGAGTGAGGGGTGACGCAGACAGAGTCTATCTGTGCAGAGAGAGCAGCCAGACTGTGGGGCAGACTAGCAGCACGGTGATGAGAATGACAGATGAGCAGGTGGGGTAGCAGCCCTCCACCAGTAGTCAGTGAAACAGAGCCATTCACACAGGGCTTATCATCACTCTGGGCCGGGATGCATCACAGCCTCTCTGGGAGGGAGGGAGGGAGGGAGGGAGGGAGGGAGGGAGGGAGGGAGGGAGGGAGGGAGGGAGGGATGGAGAGAGGGAGGGAGGGAGGGAGGGAGGGAGAGAGAGAGAGAGAGAGGGAGGGAGAGAGAGAGAGGGAGGGAGGGAGGGAGGGAGGGAGGGAGGGAGGGATGGATGGAGGGAGAGAGGGAGGGAGGGAGGGAGAGAGGGATGGAGGGAGGGAGGGAGGGAGGGAGGGAGGGAGGGATGGAGAGAGGGAGGGAGGGAGGGAGGGAGGGAGGGAGAGAGAGAGAGAGAGAGGGAGGGAGGGAGGGAGGGAGGGAGAGAGAGAGAGGGAGGGAGGGAGGGAGGGAGGGAGGGAGGGAGGGAGGGAGGGAGGGATGGATGGAGGGAGAGAGGGAGGGAGGGAGGGAGGGAGAGAGGGAGGGAGGGAGGGAGGGAGGGAGGGAGGGATGGAGAGAGGGAGGGATGGAGGGAGAGAGGGAGGGATGGAGGGAGAGAGGGAGGGAGGGAGGGAGAGAAAGAGGAGAGAGGAGAAGAGAGATAGAGGAAGAGAGGAAGAGCTGGAGATGAAGAGAGAGAGGAGAGAGAGATGGAGAGAGAGGAGAGTGAGAGAGAGAAGGAGAGAGAGATGGAGAGAGAGAGGGAGAGGGTGATAAGAAAGGAGGAGACGTATGACGTAGACGTGTCGTTGAGATTGCAAGATCACTCGGAGGGGCAGGGCAAGAAGTGTGTGTGTGTGTGTGTGTGTGTCTATCTGTCTTTCTGAGATGAGTGTTTGAGAAAGTGTTTTTTTTCCTTTTCCCCAAACCCACACCATCCTTCCCCAACTATTTTTTCCCTGTTGCCATGGAAACCTTACCCCGTCATAGTGTGTGTCTCCCTGTGTGTGTGTGTGTGTGTGTGTGTGTGTGTGTGTGTGTGTGTGTGTGTGTGTGTGTGTGTGTGTGTGCGTGCGCGTGTGTGTGTGCGCAGGCACTCTTTTACTGTGAAGACAACATTGAGACAAGCAGAGACAACACTGTCTAATCTATAATGAGCTAGACGTTCTTTTCAGATGAATACACATGCACGCACACACACACACACACACATACACACATCAATTATAATGTCTATGTTACATTCCAATAAGCTGTATGGTTGTTGTTAGCTAATCATTGCTCCTCATTCTAGATATTCATGTGCTCATCCATGCATATGTTACATTCCAATACGCTGTATGGTTGTTGTTATTGTAGCTAGTCATTGCTCCTCATTCTAGATATCCATGCGCTCATCCATGCAGAACAAACAAAGGACATGGAATAAGTGAAGGAGGTGTGTGTGTTAGTGAGGCCAGACCCAAGATGGGTCCGGTACTGGGGTGCTTTCATTAAACCACTAGCCTTGAAGACATTTCCACCAAGCACATTTAACTCTCACACACTCCTTTGAAGCTAGTCGAGGTTCTGTCTCACTCTCTCTCTCTCACACACACACACACACACACACACACACACACACACACACACACACACACACTCACCAGGTTTGAATCATTAGGACAGTCTCTCCACAACCTAATGAGTGTATGTGAGCTGTGGCTTACACACACACACACAGTCAAGTAGAAACTACTGCACACAGTGTGTGCGTGTGTTGTGTGTGTGTGTATGTTGTATGTGTGCGTGTGTGTTGTGTGTGTGCGTGTGTGTTGTATGTGTGCGTGTGTGTGTGTATGTTGTATGTGTGCGTGTGTGTGCGTGTGTGTGTGCGTGTGTGTGCGTGTGTTGTATGTGTGCGTGTGTGTGTATGTTGTATGTGTGTGTGTATGTGTGTGTGTGTGTGCTGTGTGTGTGTGTGCTGTGTGTGTGTGTGTGTGTGCCTATAGGAACAGACAGAAGACAGATGTAGTAACTCCCTGAACAGGAAGGCAGGGAGAGATGGAGGGAGGAGGGAGAGGAGGGAGAGAAAAGGAAGGAGAGAAGGAGGAAGGAGGGAGAGAGGGAGAGGAGGAGGGAGAGAGGGAGAGGAGGGAGATCGAAGGAAGAGAGAAAGAACGGATAGAAACATACCATATCCCAGATAGCAAGCGGATCTGGGCCATATACAGGCCAGATCTGGCCCTTGTGGCTTAGTTCCGGCCCATATATGGCCCAGAATCATTACACATCCGCTTGCTATCTGGGATGTGTATTGAAAGTGAGGAGGATGGTGTGGATGATGAAAAGGAGAGATAAGAACAGAAGGAGGAGTGAAACAGAGAGAAAAGGGGTGTACATGTTGAAAGAAAGAAGGAGGAGGTCACCTTGTAAAAGTTCACAAACACCCAGCAGCGGATCCAGTCCACCATCTGTTACAGGACTGATCAATAGGCCTCCCGAATTTCATTTGGATAAGGGACAAGTGATTGTTCCCTCCACCTGTGAATAGCTCTGAAGAACGCCATTTATTATGCCCATAAGCATCGCAGCTTACACTGTAGGCTACACCCGGCCCCGCTTAAAAACGCACCATCTTGGCTCATGAATCCAAATGAAGCAAGTCCCATCGAGTTGTGAGGGGAAGTCTTCAGTATCAGACCTCCCCAGTCGCGCCAGACTGCAGATATCTCCCCCGGTTTATGTTCACCTCTGTGCTATATGCTCACGTACTGCATGAAAATATCCGCCCGGGCTTTTTACAAGAGTCCGCTGTAGTGGTATACGGGAGATTCATTTCCCGCTGTCATATTCTCTCCCTCCCCCTCCCCCTGTATGCTACCACTTATCTTTGTTTTCTCTTTCGGGTTGACGTTTTAATTTGGCTTATTCAACACGGTTTGTGCTGAAGAACTACCGGACTAGAGTGTGTTTTCTAGCTGTGGGCCACACGTACCATGCAGTGTTTTTTTTTCACACTATGCACTGCGAGTTTTATGTCATTCCTAGGAGAGTTTAAATTGGGTGTTGTTGTGCAGTTGTTCCTTGCTCTGCGTCAGTGTTCAGTATCTCGCATCTCTATTAAATTCAGATTTATTGTAGTCCTGTGCATTTCACAGCGAGTGACATTTAATAACGAACTGCCCTGTGTGACGCAGCCCAAACTGAAATGACTTGCAAGTGTTTGAGGAGTCCTGAAGCAAACTGAAAGAGAAAAAATAGTGGTGTTGTTTTGGACTATTTTGCCACCATAATGAAGCATGTTATTGTGTGGTAGACTACACACGCGTCGAGGCCAACTGAAATATTTACCCTCTCGCAAGTCTTTCATGTTCACCAGCACATTCAGATAGCTTCTGTTATCAGCTACCACAAAATGGCAGCTTGTTTGCAGTGAAGTTGTGTGGTGTGTGTGTGTGTGTGTGCTGCGAGTACCTAGAATAGAATATAAAGTATTATTTCGTCATATAATCAATAAAGGTACATTGGAATTCTTGTTATCGCTTGTCCTTACAATATATTATCAGCACTAATCAATTCCTCATTCCAGTTCATAGGTAGCCTACTGTAATGGAAAAATATGTTTTTGTATGTTCTCTCAATAAGAAATGTGTTTTCCATGTTCTCTATATGCTTGTACAGGGAAAAACCCTGACCTTTGAGTAACCTTCCATTCCCTCATGTGTATTCCTGTATCCTATTCCCCAGACGATTGTATGCCAGTGCTCCTAGACATGCGCTCATTCTGACCTCTCTAGAACTAGACATTATAAGGTTCCCAATTTACTATCTGTAGTCTAGCAGTCTATCGAATTCTACTTATCTACTTATTCCATCCAATCATGGATGACTGTGACTGTGACCATAATATAAGCGGCACAATTATTAAAATTCAAGTATACAGTTGTACAGAGTCAATTGCTATTGTCTATTGTATAGGCAAGATGCAAACCATGAAACTGAGAAAAATAACTAAAGTTCTTTGACTATCCAGCCAAATGTGTTGTAGGTAGATTAGTGGCAGTGCACTGACTGGACATGTATTAATCAAGTAAGATTTATGCATAAAAAAACATGACCACAGATTTGACCCATGACCCCAAAAATGCATACTTCAGTCTGTCTTTGGATTTCTTTAAATAACAATAGCCTGCCATTGCTTTTTCCAGCTTTCTTTGTGTTTTCAGTATAACTGAAACTCTGAATCTTTTCTAATTGTATTTAAATAACTCTATGTTTTGTTTATGGATGTCAGCATTTTTTAAAAGCTGAACAGATTGAGTAATTGAGAATAATGAAATCGACCCCTCTCTCTAGGCCATACTCAAGAGGGGTGTAATTGTTGTCAATATCCATTACACCAAAGTTTTCCTTTTTACCTAAGTCAGCTTTTGCTTCATCGTCATCATCATCATCACCATCATCATCATCATCATCACTGTTGCGGCCGGCTGGGAATCGCAAGATCCCTGGTTCGATCCCAGCTTCCAGAGTGTGCTGAAGTGTTCTAGAGCAAGACACTGAACCCCAAAATTGCTCACATGCGGCACAGTACCTTGTACTGTTGTCTCACAACAAGAAGGTTTCCGGGCCTTTCTGTACAGAGTTTGCAAACCCATGTTCTCCTTGGGTTTGCAAGGGTTTCTACGGATCCCGACCTGACATGAGTGATCTCTCTCCACAAACAGCATGTGAGATCACGTGATTAGGGTCGTGAAGCCAGGCTAGTGGACACCATAATAGCTCCATGACTGGATATCAGTATGGGCTATTTAAGTGCAAACAAGTGCTTTTTATATAAAAGGTGAGGGTCTTTAGCCACTGTAGCCACCTCGGAGAAAAGGCTTTCATCTTTCAACAACCGTTTTCACTAGAATGCTTCATCTGAGTGGTATTTTCCGCAATAATAATATCATTCATGTTTTGGGGACCCCAGAGACCTAACTGTACATTCACTTTAATAGGGGACCTTAAGTCTGGAAATCGACCCAGAGTTAGTTAGCCTACAGAGGCCTCGTTACAATTACAAGGACAAAGTTGTTCAAAGCAAAACTAAGATAGCTAAATCACCCATGCACATACATTGCTGATCCCAAATAACTCCTCCAGCAACTTTCCTGGTAGAGATGTGAACAGATTTCAAAAACAGCCCACTTCCTCTCTGTTCATCCTATTCCTGATACCGTGTAAAGACTCGTCAGTGACGCAACGCCGTTCTGCATGGATTTACATAATGTGCTCACGTCTGTAATTTCCATGTTCTCAATCTGTCACTCAGAACGCCCTTGGCTGCTGTGGTTCTCTACAGACGGCGAACATTCAACGCCTCACAACATTCTCGCAACATTGTCATCGACAGTGAACCGCCCTCTTTGATCAATTAGATGCAAGCGGTTAGAGATCAGCAGAAAGAATACACACACACGCTGGGAAGCCCGACATCTTGATACGATATCCCTGATATCAAAGTATTCACTGAAGAGTCCCTGCTTGTGATCTGAAATCTCTATTTTAACCAAACGTCAAGCTTGGACAGTTGCAGGGATCGATTCGGACATCATAGGCTACACATTAAAACACTGCCCCCTGCTGTTTCTGTCAGGAACAGACAAGACTATCGCACTGGCTTCTCGTGACAGGTTCCCCTGACTATCTATTTGAGGCGAATGTAATGAGATATGTGGAAAAGATGAATGGAAGTTCCTGCAGCATCCAGCCCTTCAGATAGCATGAGGTACAGTACTAGATCTCCATAGCTGATTTGTCATACTAACCACTTGTGCTACATTCACTCATTGATGTGCTGTCTGGTGTTTGGGATTGTGTGTGTGTGTGCGTGCGTATGTGTTTGTGTGTGTGTGTGTGTGTGTGTGTGTGTGTGTGTGTGTGTGTGTGTGTGTGTGTGTGTGTGTGTGTGTGTGTGTGTGTGTGTGTGTGTGTGTGTGTGAGAGAGAGAGAGAGAGAGAGAGAGAGGGAGAGAGAACCATCCATGAGTGAAGGTAGACATCTAACGGGAAAGAAAAGTTATATCTAAAGTGAATAATCCATTTTGGGGAGAAAATTAAAGTTTAGAAACTTGCATTTCCCCTGAGAGCTTCCCTGCAGCAGCAGAAATAAATGAAAAAGAAAATGCATATGCTGTAATTTGTTAAACTTTGTGATCTGAACAAAATTACATCTAGATGAACCAAGGAAATGCAGTATTTTTATGGATTAAGATTGAGAGAGAGAAATTTAATCTCATTTTGGTTGATGGCGGGTTTTTTCCCATCAAATATGTTTCCTCAAATAAATGGAATCACGAGAAAAGAGAGAGAGAGAGAAAGAGAGAGAGAGAGAGAGAGAGAGAGAGAGAGAGAGAGAGAGAGAGAAGGATGACTGATATTCTCAATGAGGAACCAGTCTGTGGTTTGGTTATCAACAATGAGATGTAGGCTACAGTACCAGAGCTCACCACGAATAATAATAATTTCTGGACTTCGAGGGGGTCTTTATTGGCCACACGTGACACACACACACACACACACACACACACGTGAGTGAGGGGCGACGCAGACACACACATCTCCAGTGGTCGCTGGTGGAATTTGTCCTCTTGCATTTGTACTATCCAAGCTGTCCTCCTCCAGGGGCAGCGAGGAGCAGTGGGCAGCCCTCGTTCATCCGCGCCTGGGTACCAAGTCCAAGTGCTCAGTCCAGGTCCAGGTTAAGGACAAGACTGAAGAACATCTGCTCTTCCACATGTTTTTCGTATTGGGTTCTTGGCAGGAAACACTTGCGAACACGGGGAGAACATGCTAACGCTAAGGCCCGCTACTGTGCCACACGTGAGCAATTTGGGGTTCAGTGTCTCGCTTGAGGACACCTTGGCACACTGCCAGGAGCTGGGATAAGCTGCTCTACCTCCCGGGCTACCTGTCGCCACTAGGAGTGCTAGCCACAGTTCATTTTAAATAATGGAGGTGCATTGTGGGTGCAATTATTGTACATAGTTAAAGTTCTTGTACAGTATTTCACAGAGTAAATTAGCTGGACCCGTTCGTTGTTTTAAAAATATAATATTGGATACATTATAGTAGACTAGTGATAGTTTCTCACTTGATCATATCTCTAATCATCAGCTTTAGTCAAGGTCAGACCCAGATAGCAAGCGGATCTGGGCTATATACAGGCCAGATCTGGCCCTTGTGGTTTAGTTCCGGCCCATATATGGCCCAGATCCGCTTGCTATCTGGGGAGGCATGGTGTCCATCTAATATCACAGCAGACAAAGCTACACATGTCCAAGCATGTAAAGCGGTTCCACTAGGACACGTGCTTCACTGATGTCCATGGTGAAGTTATAACGGTGGCTGTATGAGTTCATGCGGACATGTGTGTTTTGGTTTCACTGACTGGCCGTCACCTTCCACACGAGATGGTCAGAGCCCACCTCTAATGGTCAGAGCCCACCTCTAATGGTCAGAGCCCACCTCTAATGGTCAGAGTCCACCTCTAATGGTCAGAGCCCACCTCTAATGGTCTGAGCCCATCAGAGTCCACCTCTAATGGTCAGAGCCCATCTCTAATGGTCAGAGTCCACCTCTAATGGTCAGAGCCCACCTCTAGTGGTCAGAGCCCACCTCTAGTGTTCAGAGCCCACCTCTAATGGTCAGAGTCCATCTCTAATGGTCAGAGCCCATCTCTAGTGGTCAGAGTCCACCTCTAGTGGTCAGAGCCCATCTCTAATGGTCAGAGCCCATCTCTAGTGGTCAGAGCCCACCTCTAGTGGTCAGAGTCCACCTCTAATGGTCAGAGTCCACCTCTAATGGTCAGAGCCCACCTCTAGTGGTCAGAGCCCACCTCTAGTGTTCAGAGCCCACCTCTAGTGGTGGTTAAATGTTGTGTTTCCGATCGCAGCAACAGAAGTGTCCCCGAGTAGAATAAATACTTTCACTGAGACACATACAGTAGCATAGTTTCGGTGTCCGAAGAATTTGAACCCAAACCTATGTGTCTCATGAACAGTATAGTCTATTCTATTCTATTCTATTCTACTCATGGACACTTCTATTTTCCAAATCCACAGAGTTGACATGTAAAAGCTTCCTGGTTTGTTACATGTTAGGATTCTCGTAGGCTAGTGTATCATATTTATTCAAAATACTCCCTGTTTCCTCTCCATCGTTTCCATAAAGGGACCTGCATCATCGTCGGAGGACATGTTCACTCGTGCGCTCGTTTCAGTGTATAGAGGCTGGAACATAAGCCCGGCATGCCTCTTAAATATGCCTCACTGGCTCCCTGTAGCGGCTCGCATCCAGTTTAAAACTCTGGCGCTAATCTACAGGGCAATGAAAGGAACAGCCCCCTCCTACCTCCAGGCCATGGTCAAACCCTACACCCCCTCCCGACCGCTACGCTCTGCTACCTCAGGGCGACTGGTTGCCCCATCACTCCGAGGCTCCTGCGGTCGATCGACACGGTCACGGCTCTTCTCTGTCCTGGCCCCGCAGTGGTGGAATGAGCTGCCCACTGATGTCAGGACAGCAGAGTCGCTGCCCATCTGCCCATCCTTCGTCGCAGGCTCAAAACTCATCTCTTCAAGAAGTACTGCAACAATCCTCCCACCTAAGCACTTATTGTATTATATTATATTGCACTGTACTTTAGATTGTGATTCTTGCACTTTGCCTTCAGCAATAGATTATGCTCTTAGTCACTTGTTTTACAGAGAAGATGCACTTGTGAGTTCTGGCAAGTAGTAGTACATTGGCTCTTCCTACGTTAAAAGCAATTATTGTTAGTCGCTTTGGATAAAAGCGTCTGCTAAATGACTGTAATGTAATGTAATGTAAATATGGGTGCAAGCACACAAACAAACACACACACCTATAATTATGGGCTATATGCACAACTCCAGTACTTCCTGAAATTAGACATCTCTATTTCCTGTCTTACACTGTTGGATGAAATGATTATTCAGGTGTGCCTGATCATTGTGCTGCAGTCAGGCACACCTGATTAATCACTTCATCCAATAGTGTAGGACAGGAAATAGAGAAGCATGTCTAATTTCAGGAAGTACTGGAGTTGTGCATATAGCCTATTGCACATTATGGACACCAGCTATGCATTTTCACACTCTGGCACAGCTGCAGTTCTGAGACAGCTGCTCAAAGGTTTTCACACATCCGTTTTCTCTCTGGATTGATGTCAGGGTCCTTATTAGTAAGTGGGAAAACGTCTAGCTATCTGTACTTGTGACTGCTCTCCAAGCCAGGCCAGTTCTATGATGCCTTTCCATTAGTTGCCGCGTGGGTGAGGAAACATGATGCCAGACAGGGAACTGACAGCCCAGACCACACACACACACACACACACACACAGACACACACTCAAACAGTATATAACAGGGGTCTGCAACCGCCGCATGCAGCTCATTAGCCCCTCTACAGTGGCTCACTGGCTTTGACAAACATTATATGGAAATGAATAACTAAATAAATATATTACTATTAATAAATGTATTTATTACTAAAATAAATGGTCATGTTGGCATTCAAGTTAGCTAACTAGCTGCCATCCTGATTTTGTGAGCTCACATTCTGTTTCTTTCGCAAATCAGTCTGGATACTCTCCATAAAGATCTGTTTGTGCCAGATCAGAAAACGATCTCGCCGTTCAGCGTTGGTTGTGAGGAAAATACAAACATATAATAACATAACATATAACATATACACATCTACAACGGTCGCTTCAATACAAGTCAATGGATTTCATAAAATGATCAATAAAACCCTACAGGATTCATACTTTGGGGCGAATTTGATGTCAGAACACCAACGGACACCAATTACCCCCTCGGTGATCTTCTTGTCTTTGAAATTGAGAGTTTAACATGTTTTTTGAAAGATTTTTCAAGGTACCCACCCACATCCATTGTATGACCAAAATGGTGGTAGAGCAATTATCAGACTTTCTCAAAAGTGCTAGTTTTGTCAACGTTTTGATCTGAACCATTGTATATGATCATAAGTAACCTTAAAACAGGGCTAAACATTCATTTTCCCTTTACTACTCCTTTAAGTGTGAGGAGCGGTTGAAGTTAGCGCGTGATAGATGGTGATACACAGATGATTTATCCAATCCCCTGCCAAGTAATTTTGAAAGCGTCTGCCCTTTTCCAAGCAATACCAAAGGAGATTTCCCAGATGATTATGCGAAGCAAACTATCTGGCGCGTCAGGTTAGATAGCAGCAGACTGCATAGAAATTCACCAGAATGCAGGAAATGTAGTGTTTGGTGCTCAAAATTTCCCCCTTGGACCCCCAGACACCCCTGCCCCCCTTTATGTGTCCCCCCCAGGGTATATACCACCACGCCTGAAAATAAATCTAAGGGGAAGCAATACCTTCATTTTAAGCTCAAATGTGCTTTGCGGCTACAGTCAGATTTTGTATTCATTTTTTGGCCAAAAATGGCTCTTTTGATAGTAAAGGTTGCCGACCCCTGGTATTTGATATCAGAACACTCAATCTCTCTCTCTCACATACACACAGAAAGACACACGCACACATCCGCCGCCCCCCCCCCCCCCCCCCCCCCTTCCCACACACACACACCTCGACGCCCCTCTTATCACCCCATCACCACCTGCCGTGCAGCTGAACAGAATTAGGGCCTCGCTGTTGCCATGGCGTATCACACGATGCATCCATAGATCAAGTGTTGCGGCCGAGGCCTTGGATGATTCACACACTCTGTCGCGTGTGCTTTTATACAGCGTACACACATTTAGCTGGAACGATTTCAAGTGAGGATGACTTTTTTCATAAAGGAGAATGACTAAGTATTAGCTTGCTATTTGCTCCCTTTCTGAAGTGATTTTATTACATAATAGCACGATAATCAATTATTCCAGCATACCCTTGCCAAGACAGAGCAATGTGTCAAATAGACAGATACATACCATTAGGTAACTAATTAATGGTATGTAAATAATTAATGATGGCTTTTGAATAATAAATCAAAGAATGACACCAACGTCATTATCTTAAGGTTGTTAACATTTTATTTGGTCTGGTTTGTTTTTGAGTTTTTTCCTTCGTTTTTTTTTCCGTTTTTTTTTCCACAGGTTAAAACCCATTAAAATAGTCATCAACAGCGACAACAAACACATTCTCACACACTGAATACAGACACACTCTTGATGCACATCCATAAAAAGAGTTTGATTAGGCCCAGCCCAGTGCGAGATTTCACACACACACAACGTATAGGCGACAATGACGACCACATGTGTCGAAGCGACAGAGCACCTTACTTACACAAGCAGACACACATCTGGGATTGTAATATGGCCATTGAGGCCATGCAATGCAATACAGTAATAATCATGACATAGCCTACACAAAACAGACGCCTTGGTCGCGGTAAAAAGCAAATAGATAGTCTACCGAGACAGGGGTGAGGTCACACATGTTGACTGTCATCAAGCCGTATCGGAGTCCTCATCTCTTTCTGGGTAGATATAGCAGTTTGATGCACATATATTTCAGTATGGGTGCCTCAGAGGGACATACTGTAGTAGGTGCTGTTTTTGGGGAGCTTTCTGAATGTACAGCCAGAATGAGGGTGCAATTATCAAGTCAAGCCTCATATTTCATGCTACATAACAATACTGGGGTCAGAATAGTGATTACCTTGATACATATTTGGTCAAATATGATACATGGAATGGAATGAAATGGTCCCATGTGAAGCACCCACACTCTTTTAATCTTAAATAATCCAGTGAAGACCTAAAAGTGAAATAAAATACAAAATGAAAAATAAAAAAAAATCAAGCAATCAAGCATCCTAATTTAGACTCTGTCTATGGCCCTCTTGATAAAAGTGTTTAGTCCAGTGTGTAAAAAGATGGCCTTTATAAATAAAAAAAAATCTCCTTATTTGTCCTCATATATAAATCTCCATAGTGAGCGAACAGGAAGCTTTCACAGTCGGGAGCTCTTACAGTACTCTGATGCTGTGAGTGGGATCAAATACTACCAAACAACCCCCAGGGAGCCCTTCACACCACACCGCATCGCCTTGTGTGATCTTTTGAAGTGAATCGGTTGAATACATGCTTGCAAGAGAAACTGAAACACACGGTTTGTTTGTAGACAGGGCTGGTATTCGTTCTGCGATGGGCCTTGTGGTCTTATAGTTTCATAGGTATCTATTTTGAGTGTACTATCCCTTTAAGGTTTACACGGACAGGGACCAGTAAAAGGACAAACGGATCGATCATTGATCAGTCTAATTCAGACAGCCTCTCACTCCTTCTCTCTACCAACACCACAAAGCAGTCTTACAAAGTAGCATTGGTACAATTGGCTTTGACTATAGCTACACATATAGTCCTATTCTCTACTTTGAGGCATCTTTGTCAATTGCCCGCCATTATTCCCCCCTCTCCAAAGAGCTCTCAACAACTCGTCGCAAGAAGTAGGCCTGGTTGATAATGCAAATAGCCCAAGAGGACAATAGCGATAGCAGCTTGAACGCTTGCAATTAAAAAAAATCTAATACACGCACTTATGAAAAACCTCGGCAGAGCTGTTGTCTTGTAAACAAACCAGCCGACTCATTCATCCTATCGAGGCTAAGTGGGACAGGGACAACAGATGGTGACTTTGAGAAGGCCTCGGGCTGAAATGGATTCAAAATAAACGTCTGTTCCGTTGTCCCATAGTCTCGGAGCCAGACTCTCTACGGAGGAGAGAGTCTGGACTTCAACCGCTTAGAATTTGTAAAAGGAAGTTCTTAAAAAAAACGCATCACTTCCGGTCCGGACTCTCTACTACTCTCTACGGAATTCTGACGGGATATCCGCCCGTTTTTTCCCCCAACTACCTTCAACAAAATATCAGACATACCCAGACATACCCAGCAAACACGCAACGTCAGGGGGACGTTCAGATCATGTCTTAATAACGTCCGTCGATCCAGAACCCCATTTGTACGTCTGCTGGACCCCTCAATATTCAAACGTCTGTCTTGGACCCCTCTAAGACGTCTGTGGACGTGCAGAACGGGTTCAATATCTGAACTTCTGAAAAAAACGTTAATTCTGGCTCCTAATTGGATGTCTTTGGACGTCCGAAAAAGACATCTAAAATACGTCTTTTAGACGTGTCTTTGCTCAGTGGGTAGTAGACAATCCGGACCGGACGTCGACTCGTCTGGCCCGCGAGACTAGTCCCCTGTCGACGTCCTTTGGAAATGTCGACTCTCGACGACGGACGAGGCGTCACCTCAAAGAGCGCGGCGCCACAAACGACTCGTCAAAGAGTTGGAGGGCGGCGCCGTCACACTGGCGGCCGAGAGAACTCGACTCGACTGAGGAACTGAGGTCTGTCTTTTATGTTCTTTACAGAGATAGGTACATCTCATAAGACACATCCTTTTGACGCTTGCCTACCTCCCCAAAGGTCACTATAAAGCTTCTCTGTTATGCTTCGGTCAGTTAGGATCAAGTTTTAGTCAACTAAAAACACAATGGCTACTGTAGCTAGCAACTGTAGCTAGCAAACGTCATAGAATTACCAAGAGCCTGTGATGTAGGAGACAGGAGACAACATTCCAAGACAGCTTAAAAAGTGGAAACATCAAAATGGCATTCAAGATCAAGAGGGGCAAATCACTGGTAGAAAGTGACCCTGCTCTAACACACAATCAAAGCTGCGAGGTTGGTGTCTTTCACAGCTGAAAATACACACCGCACCGCTGCGAGCATCAAATCTCAAAGCAATCGTCTGATAAGAAACGATAGGCCGCACACGAGGTGCAATGGCAGCTCCGGGGAGGAATCCGTCACACGAATCACCTCGGCCCTCGGCCGGACACTCGCCATCTGTCACGCCTGTATCTCGTTCCTCAAAAAGTCAAATGCGGCTTCAAGCCCCCTCGGTGATGGTAGATCAGAGGATATACCGTAGGCTAGCTGTCGTGGACTCCCCCCTCCCCCGGCCCGCTTGGCGCTACGGCAGAGGGCTCTTCAGTAGATAAACACCGGAGGCTGTAACACACCTGTCACGGCCTCAGGGCCCAGGCAGATATGAGAGAGAGGAAAAAGCCGGGGGGTGTGTGTGTGTGGGGGTGGGGTATATTGAATCGCCTGGTCCCTTGACAGCACCATGCTGTATTATGTTCCGCAGAACTACAATGGGCTCTTGGGTTGACCGAAAGGTCAAAATATCACTATAAAAAAAATAGAATTGATGATTCACTCCGAGGGCCTCTATTAGCCTATTTCTACATCTATTGCCGCTGTATCGAGGGGCACTGGGAATTAGTCGTTGCTGCTGGCGATAGTGCAAAGGGCGGCGCAACAGAGCCGCTTCTGAAATATCAGCGTTGAACATTATAAAGCCATTTGAGTTGTTTGGTGGATTTTTGTTACCCTTGAAAGAAGGGCAGATCCGTGCCCTTTCCTGATGAATAGACCTTTTTCAGCTACATTCAGAGAGTCTAGGCCGCCGTCGGATTCACCTCAAATACAACTCCACTGGTTTTTCTTGAAGGCAATTTAACTGGTGTTCAAGATACTGTAGATCTCTGCTTGTGATAATGAGGACAGCAGGCTGGTACTAGTATTCTCAGACCTGGCCTGCCTTGTGAAAAAGAGCAGACTGAAGTATATACTAGGGCTACTAGTAGGCTACTAGAGCTCTCTCAGTCGGGTTGAGTGCGCATCACACAGGGGGAGGAGAGGTAGAGAGGGCAAGGCATCATATCGGTGGTGATTCAGTCCAGTCAGTAGTTCACTAGCCAATGGCACGGGGCGAAAATGGAACTGTAACCTCTTTGGCTCAAGAGAAGGAGGAGCTTAGCCTGACCTGAGAGAAGGCTGATTTGAATAAAGGGGCGTGTCCTGAAAGGGGGCTGTGGAGTTACTTGAATTATACAGACCCTAGTTGGGATTTAGGGCAAGCTTTTATATTAGATTAAATTAATTTGCCAAATATCTCAATTGTACGTTAAATGAACCCTGTCCTTATCTCAAGGCTAATTATCATTATCAGACCCTTCATCAGCAGCCCAGTTATTAGTCTGGTCACGTTTCCCTCTGCAACTGGGCTCTGCTCTCATCCCTGGATCAGAACAGCTTTTGTACTTCAATGACTTGGCTTTTGTGTGGCGGTATCATTGTGTCTCTCATTAATATGCGTCCTTTAAACATGGTCCTGAGGTGCAGCATGTAATAATATTAAAGTTAACATTGTATTTATTTTATTTTTTTCTTTATTCATCACTATTAGCAAATAAACCTGGTTTGTGAGGTGAATACTAGTCAAAGTATCTCCTTACCAATTGGTGTCAATGCTGCATGTTGTGCATTGGCAAAGCACTGCTAACAGAGATCCTTTAAACAAGAGAAACGGTCCCTGTTTCAGCATGCTTTATCATATAGATATAACCAGGTTTATTTGTTAATATAGATAACTGAACAAAAACACATAATAATTGCTATTAGATGGTCATTTAAAACTAGAGTCTTGACTTCTTGACAGATCCACTGATATCACATGTCGGACAGGAAAGAGCCAATCGTGACAGCCGTTACTGGGCCGATAGAAGGAGGACAGGCTCACAGAAAGTGGCCCTGCCACTCTGCTGGGCACAAAGGACAGCCAGGCCGTCACATTCTTTGGCACACGAAGGAGGAATGTGCCAGGGCTGACCCTTTCGCCCGACATGCTTTTGTTTCCTGCCGGCCAAAACAAACCAGTAGAATTCAGAGAATTTGATTGAAATGCTCGTGGAATGTTCTGCTCCTTAGCGGAATGTCTGGGTCTCATTTTTTCCCCCCAGAGAATTCTAGGGCAATATTGTAACCATTGTGAGCTTCTCTCTCTCATTGACTGCAACCCTTATAGGGCTGTACACACACACACGCATGCACACACAAACACACAAGCACGCACCAGCTCTTTCACCCAGCATCACTAAGCTCCTTTGCGCATTTAAGCCAATTTCATATCATGCTCTCTGCATTCCTGAAATAGGTTAACCACTCAAGATGGATCGGACCAGAGTACTAACAATGATACACAACATAAGACCCTCCGGGCTGCCGTAGCCCCGTATGCCTCCACAATCTGCAAAGGGGTAGCCAGATAAGCGATATTGTATAACGAATGCTTCAAAAAGGTAGAAGAGATGAGAAGGGGAGATATGAGGAGGCTGATTGAGTCTCAAGATGGCTACTGATCCAGAGAGAGAAGGGTAAGAGAACAATATTCAGTCTTGAATGAAACGAGCATCAGACAGTAGCTGGTGCCACTGTCCCAAGGCTTATAGGATCGGTTCTCTGGCTTCCTGGTTTTCTGGTTCCCAAGGCAAGTGGGCAACATGGTTGATAGGCAGAACCCTCCACTAATTGCCCCGCCCCCCGCCCAGCCCCACAAGTTCCACAGGGGAAACTCCTCCCAGGGGGGAGGGGTCATGTGCATTTTTTTTTTGTATCTGAAAGGATTCCATACCCCACGGTCCTTCTGTCCAGCCATTCCTTTCTTACAAGCGCCCGTAAAGAGCTCTCCGCGAGAGTCGACCTCACGCCCCTCCGGGGCCGGGTTCAGAACCTGTCGTCTCTGAGCTGCGCGGGGGACCTGAAGGGCTTGAGTCCCAGGGTCCTCCTGGGTCTCGTCTTTTCTTTGGCGCCATCCAGCGGCTGGCTGCAGGCCGCCCACCCCAGGTCGATCAGCGGCGAGTCCGCCGGGTTGAGGGGCGCCACGCGGAAGCTGGGCAGGGTCGGCGAGCCGTTGGCGGAGCAGGGGGCGGAGCGCGAGGTGGGGAACGGCGCCGAGAAGGGGTCGAAGGGCGATGGCGCGTCCAGGGCGCTGGCGGGGTCCGCCCGGAGGGAGAAGGGGTCGCAGTCCGGGGAGGGGAAGGGGTCACAGTTGGTGAAGGGGTTGGTGGGCGACGGCTGGTAGCCCAGAGGGTGGCAGTCCGAGCGGGGGGGGACGCGACCGCTGACCCCCGCCGAGACGAAGCTCCAGGGGTCGATGCGGGGCCGGACGGGGGAGGGGCGCGGGCGGGGGATGACGTTGACCTCCAGGCGGCGCGTTTTGGGGCTCCAGAGGCGGGGGTCGGGGTACAGGGAGAAGGGCGCCGCGGGTTTGTCCTCGGACTCCAGCGTGTCCTGGCACAGGGGCAGGTCCAAAACTGAGGAAGAGGAGAGAGGGAGGAAGAACAAATGTAAAACACCAACAATAACAGAGTGTACTGTATTGGCCCGAATCCCACCAATCAAAGTTGACTTGGTTGCTGGGTAAATTCCACAGTTCCATTCAATTCCATTGTTCATGCTAGTCAGTGCTTAAGGGGCTGAGCTACTGATGCACAACTACGCTGAGAATACAATACAGTATGGAATATTATAATTATAATTAAGCAATAGAGAGGGTGTGCTGTTACACAGAATATAATCAGGCTGAAGATAATCACAGCTGTGCTGATATTCAGTATAACAGCATGACCTCGAGTGTGATATTGTTCTTATACAACAGTTTATTGGTTAAGAGTAATCAGCGACAACAGATTTACATTTGTTTGTTTATGTAATCATTTATTTTCCTGTACCTGCTACCTTGTGTAGGTCGTCGCACGTTAGCGCAGGCCAATTTTGTATCATGTAGATTTATCTGTATTTCCATTTATTGTGCAACCAGTGAAATAAGAATTGACAGTCGCTGTGGTGAAATATGTTTATGTTTATATCTTTGCGGTGGAAAGGTAAAGTACCATCTAACATAGACTGCCTCTTGTCCAGTCCATGTTTATTTTGTGTATGCTTATACAGTATATATCCCATAATAAAATAATATACTAAATTATATAATATCAAGGCTGGCAAAACAAGTCAACTAGAGTTTGAGGAGCTTCACCTGCAACACTAGTAACAACACTAGAGTATGGACTATATCAGGACACCAGCTTGTGTAATAACACTGTAATATGAACTATGGATACCAGCGTGTGTAATAACAATACTGTAGTGTGAACTACTGTTGTCAGGACATCAGCTTGTGTAATAACACTAGTGTGAGCTATATCAGGACACCAGCTTGTGTAATAGCTTGTGTGTAATAACAACAATGTAGTGTGAACTAGCGTATATCAGGACACCAGCTTGTGTAATAACTCTAGTGTGAACTAGCATATATCAGGACACCATCTTGTGTAATAACTCTAGTTTGATCTAGCATATATCAGGACACCATCTTGTGTAATAACTCTAGTGTGAACTAGCATATATCAGGACACCATCTTGTGTAATAACTCTAGTGTGAACTAGCGTTTATCAGGACACCATCTTGTGTAATAACTCTAGTGTGAACTAGCGTTTATCAGGACACCATCTTGTGTTTAGGCCCAAAGCGATGGTGTCACTTCTTCCCACAGCGCACAGTGGTGGTTGAACGATTTAGTCAACAAGAAACGGCAATCGCAGACGACAACAGGTGTCCCCAACCACAGGATATCATCACAAGTTACACACGCACACACACACACACACACATACCTTTTTCCAAGTTCTAAACAACATTGTTATCTGTAGTTTACAGCATATCTTCGAATCTAATTAATTACAAATCATTACAGCTAGAGCTGCTCGCTAGCCTGGGCTGTTTGTTTTGCGTCGTCGTTTGAGACATTTGGCAGGGGTTGCCGTTAGACAACTTCATGCAGTTTGAGAGATTACAGTTATTAGCGTCAAAACAAGCCGATACAGTGTTGATTGGCCCCTAAGGGCATAGCGACATGAATCGGCTCTCAGGAGATTGCATGGTGCCGTGACTCAGACTTGGATCTCGTAGTTGGAATGAGAGTCAAACCACGGGGCCCTTTCTTAACAGCCTCGGCATCTGTCTTAAGAGTCCATTGCCTTTTCTGCTCACCCCTTATCAGGGCAGATAGCAAACTGTGTCACAGCTCTCCTAATGGGAAATACATATGCATGAGGTGTGTTTTGGTGTTGAATAATAAAAATGCAACCCCCCTTCCCCGGTGTGTGTGCGTGTCAACCACTAGTGTGTGTGTGTGTGTGTGTGTGTCACCTCCCCAGTGTGCATATGTGTGTGTGTGTGTGTGTGTGTGTCACCTCCCCAGTGTGCATGTGTGTGTGTGTGTGTCACCTCCCCAGTGTGCATATGTGTGTGTGTGTGTGCGCGTCACCACCTAGTGTGTGTGTCTGTGTGTGTATTTGTCACCTCCCCGGTGTGTATATGCGTGCACGTGTGTGTGGGTGTGTGTGTGTGTAGGTGTGTTTTCTGAACCCATAACTCCCCTGGTGTTTGTGGTATTTTCTCTATGCTTACTGTACATCACTATCATGTATATTATACGATCAATATATATATATATGTATATATGTGTACGTATGTGCATGTAAGCATATGGTGTACATCCTAAGAGCTTGCATGTATCCATGAAATGTGACACACGTTAAACAACATGACAGCAATGGAATTATATTAAGGCTCTTACAGTGTATTTTGAAAATGCGGACCTAAATTAAGAATTCAAGTGTGTGTGTGTGTGTGTGTGTGTGTGTGAGAGAGAGAGAGAGCTCACCTAGCTGAGAGGAGTGCAGGCCTTGGCTGGACCTCCTCCACCTCTCGGTCCCGGGGTCCGGGGCCTCGCAGCCCAGCTCGCCGTTGGCGTGATGGGGGCAGGGGGGCGGGGCCCACTCCCCCGGACCGCCCAGTCCCGGCTGCTGGGAAGCCCGGGGGCTCTGGGGGGTCCGGGGCGTCTGCGGGGTCCGCGGGCGCCGGTTGGGGGGCGGCGGGGTGAGGGGCAGGGGCCTCGGTGCCTCGGGCGGGCGCAGGGCGAAGTCGAAGCGGGACACCGGGAGGGGCTGCGGGCTCGACAGCATGATGAGGTCATCCACCGTTGGGGGGTCCGGGGCGACGGCGGCAGCGGCGGGGGGGGGCGCAGGGATGTCGGGCTCCGAGGGGGCCCGGTGGAGCTCCCCCAGGGGCGGGTGGTGGTTAGTCCTGGGGGGCACGCGGGGGGGCACGTCCAGGCAGCGGCCCAGGGCCACGGAGGCCAGGAGGGACCCCCCGTCCAGCAGGGCCCGATGGGTGGTCCTCAGCGGGCCGCCGCCGCCCAGGGAGCCGCGCTCCGGCCTGGGGGAGCCGGCCGGGGACCCCCCCTCCTCGCTCCCAGAGTCCCCCTGAGGTAGGGCCAGCCGCTGGGACTCCTTTGACAAGGAACCTGGGGGCGGGGATTAAAGAATGAGCCAATAAGAGAGCAAGAAATAATGTCATTTAGGGCGGGTGGGGGGGGGGGGTGTTTAAATTTAAATATTGAAAATGTATATGCTTGTTGAAATCAACGTAGTCTGTCATATTTTTGTTTTGAAATTCTTTGTTTTTCTATCAGTGTACCGTTCACAGCATGCTCTGACAAATAAGTGACAGTTGTTTGTGCTGCTGTGTAAATGTAGGGGGAAGAACTCTTCAAACAGATTTCTGCATTGACTATGAATGCTTGTCTCTCTCCATGCATGTAAAATAAAGACAGTTTTATGCCTGAAGCCAAAAAGAGTGAAGAGTTTTATTCCATTCTTCCAATGTAGGGTGGGGGTAATGTAGGGTTGGGGTAAGGGGCTGGGGGTAATGTAGGGTGGGGGTAGGTAGTGGGGGTAATGCAGGATGGGGGTAAGGTGGTGGGGGTAGGTAGTGGGGGTAATGCAGGGTGGGGGTAAGGTGGTGGGGGTAGGTAGTGGGGGTAATGCAGGGTGGGGGTAAGGTAATGGGGGTAGGTAGTGGGGGTAATGCAGGGTGGGGGTAGGTGGTTGGGGTAATGCAGGGTGGGTGTAGAGGGCTGGGGGTAATGCAGGGTGGGGGTAAGGTGGTGGGGGTAGGTGGTGGGGGTAATGCAGGGTGGGGGTAGAGGGTTGGGGGTAATGCAGGGTGGGGGTTGGGGGTAATGCAGGGTGGGGTAAGGTGGTGGGGGTAGAGGGTTGGGGGTAATGCAGGGTGGGGGTAGGGGGTTGGTTGTAATGCAGGGTGGGGGTAGGTGGTGGGGGTAGGGGGTTGGGGATAAGTCAGGGTGGGGGTAGAGGGTTGGGGGTAATGCAGGGTGGGGGTAGGGGGTTGGGGGTAATGCAGGGTGGGGGTAGGGGGTTGGGGGTAATGCAGGGTGGGGGTAGGTGGTGGGGGTAGGGGGTTGGGGGTAATGTGGTGGGGGTAGGGGGTTGGGGGTAATGCAGGGTGGAGGTAGAGGGTGGGGGGTGTGGGTTACCGTTCTGGGCGGGCTGTGGCGTGGAAGGTCTGTACTCCTCAAAGTCGTCCTTGGAGTCTCCATTCTCATTGCTGTCCATCTCCAGGAGCTTAGCTCTCATTGACAAGCTGAGACACCCCATCCCCAACACACACACACACACACACACACACACACACACACATAAAGACATCGTCATGAGAGTAACAAGCAAAGGATCGAAGTGCTTCACTTGCTCTTCAGGTAAAATACAGGTGAACTAAAGAGAAGGATAAATGGTGAATCGCTGAGAATCTCAAAGGAACCTTGAATGATCCAAAATCTGCCTGATGAAAATAACTTCGTTAAACCAGCGTTTTACAAAGTCTTTCTGCAGCACTCGTTGGAATGGATGTGAATAAAGATTTAGACTGAAGGCCTTGGATTTCTTTTTTCTTTTAATTATTATTCTTTTGCATTTTGCGATTTCTCCACCGTTCCTCTGCTATTTTTTTTCTTCCCAGTCTTTGGTCTTTGTCTTGTATTACAAAGACATTTCTTGAATGTTCATTCTAACTGTCATCTGCATCTGTTGTGATTAATATCCTGCAGAGTTCTGTTCTATTCTGTTGTATTGAATCGATCGTTGGGGAAATGGAGAAGTTTGTCGTTGGGGAAACTAAGTGTGCACTCCCCGTGCCCTGTATGGATTTAGGACTGACATTTGCTCCCTAATGCGGCAGGAACTTCCTGGGAACGAGATCCTGTAAGATATTCGTGGACACCAATGGGAATACACTTGGATTTTGTGCGGGGGGGGGGGGGGGGGGGATGATCGGCCTTTTCATGATTGGCTGTTCAGATGCGTCTGGTCCCGCCCCCATGATCATGTTCTGTGGCGCTTGGTCGCAGACTCCAGACACAGAGGAAGTCTTACAAGATGAAAAACGCTGCGTGGCGATTGGCGGTCTCGCGATATTGCTCTTGTCGTCGCGGGAGAATTTCTCACTGTGGGTCGGACATTCCGGCGACCCAGCTGTGCGACTGTCGGTCCATTCTTCTTTGAAATGTCAGCGCTTTTCTCTTGCTTGTGGCCGTTTTACTCCTGAAATGTATTTTTCTAAACTTTCACTCACATTTTTATTTGTTGGCCTTTAGCCGGGGCCGGGGGCCTCTAGCTCCGCTCGCAGCCCAACAGGCCGCATGGCTAAAGTGTGAGGGGGGGGCGGTATGTACCTGCTCTCCTGGGGGCTGAGGCGCAGGACTTTGGGGCTCTTGGGGCTTTTGGGGCTCTGGGGTCTCCAGTGGGGCCCCAGCCTCAGGTCACCGTTGGCCTGCTTCAGCGGGGGGGCCTCCAGGGGCCACATTGAGCTCAGGCCGAACGCCCTGCTGTTCTCACTGGGACTGACTGGACAGCGAGAGAGAGAGAGAGAGAGAGAGAGAGAGTGAAGGAGGGAGAGAAGAAGGCCAGAGGGGAAGAAAAGGACACATAATTCAGAAAAGCCCAGAAAGACATCAATCAGTTCAGTTCAGTGAGCCGCAATGATATTTCTACGTCAGTCGGTTGAAACTAATCGTTAATTAGGTCCCACGGAGTGTCTTTTTAACAGCCCTGCTCGAGGGCTACTTAACACTAGGACTGGTGACAGCCTTCAACAGGCTGTACCCGCCATGTCTCATATCTCAGCAGAGTATGGTGGAGAGAGTATGGAAGAGAGAGTATGGCGAACAGAGTATGACGGAGAGAGAGGGGGAGAGAGGGAGGGGGAAAGAGGGAGGGGGAAAGAGAGAGGGTGAAAGAGAGGCAGGGGGAGAGAGAGATGGAGGGGGAGAGAGAGGGAGAGATGGAGGGGGAGAGAGGCAGGGGGAGAGAGAGAGGGAGAGATGGAGGGTGAGAGAGAGAGGCAGGGGGAGAGAGAGGGAGAGATGGAGGGTGAGAGAGAGGCAGGGGGAGAGATGGAGGGGGAGAGAGGCAGGGGGAGAGAGGGAGAGATGGAGGGTGAGAGAGAGAGGCAGGGGGAGAGAGAGAGGGAGAGATGGAGGGGGAGAGAGGCAGGGGGAGAGAGAGAGGCAGCGGGAGAGAGAGAGGGAGAGAGGCAGCGGGAGAGGGAGGGAGAAAGAGAATGAGAATAGGCCTGGGATTCCACCTGGCACTGACACACTTTTAGAAGCTTTTTCCCCCGTCAGGCAGACAGCAGCGGTGTGTGTGTGTGTGTGTGTGTGTGTGTGTGTGTGTGTGTGTGTGCACGCTGCGCAAATGCTAAACCAATGCAGTGTGAATCTCAACGACACCGCTAGCCATTTCTCTTACTCTCTCTCACACACACACACACTCACACAGACACCTGAAAGACAGTCCCTCAGTCCCAGAATGAAAACTGCCATCAGGTTTGTGTCAGTCACACACACACACACACACGCACGCACGCACGCACGCACACACACACACACACACAGCTCAGGCATTCTGCCATCGTTAGATGCTGATACAGAGCAAAGCTGCTAACGATGTTAAACGTGTTAATGGAATTCTACCAAAATGGCCTAAGGGATCATAAATCAGTCATATTCTACCACTGTCTTCCATCACAGCCAGGCGACAACAGATGCTGCCTAAACACACGAATACATTTTCATGACAGTCAGGCCCGAGCCCTCAAAAATTAACATTAACCAGACTCATTAGTGACACAGCAATGCAGCCCGCTTTTTAATGAATAAATGAGTCAAACAGCTGTTTTGGATTTGGGAAAAAACACTTTATGGCTAAACGTTCCACCGCAAAATTGTTGCATTTAAAGTCGCGCTGGCACGAGAGCGCTCATTCTTCGGGAAAACCCTTTTTGGGTGACGATCGACGAGTCCAATTCCGCCGGCGGGGGGGTAAACGGCGCTCGCTAACATTTGTCTTGATGTTCGAAACCCGAGCGGCGTTGTAAATCACCTCGGCGGCCATTTTTCCCGAGCGCCTCCGCAGCAGACTTTCATCTGCGAGCCCCATGAATCTCCCACCACTCTTGTGATTCAGCAGAAGGCGCAGCACGCACGGAGAATAAGTGAGTCTTCCCGGCCTCTGCGGCACAGCGTGGAGCGAGGACTCCCCCCGCTGGTTCAAGCGGGTGACTGCGGTCGATGAGACGGAGTCTGCAGAAACTGCTGATCCGTTAATAATGGGAAGTCTGATAATGTTTGGACTGGAAGAAAAAACGACTGTTGTGAAAGGGTGTGTGTGTGTGTGTGTGTGTGTGTGTGTGTGTGTGTGTGTGTGTGTGTGTGTGTGTGTGTGTGTGAGAGAATGAGAGCCTGCAGGGAGAGAAGGGGAGAATGAAAGTGGGTGGGTGAGGATATGAAAAGAGACAGAGGGGAATGTTGGGACAGAGTGTGTGTGTGTGTGGCCTTGTGTGTGCGAGTTCACCGAGTTTGTCTCTGTGCATGTTGCTGTGGATACTGTGTTTTGAGTGCGTGTGATTGTGTGTGTGTGTGTGCTTTTGTGTGTGTGTGTGTGTGTGTGTGTGTGTGTGTGTGTGTGTGTGTGTGTGTGTGTGTGTGTGTGTGTGTGTGTGTGTGTGTGTGTGAGGAGAGAAGCCTACACTTACGTTGGATTGCTCGGAAGCGTGGGCCGTAGGAGGGCGAGGTGCCAGAGCCCAGATCGGGAGAGTTCCGTCTCTTCTCCAGCCCAGGAGACGCCTGCACTGTGATCTTATGGATAAAGTCTGGTAGACACACACACACACACACACCAGATGTGAGGAAGGTACAGTAGGCCACACAGACAGTTGAGCGCAAAAAAAAAAACATAATCCAGACTTGAACAAAGGATTAAAAA
>NC_140250.1:3499899-3609899 GCF_949987555.1 Borostomias antarcticus | reverse complement strand
TCCAGTACACACACTCAAACCCGCACACATACACACACTGCAGCACAACTGTTTTTATACTATGAAGGACTTGTTTACCCCTCCCTCACCATCATAGCAGGTACAACACGCTTCCATCTGCTGATGCTTTTATTAAAACTGGCATTGTTTCAAAGTATTTTGTAGTTGAGAGTGTGTGTGTGAGAGAGAGAGAGAGAGAGAGAGAGAGAGATGAAGTTCTCCTGAGAGTTCTGTTGTGTCATGAATCTGCATGGTCCTATTTTGGTTCCATACCCTGGTTTGGCCTCTCCCTCACACACACACACACACACACACATTCTCTCTCTGTCTCTCTCTCCTTTTCTCTCTCTCTCGCTCTCTCACTCACTCACACACACACACACACACACACACACACATTCTCTCTCTATCTTTTTCTCTCTCACGCTCTCACTCACACACTCACACTCACACACACCCAACCCAGATAAAGGGCTGTGGCTGGGCCTGGTGTGTGGCCTCCCTCCCTCCCTCTCTCTCTCTCTCTCCCTCCCTCTCTCCCCCTCTCTCTCTCTCTCTCTCTCCCTCTCTCTCTCCATACTGTGAGACAATAGGACAGTGTGCAGCACACATGTCAGACACAAAGCACAGAGCAGCCCTTTGAAGAGAGCTGCTATCACATGTCTGTGGCCCTCTTGTCATCCATCACTCTATCTCTCTATTCTCCCTCCATCCCTCTTTTCACCTCATCCCTCCATCCTCTCCTCTGGAGCCGCACGACTGCACGACTTGTTTCAACACATGCTGGTTCCGGGCCTATTCTGGGTAGTTTAGAATATTCCAGCACACACACTCTCTCTCTCTCTCTCTCTCTCTCTCTCTCTCTCTCTAACACACACACGTACACACACACACACTGAACGCGCACGCACACACACTCACCTCCAGACGTCGCTGCCCTTGGAGAACGTGGAGGACTTGATGACCTCCGGCGCCATCCAGGCGTAGGTGCCCGCCGTGCTCATCTTGGTGGTCTTGTGCCACTCCCGCGCCAGCCCGAAGTCCGTGATCTTCAGCGTCTTGCCCTCCATGTTCTCGTTCTCGATGGGCTGGGCCAGCAGAACTGGACGGGAGAGACGGCGAGCGGCGGTGAGAGAGGGGAGCGGCGTTTCGCTCCAAACCGCCGTCAAACTATTAAAAGGCGTCATTAAAATGGAACGAAGCGCCGTCGCGGGAGCCGACTCGGCACTTTTCTCATGCATACATTTAAAAAGGCCGTCATGCAAGACGAGGCTACTTTGCGACCGCGCGCGTGTGCAAAAGCGCTTTCACATCCTCTTCCCTTTAAATTATTATAGCATAGATCGGTGAAGTCACACATGGAGTAACACGTAAGTCGACACACCGCGTTCTCACCTGCCGTCCTCTGGAACTCCATCCAGCACTTCAAAGGAAAATAATTTCCTGATATTTATCATATCTGCCCGAGGGGTTCATAACGGCACGTAAGCTATACATAAATGTGTCAGCCGCTGTCCGCCTGCTTGAGCGTGCTATGATCTCATCAAACGCCCTTAACAGCCCCGACCCTAACCTTTAACCCTAACCCTTGTAAGGACAACCAACCCCTCCTAATGCTCTGTCAGTAGTACGGGTCCCTGTTTATGCCGAGTTAGCAAAACCTTTTGATCACACGACGACAACAGGACAATGACAGCATACCGACGTCGAATCAGAATAAAAAAAATGTAATCCCACATTATTATAATACACTAGGAATTTGTTTCCATGGAGACAACATCGGACAGGGGTGCAGAGAAGAGAGAGGACATTGCAAAAGAGTGGTGCAAACTACGAACCCGAAAATAAAAACGATACAAAATGCAGCGAGGTCCATGTATATATATATATATAGGGAACAGGGTGCACCAGAACGCCATGACCGCCACCCTCTTTGGCGTCGCCAAAAAATGGAAATCAGGAAACTGGTTTGTAAAGTATATTAGGTTAAAAGAGTTTGAGTTTGGGTAAATGCAATGTTCAGATGATGAGAATGCAGAGTGGCGTGACCACGTCTCAGCACGTGCCACGACGGGTCCCCGCCCACCACCGCCACCGACACCACCCGGCTTAGGGCATATTTTTGGGCAAGGCTGGCATCAAGGCCTGGCAAGGAGAGGAATGAGGAAAGAATGCGAGGCGTTAAGGGGAAGTAGGTCTTCTGCCATATCCTGCCACTTTCCGACATTTGATTCGAGGCTTGTTTTCTCTCTCTCCCTCCCTCCCTCCCCCTCTCTCTCTCTCTCTCTCTCTCTCTCTCTCTCTCTCCCCCCCCTCAGGCACACGGCCTCCTCCCTCTCAGTCGGTCTCAGACACATGTACACACAGTCTGTCTCTCTCATTCTCTCTCTCCTTTCTTTCTTTCTTTCTTTCTTTCCCTTTACCGCCTGCCGACACACCATTTTCTCATTCTCTCTCCCTCCATCCCTCTCTCCCTCCCTCCCTCTCTCCTCTGTCGCAGCCGACATCCTGTCCTGCGCCTGGTGCCCCAGTAGCTGTGTGTTTGACGTCACAAAGGAATGCATCACAAGAGGTTGTGTTGTCTGGTTGGGCCGGAGGGGGGGGGGGGGCGAGGGTAGGTTTCGCGGGGGCGAGGGTATTGTGAAGAAAAACCCGATCCTCACACAGGCTTCTGGCACCCTGGCTGACCACACACGCACACACACGCACCCTGACTGAACACATTCCGCTACGTTTATATAGACTTCTGCACACAGTGTCACACACACACACACACACACACAAAGCTGCAGGATGCAGGACTATTGAGGAACTCCGACCTTAGAGAAGAAAGCTGGCAAAGCCAAGATGTAGGCAGGTGGACGGAAGCAGGGACGTTTAGAGTCCAGTGGAAGAAAGACAAGTAGACTGTAGCCTGCCCCTCTAGTGACCCGTGTCGTTTCCTGTCCCACTCTGTATAATCTCACAAACCCGAGACGGCTCTAAAGGTTTTTTTTCCCCTCAACATCTCGCCTTGAGTTTTCACTTTAAAGCTGAGTTTCTACTTGTAAATGACGAAAAACGTGAACTACACCTTTAACACTAATACGCCTCTGGTCGTCTCAAAAACCCAATGACTCAATTAGTCTTCGTTTCTCCCTCAGTCTGGAGGGGGGTGGGGGGTCAGCGCGGAGTTCCCCGCCTATCCGTAATCCCCTGTACTTAACGAGCTGGCCGGTCAAGCCTCTTCCAGGCCCGTTAAAAACAAGCTCAGGGCAATAACCCCCATTTCCTGCCACACACACTGCTCCTGTGACCTCACAACCAGGAAGTGACGCCCGTCGGCTTCGGCCCTTCCTCAAAACAGACGTGGGGGGGGGGGCGGTTTCACTGTGGCGCTCTCTTCATTGTGCGCATTAAGCAGAATTTTATTTTAGGGAACGAGGGTCAACGAGGGCACGCGCCTGGCCCGCTGACCGCCAGGGAGGAGTGTGGGAGGCGGCTTAGCGGATGATGTGCCAATCAGAACAGTTGATTGTTTACGGTCCGATTACCCAATAGAGAGTGGCGTGAGAGGTGTGTGTGTGTGTGTGTGTGCGGTTGTGAACTGTGGGTGCTTGGATGACTTGCAGCAGCTTTAAGATAACCGCATGGACGTATAGTATGGCTCACACACAGACGGCTATGTTCACACACAGACACACACACACATAGACAAAGGGTTTCAGCGTTCTCAGCACACACGCAACATTCTCCCTCCACTTCCTGTGCCGAAACTGAGTGCATCCGCAGTTCACTCCCCCCCCCTCCCTCCTGCCCTCAACCACCTATTCTTCACCACGGTTGGCTGCTAGAACAATACACAATGAGCTATGAGTAAGTCCGTTTCACATGTCACTCTATATCTATAGAGCTAGAAGAGCCAGTACTTCATCTAGACCTGGTAGGTTAACGCTAGCTGATATCTGCACAGCCGCCATTTTAGGAATCCAGTCCGGGTGGGTTCTGAGCTGGGAACCGACGGGCAATCCGATGCGGGAGCCTTGCGGTGTTATCGGGTCGGGGGTGGGGGGGGGGGTAGGGGGGCGGGCCCAGACAGCCACCCTGACGCGGGGGCGGGCCCCGGCAGCGCCGGCGAGACAGAAACTCCCGGTCTCCACGGCGACGGGAACTCTGTTTGGTTTTGTTTTTCTGTTCAGGAACAAGGGTTTTGTCAGTTGCCGAAATGAGTTTCACAGGGGCGGCCTAGGTATGCGTTCATTGTGCGGTGGCCCCTGTCCGCGCCGGTTTGAATAATGAAACTAAACTCTTTTCGGTGCGGGCTTTTGTCGGTGCAGGTGTCATGTTGCTGTGTCAGTCTTGGAGGGGGGGGGGGGGGGCTGCGTTTTGCAACTTCGCTCGGCGTCGAGCGCCTACCCGCGCTTCGGTTTCGTTCTCGGAACCTCGTGCCGGCGAGCGGGCGCCGAAGGAAGACGTCGGTCTGCATTCCTCGGCGGGAGAGGAGTCGCGCTGCACAGTTTCGCAGAAAGCACTCCCGCCACGGTAGCCGGCGCCGCGCCGTAGCCGCGCCTTCGACGGTAGCCGGCCTGGGACGGGGGGGGGCTCGGCGTGGGACGTGACTCGGCCGGCCGGCCAGGGCTCCCTAAGCATAGTTCGACCCCCCTCCCTCTCTCAACCGTACCTATCTCTTACTCTGCCTTACCTCTCTTACACTCCGTCCCCTTCCTAACTCTCTCCAGCTCCCCTCCCTCCCCCCCCTCCTGTGTGCATGGGCCAGCCCTGCTCCGTGCCCGTAGGCGAGGGGAGAATTCCGGTAAGGGTGGGGGTTTTCCCCGGGAAGAACGGGAGCATTGTCCCCTGCGGGACAAGGCCACAGGCTGACAGACACTCTGGCAACTTCGGCCTCGGACAGGGGGAGAGAGAGAGAGGGAGGGGGGACAAAGAGAGGATGAGGGGGGAGAGGGGGGGAGAGAGAGAGAGAGAGAGAGAGAGAGAGAGAGAGAGAGAGAGAGAGAGAGAGAGAGAGGAATACGCAGGAACGATCAGAACCGAGCAAGAGGCGTCACCCGCTAATGGAATTGTGCTGTGACTTAAAAACAGCCGATTTTGGTTTTCAGGTGCTCTCCACCATCTTGAACCCCGACATGAACAGTGAAACCGCCTGGACAGAATCTTTTCCTTGTCCGGTCAAAGTGCACATAAAGGCAACAGCATGTTTAACCAAAGAGGTGCATAGCACAGGTAAGGGATAGCTAGCTACCCCCCCTGTCTGGCCAACAGTATTAATGATTCCCTCAGCTAAGTGGTCAGTCCCAGGTAATATACCGTACCAAACTGAGATGAGTCACCTATTAACCAAGGTTGGCGTTCGTCCGCCGTTACCGTGTTTGACCACGGGGCGTTGAAGTTTAACCCCCATTAGCTCGGTATCCATGGCAACGGGGCCCTGAGGTCACACGGGGGTGACCCCTCCCTCCCCGGCGGGTTTGGAGGCCCGGGCGGTTGCTGGGCGGACCGGAGCCGTATTTTAGGATTATCTGTCAGAACTGAGTCACGCGGCGTCAACGAGCGATGGCGCAACGTTTGATCCCAGCTCCTCCTCCGATTGGACAGGGAGGTTAGAGTTGGGGACGGGAACTTGAGTTAGGGACCTGCCGGGCCGGTATCAAGCTTTAACTGAGGGACCTGGGCCCCAGGATCATCAAGGTTCGAGTTAGGGGACTTGAGCCCGTCTCTACGAGCTTTGAGTTAGGGACCTCGGTCTGTCTCTATCAATGCCGTGTGTCTGAATCAGAGTGCTGATCTAACAGGTTCCTTCTTCTGTGTTATTTACCCAGTGAATCCCTCCATGACGAGCTGTGGCTGATGGGGAGCGCCTTCAGCCACAGGCTCAAGCTTGGCTTTTTTTAACGTGTATAGGTTTTTATAGCAGTTATTTATAGTTCTTATGTATTCATTTCCATATTTTGTTGTCATGACTCTTGATTCTACTATGTACCTCTTCTGTTCTGTTCTTCTGCTGCTGTTGTGACACTCAAATGTCCCCTCCTGGGGATTAATAAAGTTATCGTGTCGTATTCCTGATGGTCTAAAAGACAGAGGCGATCATCGCTCTGTCAGCACGCCCCCCCTGACCAGCGTCGTGAGCCCCAGCACCGGCCGACCTTGCATTACAAAGCAAAACACACAGAATGACCAGCGTAAATCTTCCAAAAACCGATACAAAAGTGCATTGTCCTCAACCAACACCGTCCTTTTCTGTTCAAAACACGGGCCGAGGTCGACGGTTTGAATAAGAACCGCCTTGTGATCGGGTCAGCGCCCTGGAGGTCAGCGCCCCGGAGCCCCACCAGAGCTGCGGAGGGAAACAATGAATCCCAGGGTTGTGGAAACCTCTCCACTTCCTGTGTGAGGTGACCTTCCAGTGTCTGGCTTTTCCCTCGCCCCGCCCCTCCCCTCCTCATTCCCCTGGACCTCCGCTGTTCTGCCTCATCCTCTCAGGCCTGTTCGGTTGTGTGCGTGTCGGTTGTGTGTGTGTGTGTGTGTGTGTGTGTGTGTGTGTGTGTGTGAAACTTTTTGTGTGTGCCTGCCTGAAAGTGTATTTGCTGACCGCTGATGTCACTTGTTCTTATAGAAGACTTTATTGACAATGAGACAATAAAGTACTGAGTACAGTCAGTTCACTTACAATAATATTTGTCATGTTAAGGGTCTGTTAAATGACGAAAATGTGAAATGTATTCATACAACAATTACATTGTGTGTGTGTGTGTGTGTGTGTGTGTGTGTGTGTGTGTGTGTGTGTGTACGCGTGCGTGTATCTGAACTAAGTTTGCCCCTGTATGGCAGATTGGAACAGAGTGTGTGGGAGTCCCGTGACGGCGCTAGTTCCTACCTGCGTTCCCCTCCTAATCTCAGCCTGGGATCTCCGGATGCAGCCCGGCTCCAAAATAAAGAGCGGAGGCGCAGCGGGCAGCCCCGCCCCGCCCCGCCCCCCGAGCCCCGCCCCCGCCGCCCGAGCCCCGGCTGCCTTGTTAACCGCGGCCAGGGGAAAACCGCTGCCAATGGAAACACAGCTGAGCCATGCCCTCCACGACCTCCCCGAAGTCTGCTCTGGCACCTCCGCGCAGGTGAAGACCTATCGGCGCTCTGGCACTGTAGACGTGCCAAGGACGGGGGGGCGGGTGGGAGTGGGGTGGAGGGGTCGGGCGTCCTACTATCGGAGGGAGTTTGCCTTTGCAGCGGTTTGCGTATTTGAAACTCCGCTTTGAAACTGCTTTGAAACTCCGCTTCTGCGTTGGGTAGAATGGCCCAAGTTTCTGCCAGGCATCTGCTGAAAGTGCTTCAGAAGATGTATTGATTCGTTGTTCAATGAATCCATAGTTCAGGCCTTTGTGTTTGATCAAGCTGCGGCTACGCTTAACCCTGAATAACCCTGAAAGTTTAATTCACTAGATCAGCACTTCTCAAGTCACAAGGTGAGGCGTGGGTGACTTTATTTTAATATGCGTAATAAAGACTTTCATTTACGAGTAGCATTACAGGAGATCAACCCTTGAACCGTACTTTTTGGGAGTTTAACACTAGACTAGACGAGCAGCAGATAAATGATTTGAATGACAAACTATCCGTGACCGTCACCCCTTGTTAGTTATCTGTAACGATCGCATTTAAATGTATTTACATACGATTCCTAGACCACACACTCTATGATGGTCTCTTTCTAATGCTCAAAACGGTCATATTGCAGTCATACACATCCATGCTTATAAAAATAAAACATCTGCATCCTCCCAATATCTCACGCTTGCTAGTGATTCACCCTCACAAGTCAACACACCAGGACCAGCATCACACAGGTGCACTTTGAGACTTTTATCAGGCTTAGAAATGCCCTTATTTCCTCCGCTAAATACCTCAAACGCCACCCCCGCGGGTCCGATGTCTAAACTGCCCTCATAATTCCCCCCATTGAACCGGGGAATGTCAATGTGTGTGAGAACAGGGTCTGTGTGTGTGTTTGTGTGTGTGTGTGTGTGTGCGTGTGTGTGTGTGTGTGTGGGGATGTTTTGAGTGAGGTTCCAGAGGGGCACTGGGGGCCTGAATGAAAACATGCTGGTGGGGTGGAAGGGGTGTGTGTGTGTGTGTGTGTGTGGGGGGGGGGGGGTAGAGATGTTTGTCCATTCTTAGGAGGGGGGAAAAAAAGTATCCAAAAAGGCCCACGGGTCCGACTCTGATGCTTAACTTGGCGCTGTACGTCTTTTAAGTAGGCACAGTACAGCGCACGGTTTGTGTGCCTTGGAAAACGAGGTGGCATGTGTGTGTGTGTGTGTGTGTGAGATTGATTACAGTATAGCGTGCAAGCACTATAAAGCGGAGCGTTTCCCCATATCATGACGATAGCCGCGGGCGTGCTTGCGTCCGATATTAGCCTGAATTTCTGAGCGGGCGATGTACCTAGCTGTGCGTACATGTGCATGTGTGCGGTGTGTGTGTGCGTGTGTGTGTGTGTACACAGGTACCGGGACTGTGAGAGAAAGAGTCTTCTCTCTCTCTCTCTCTCTCTCTCCTGTACACGGCTCTATTTACTTTCAGTGGAATTCCAGTTATGGTCTCTGGCCTGCGTCCAGGAGCCGACCTCTCTGTAGGCGCCTTCTTCAATGATCCCGTTTAATCAGCGTCTTCCAAGCGGCCCGCTAGGCTACGCTCCGCCGGCTTGAGGCTACAACTCAAAGTTACCCCGTTGTAGATTTCCGAGGCTCTCTATAAATAGTGCCCGTCGCCGTGGGCCGTAAACACTGCTTTACTGTTACAGGAATCCCCAGACTAAGTACATTAGAAAACCGTATTTTCAACTTAAGTCGCCGCTAATACCGCCAGGCGGTTGACTTACCGGTCAGTGAAACGCATATGGCACCTACTGCCTTACTGAAGAGCTAGGGTCTATGGCTGCTACTCAGAATTAGCGTTAGCCGTTTTTTTTTTTTTATGCCTTTAAATGACTGTATAGGACAGTAATGTACAGTGTGTGCGTCGGCAGCCCAACGCGGCTGTCTCCTACCGTCTCCCCTGCCTGCCGGTGGCCCCCGTGCGCCATAGTGGCTCCAGTCTGACTCAACATCTGCCAGGGCCCGGTGTTAAGCTAGAGAGGTCGTGCCCTGAATGTTCCCTGGAAGAACAACACAGCGTCCCTAGAGACTCATCACTGTACAGGGAGAGAGAGAGGGGGGGGGGGGGGGGGGGAGAGAGAGAGAGAGAGAGAGAGAGAGAGAGAGAGAGAGAGAGAGAGAGAAAGAGACACACACACACACAGACAGAGAGAGAGGGGTAGAGAGAGAGACAGAGAGAGACACAGACAGAGAGAGGGGGAGAGAGAGAGGGAGGGAGAGAGAGAGACACATACAGAGAGAGAGGGGGAGAGAGAGACAGAGAGAGAGAGAGAAAGAGAGACACACACAGACAGAGAGAGGGGGAGAGAGGGAGGGAGAGAGAGAGAGAGGGAGACACAGACAGAAAGAGAGTGAGAACGAGAGAGAGAGGGAGAGAGAGAGAGAGACACATACAGAGAGAGGGGGAGAGAGAGACAGAGAGAGAGAGAGAAAGAGAGACACACACAGACAGAGAGAGGGGGAGAGAGGGAGGGAGAGAGAGAGAGAGAGGGAGACAGACAGAAAGAGAGTGAGAACGAGAGAGAGAGGGAGAGAGAGAGACAGACAGAGAGAGAGGGAGACAGAGAGAGAGACAGGGAGAGAAAGAGAGAGAGAACAACAGGATATTGCTCACTGGCACAACGGAGCTTTAGGAGACAAGCAGGGACAGGCCTGGGACAAAGATTTTGGAAAAGAATTAAAAACAAGAGGAGGGAGGAGGTGGAGGAGGAGGAGGTGGAGGAGAGCGATAACATCTCACAGTACAGAGAAAGGGATTGTGTTTGCTCCATATACAAACCCTATATTATAAAAAGGATTTGCACAAATTAGTTTGCGCAATGGGGATGTTTTCCATTCGACTCTGGGAACCAGAGTGAGCACAGGGTGTGTGTGCGTGTGCGTGTGTGTGTGCGGGCGCGTGCACTGTTGGTAAGAAGAACCGATGTCGAAAGGTGCAGGGGAACTAGTGGACGAGGACTTGAGAACACTGGAGCTTCTATCGCCTCTCCCAATCTCCCGAGTGAACTCCTGAGAAGAAGCTGGCGTTACAGCCGTGGGAAAAAAAAAAACAGAACAGAGGAGGTGCGGCAAAAAAACAAAAAAAGAATCAAGAGCCATAAACAAACATACTGTACCGTACATTGTGTGCACTAGGTTTGCTATGTTTACTTCTGAGTCTTGATTCTTGATTTTATTCTGTATCTCTTTTGTTCTGTTTGTTCTGCCACTATAACGCCTGAATTAACCCCTTCTGGGGGGTTATTAAAGTCTACCTTATCTTATCTTAAGGACCGAAGCCGGTGGCCCTGGACTGTCTCTCCAAGGCCCTGACCGTAGAGATAAAGCACAACACATTGTTGTTGTCGTTGTTGTTGTTAATCCCCATCGACCTGACTGCATGAGAATGGGAGGAGAAAGACCTACGTAGGATTTGGTGTACCAGGAAACCTGAGGGGAGGGAGGGAGGGCTGGGGGGGGGGGGGGGGGGGCTGGGGGGACGGGGGGGGGTGGTCGTACCCGGCCAAACTTAAAGGCGAGCTTGATCTGTCTCCAAGTGGCGTAACATACAGGGGGATTTGTCCAGAGAGGGAAGAGGTCCAGACGGATGTTGACAGACGAGAGATTCCCATAGACTTGACTCCGCAGGAGACGGAGGGGACGTGACGGGCTGGTTGGAGTACGGATTCGGTGTACCGGGAAGCCTCAACGCTCGGAGAGGGACTACCGACACCGATCAAGGATCAAGGCCCGGATTATCGGGACTGTGGGTGTTGCGCGTGTGTGTGTGTGTGTGTGTATTGTGGGTGGGGGGGGGTCATACTCTGCCAAACTTGCTTGATCTTTACAAGCTTGATCTTTCTCTATTTGGCGTAACGTACAAAGGGATTATCCCGGATGGAAGTGGTCTTATCTGAAGAAACGAATGTTGAAAGATGACAAAGCCTGAATCTGAAGCAGATTTCCCCCTAGACCTGTCAGGGATTATCTGCTTTGTCGGGGGGAACGGGAATCGCAGTTTTGCCTCATTTGAATTCAGATGGGCGGAGACTCATTTGAGCGAGGGATGTCTTAAACAGCTGTGAGAAGAGTTTGTTGTTGTGGTGCAAGAGCCGTTTCTCTCTAATAACCGTTTTATAATCTGGGTGTGATGTGGCTGGATGACAAGGTCCACGTCAATCGCATACGCGTCCAGAACAACAGCCCCAAACACCTGCTGTAGCTACTTGCGCACGCCAGCTATTCCTACAACCCCGTGCGTCAAGTGCAAAGAGCGAGTCAGGTTGTGACGGCCTCGAGATGAAATGCGGCCGCTAGAACTCTTGACCTTTCGCTTGCGAGACAAGTTTTTTTTTTTTTTAATCCCCAGACGCTGTCCTAGCGTGTGAAGACTGTGCAATATTTACACGCACGGGTTCGATCACATGACGCAGCGTTAGGCAATGTCACTGCCTCAGAGGAAGACGCGCCTCCGGAGTGAGAATCTCATTTCACAAGCTGGCTGTGAGAACGAAGAAATATTGTCATAGAGAATGCCAAAGTGATGCCATCAATTTAAAAAAGCATAAAATCGAATTAGCCTAATAGTTACAGTATTGTCCTTTGAGGGGGGAGTCAATTGAATTTTCCTGGATGTTGAGATGTTTGCGTTGATAATTCCAAAAAGCCTGTATGTTCAACAAAGATTGTGACCTACCCCTCCCACCCTGGACACAAACTCTTTGAACCAACACCCCTCTGGCAGGAGGCTGTGGTCCACCAGGACCTAATCTCAACGCCAGACCCATGAGAGTTATTTTGCCGATACGTAAACTACGCTAACTACGTTACTGCACGCTGCAGATCTCTGTATGGGTCTGGGACACTTCATGCCAAAATCCAGTCAGTTTTAAAATCCTGGCCATTCATTGGTAGCGCCGGAATTCCGGCAACACCAATCAGCAACGACTTTATCGATCAGGCGCTCCCACCCAACCTGGCCAGCCCATCTAATCTGGGCTAGCGTCTCTCATTTGCTGCTACGACCTGTCACTCTTTCAATTTTGACCCATCTGTATATAAGCCCCCAGACTCTATTATGCAGTATGCGGACTGCAGTGATTAAACATAATATTTGAGTCTTGAGAGAGACCGATAAGGACCAACCTCTAGGCACCAAAGACCAGCTCAGTGGCCTTGAGGTCAGAGAGTCCGCCCTGAGACTGTGAGGTTGTGAGTTCGATCCCCGGCCGAGTCATACCAAAGACTATAAAAATGGTACCCGATGCCTCCCTGCTTGGCACTCAGCATCAAGGGTTGGATTGGGGGTAAGTTCCTGTGACATACTAGCGTCATGTCCAGGGGGTGGACTTGTACATCAAGCTGCCTCATGCTACAGAAACAGGAGATAGGCTCCTGGCCTATGGGCCACTAGGCCCGAGAAACATTGGTTCTCAAGGCCACTTACTTCTAGGGACCAAAACAGCTTCTTCCCGGCTGCAGCTGGCCTCACCAACAAGGCCCGGCACCCCATTGACACTGTAATATTTTGTAAACGATTGTAGATTGTACTGTATATTGTATTGGACTGTATTTTTGCCACTTGTATTTTGCACTGCCCTGTCTTCTACATGCACTGTGTTTACTGTTATGCACCAACAGACCAAAGTAAACTCCTAGTATGTGAAAACCATATAATAGCCTACATAAACCCAATAATAAATAAAGTGGATTATGAATTATGTTCTTGTGTGAGAAGGGGGGGGGGGGTGGAGTCTCTTTGTTCAATGCCAGCATGTTCTAGCCGAGAGTTGCCTATTGCAATGCTATACGCGTAGCCGACACAATGTCCTGCTCACAGCCCCCTCAGAGCAAACCCTCCGCAAATAAATATAGGCCTTCTTTTATAGATGTGGTTACTACCTAGCAGTTTATTACCCTGTCATACACAGAGAATGGGCTGATAAAAAAACATCTACGGGCACAGGCCTGGACTTACTGTTGTTGGACTTGAGGTCTCGGTGAATGACCGGGACTATGGCCTCGCAGTGCAGGTAGAGCATGCCCCTGGCGATCTGCACGGCCCAGTTGACCAGGACGTGCGGCGGGATGCGACGGCCCGCCAGCGCCCGGCTGAGTGGCCCGCCGGACGCGTATTCCATTATGAGACACAGGTTTGGCTCCTTCAGGCAAACCCCTTTGAGGGCGATGATGTTGGGGTGAGTGAGAATCGCGAACAGACGCGCCTCCTGACGCACGTTCTGGGCCGTCACGCTGATGTCCTCGTCTGGGTCCTGCCGGGCCGCCTTCACGGCGACCAGCCCCCCTCTCCACGTACCGCGATACACCTTCCCGAACCCTCCGACGCCGATGACCTCCTCAAGACTCAGTTCCCTGAAATCCACCACCTCGGGTTGGAACTCCGCCACCACCGCCGGACCCAGCTCGCCGACCACGGCGCCCGTCTGTAGTTCCCCATATCCACTCGGCTTGAAAGAAACATAGTTGGAGGGAAAGATTCCCACCTTGTTGTTCACCTTGCCCGCCCACCAGCCCTCGTCTCCAGATATCTCCGAGTCCAGCGACAGCACCTCCACGAGATCCCCTTTCCGCAAGGTGAGCTCGTCTTTACCGGACGCCTCATAATCGAATAGCGCCGTCCAGACGGGGTTGCTGAAGTTCCCTTTCTGCGATTGTTCCAGGCTTTTCCAGTTCGACAGTGGGCCACGGCTGAAAATGTTCTTCAGCGGCTCCATGGAGCCTCAGATAGATGATTAGACTGTGTCTGACTCTGTAGCCGAGGGTTTTGAAAATAAAAAAGCACTGCACCTCGCTCCCTTTCCTCTCTCTGTAGTTGTTGGCTCATCGGGGACCAGTGGAATTTGTTCAAAAGCAGTGCCAACCAGAATACTACTACAAACGAATATCCAAAGATTGCAGAACAAAAACGGTCTCTCGTCTCGATATGGGATGGCCTACATAGGTTAAGAGATGTGAATGAGACCAATTCTGCCAAGTGTGTCAATATGTTAAACGGCAGATTTGTCTCCATGAAGCAGGTTTGCTCACCTGATGTGGTGTGTGGTTTGGTCACATATTTTAATGAGTCTATGCCTGCAATTCACAGCGAACAGTCCCATGATCAATGATGAGTTCAAACACAGGGGACCTATTGTGATAAGCTGTTTTGAAACACGCAACGATGAAGAGGTGCTGTAAAACCACCCTACCCCAACTTTCGGCTAATTAAAGCTCCGATTTAAGGTCCCATGTCAAATTAGTTGTCCATTTTGATTTTTTTGTATTTTTAGCCATTAAGTGCGGTGGTCACCATAAGCAGGAAGCGCCGAGCCGCGGAGAAGAATCGCAGGAAAGGAGCATTCAGTCCTGTGAGCTCCGTGCTTTGCGGCAGAGTTTCAGAGCTGACCAACTCTCCGTAGGTCAAACCCACATCTCGAATAACGGTGTGCGCTCTAAATGTATATTTGCGCTCTGTCAATATCCACATCCCTTTTACGCAACTGGATTCATATTTGCTGCCTCGTCCGATGGTACACAGTGCCCCTTTACAGCGTTGTATCTTAAACTAGAACTTTGTATCCGACAAGTAACCAACAGGAAGAGCTTCACAAACGTTCTTTGACTGCTGTTTTTTTTTTTCTTTAAAGAGAAACGCGCCCCAAACGAGTCCTGCTATTTGGCGTGCGAAACCAAATTCCGGTGCCAAGCCTGGTCGAGCTTGTTGTTATTGTCGATATCCAAAAAGCGCAACGGTGACTCCATTATAATGTGTCAATGTTCTTCTTCCTCGGCGGTGTTCCCTCGTCCAGTTCTCGAACCAGTCTAGTCCGTGCACAGTCACAGAAGAGGTGGGGTTTACGAACTTTTTTCCCGACAGGAAAAGAATCAGATGACAGAAACAACGCGACTCTCGCTCCGGTGGAGAGGGGAGGGACGAGGGGACGCGGACTGTCCATTGGTGATGCTGATAGGCTATCTAGACACATCATTGTATGGCCATATATATTGGATGATAAGTTGATAGGGATAGGGATTTTTTACAGGCATCACTACAATACTATCTTGTCTTGCGTAAATAAACCCTGCGATGATAACATTGACAAAGTCTAACTTCAGCGATTGTCTCCACAATACATAGTTGGGAGCTCATTACACAACTTGATAAAGTGATAGTGGTAGGTGAACGGTTTTGGACTTAGCCGTCAACTCATCACAGTATATTATGGTGTGGGTACGTTCATACTATTGCCTACCAGAGCGCAGTCCACTCCACTGTTACTGAGGGGGGGGGGGGCAGTTATTGGGGGCTCACCTTTGTCCTAGCTGCTGTATGGAAAACTGTGTGCTTCTTATAGTTAGGCATTTGCCCCCCCCCCCCCTCCGCACACACACGTTTGCTGGTCAGAACCATCTCCTAGAGTCAACCCATGCCCCCCCAACCCTCATAATCCCCCACCCGACCCTCATCCAGCGCTGCTGAGTCATCGCCTGTGCAGGAAGGATGCAGTTGTTTTTGTGGCCCGCTGGCTGCGAGGAGCTACATTTACTCTGCAACGCCAGACTGCAAGGGGGGCGGGGGGGCTGGGCACAGGGAGGGGGGTCGCAGTGTCAACATACAAGATCCGTATCTTCAGAGGGAACCTATCCTCCAACCTGCGCTGGCACGCACCTCCGCATTCTCCCACCTTGCGCGGCGCTCGGTGCCAAGGCCAATACAGGTGAGAGCGCGGTCTGGCATTTTCCAGGATTCAGCGGACACCAGCTAGCTCTGCAGGGGTCGCCGGCGAATGACGTCGACGCCGCTGCGTGCGTGGACCGCTCCTCTCAGGTACATTTAAACCCGTGAGTGTGAAATACCCCCCTGGCCCAGCAGATATTGGTGCAAAAGTTTGAGATTTCCCATGGCAGTGGTGGAGACGGGAAAATGTGTCCGGCAGGGTGGGGCTCTGAACACAAAGGATGTGGTACGCTGCTGTGAAGTCCTAAGGTGAGGCCTTGTGCAATGTTTCGCTTGGGTGCCAACGGAATTAAAGTTCACTGCCAGGTTCAGTGGGACTCGAACAACTAATAGCTCTTAGCAGCTCCGCTGTGGTTCACGGTGTGCACAGATATGCTCTGTGGAATACATCTCTGACCAACAAAAAGAGGTTGGGCGGCGTTTTATTCAAATCCGAACTTTTATTTCACCCAATACAAAATTAAAAGAATGTTAAAAGTTTTACAATAGTGTCAATTACGACTGCCTATCTTCAAACATTGCATATCGTGACTGACACTGAAACAGGAGTCATATCCCACTGTGTTCAACGCGTACATTAAAACCATCTAAAAGAGAGAAAAGAAACATTTAATACAAAGGAGACATTTATTCAAAATGGGGGGGGGGGAGGGGATAGGGGGATATACTGGTGAAACACTTGCAAATTAGAGGTGAAGGCGGGGTGGGGGGGGTAACAACTTTAAAAACAAAGTTATGGTCCGAAGGGAGAAACACCGTATCTTTCTGATCGTATGAAGTATGGCCAGGATAGCTTTGTCTTCGATGTAAAGAGTGGTGGTTGAGGTTGGGGGGGTACAAAGGAACGTCATAACATCTAAAGCATTTTAGTCATCAGAGACATTTCAAAACAAACAAGCAAACCAAAACCTCCAGTAGTTCTTAAATCCACTGAGCACCGGTTCGATGTCGGTGATAATACGGATATGGTTTGAGGTGAGGTCAATGTCTTCACAACGACTCATTTTACTTCATAAAAACGTGACTTAAAAGGGAAACCAACACAATTAACTCTGCAGTTATACAACCTATAGTAAAATACATCCCCTTGCCTTTCTGCTTCTAGGGCTTTGTAGCCTCGTCTTCACAACCAGACTACCTGCATGTAGTAATGATGTAATGCATGAAAGCCTGTAAGCAAGGCCTAGACCTAGTACAATGGATCTAGGACGCAGACAAGGCCTAGACCTAGTACACTTGATCTAGGACATCGACTAAGCCAGTCCTGAACTAAACCCAGCAATTGAGATTCTGCGTGGACAGAGCCTCTAACTCTAATTAGGCTTAATCTATGTCCACAAAGCCCATCATTCGATCTCATAGCCGAGTAATTCAACACATTCCTTATACACAATCATCACATATCGCATTCCCTTACACAAGTGCTGATCACTTTCAAATACCTTATAAACTGTTGTCTTCCTGAACTAACCTTGAGGAGTCATCTTTGCATGGTGTGCAGTACATATCCATTGCTGATCCCTTAAGGCTAATGCTTGTGTCTTGCTAACAACCTGAGGGCAATACTGACGTTAAACAAGGAGCTGGTTGATATGTTCTTTAAACAACGGCGCCGCGGTCTGTCACTGGAAACGGGAGCGAGACGAGAAACCAAAGTGCAAAACTACACGAAGGACTTATATGACCAAACCTGTCCTAGCCGTGGAGGGAGGGAGCTTATCAAAAAACAGCCATTTTTGTAGTCCAAATAGAACAGCTTGACTTGTCGAAAATTAAAAATTCAAAAAGAAAAAAAACAACCGGTTCGTGTCTACTTCACAATAAAACAAGAAACTTAAAACGGGCAATCTACAACTGATGACTCGTCTTCTGCGGAGGCGGTATATGCCTGGGTGGCGTGCCCGTGCTGCTGTTGCGGTCTTGTGTTCCTTGAAACAGGCTGCAGAGCGCTCCGCCCCCCCCCCCCGGCGCCTCTTCAGTGCAGCCACGATAAGAACAACGAAAGAGGAAATAAAAGGTACGGGAGCAGAGAGAGAGGAGGAGGGGGGGAGCTAAGAGTCATAGTCTTCGTCGTCCTCGTCGTCCTCGTCTTTGTGCGGCATGGGGGCCTGGGGCGGGGGCGCCGCGCCCATCAGCGAGGGGTGGGGGGCGAAGGAGCCCGCGGGCATGGCCAGGCCGCCCGACGCGCCGCCCACATGGAGGTACTGGGGGGGCATGACGGGGCTGCGTTGGCGGACAGACAAAGAGAGCGGAAATGAAGTTCAGTGATCTCCTCCACAACGCGTGGCTGGAGCTGAGCCAAATATTAACTCCAGCTGGGGAGCGATATTAGTTAGCAATACTACCCACCCGGAGAGCAACAGGTAAGAACCTAATGTAATATCCACTATGTCCCGTTTAGATTGTTTCTTTTAACCATTCAAATCTAATCTGATGTATATATCATTTATTTATTTATTTAGCGGTAGAAAAAATTTGCATGTGACGCCCACAAAAAATACATAAAAAAATAGCTGAAGCACTGTGTGTAATCCGAGACTGTGCGTTTGCGTCTGCGTGTGGGCGTGTCGTCGCACCTGTGGAAGCGGTTGGCGGGCTGCAGGTTCGTGCTCGACTGAGACCCGTCCTCCTCGTCGCCGTCCGTCTCGCTGTCCTCCGAGTCGTCCTGTTCCCACGGCGACGGGGGAGAAAGAGATTAAAAAAAAGCCTTTCAGATGTGCGGCCCTGCTCTATATATATTCAGAACGACAACAAGTTCACGACAGCAAACGCCTCTTCGGCAACTTCGCGCGCCCGCCCCCCCCCCCCCCCACCTGGTGCCGCACGGACGCCGCTACCCACCTCCTGCTCCGACTCGGTGCCCGACAGCTTCTTGTCCTTGCCTTTGGAGCCGGTGCCACCGTTCTTACGACTCGACCCTGGCTTTCGGCCTCTGAAACGACAGGGGGAGAAGGTACGTTTTTTTTCCCCCGTGGCGACCTGTCACCTCTCCTTGGCCGAGACGGAGACGCGGCCTCACCTGCGCGCGACTTTGTCCCCGCCCTCAGTGTGGTTGTCCTCGCCCTCGCCCTGCATGTCCGGCACCGCCGCCACCAGGTCCTTCAGGAAGTCAAACTGCTGCTCCAGCTCAATACACTGCTTTCTACACACACATACGCAAACACGCACACACGCAACCCATATGTTTCGGCATGACCCGGCTGGGAATTGAACCCGGGTCTCCTACGTTACAGACACCGTTTTAACCAGCTGCGCCGATGAAAAGCTAGCTCTTCATTGGCACGGGTGGACGGTATTTATACTGGGGTGTGAGTTTAACCAACAACTCGCTACCTACTCGAGGACTCACGAGAACCCAGTTACACTCGGGTTACACACACACACACACGCACACAAACTTGTAAGGAGTGCACACAATTTCTGAGGAAGAATTAATTGTCAATAAGCCTGCCAAGTGCCAAACAACGAATGTACACATATAGGCCTACATCATATGTTCACATTTTGGTCCTGAACTGACTGGGGTCTTAAATAAAAGGGATAAGAGGGGAGGAAGCAAACTGAGTTTCTGATACACAGGCGGGAAGAACAGGAGGGAAGCAGGGCTTACAGGTGGGAGGTGGTCATCGTTTTTGCGTTCCGCGACTGGGTAACTTGACAGGCTTTCGTGAGGAGCGATTCCAGGAAAAGCTCCAGGGCTCGTGCTGATGTTTGCATTAAGAAAAGCGAGATATACGTTAGCCTATTCAGACAAAATCTAGAATATCGTTCACTGATGTCTTTTATACAGGCCGTGAAATCTCTGCGTTAATCAGAATGTTGGCATTGGGAATTGACCAGTATGCAAAATTGGCTTGGGCAAAAGAGCATGCGGAGTGAATTAAGATGGGGTGGAGGATACATATGATAACAGGAACAGCTGCAGCCACTTTGCCAATTTCTTCATCGGTCTGCATGATCTTCTTTATCCTCGCCTGGAATCAGACACAGGTTCAGACACAGGTTCATCAACTACACTTCCGTGTAGGCAGGGCCATTTGTCCAAAATGTGGAATTTCGCTTCAACATTTGCATCACACACACAATACATTATCAGTCCCCAATGGACCCGAATGCCAGCCATGGACACAGATCAGTGTGCAACTCGTCATTAGAAGGACCTGCCTTCGCTGCAACCTGTCAGCTAGCGTAGCTAGTTAACCCACCGCCCCTGCACGATAACGTTAGCCAATGGTCAAAGCCAGATGCCTGAGCACCTTTATGACCTTGATAGGGTGTTAGCTAGCCAAGTTAGCAGATTAACACACTCGCAATCACTGAGTTAACTAGTTCCTCAGCCTAGATCAGCCATCTTAGCTATGCCTAGCACATACCTATCTATCTAGTTAGCAAGCAAAAGCTAATAATAACAATGCTACGTTGGCTAGCCGGTCACTTATGTTTAAATGCCACCAGCAGTGACATTTACGTTAAATAGCTGGCTGGCTACCTATCTGAATGGTCATGCATGACTTGTTTGGCCAGATAGTTAGCTAGTGCTAGCAAGTATTTTGTAGATGAGCTGGTAAGCCAAGCATCCAGACGGATAGCAAAACAACTTGACATAGCTAGCTAGCAAGCCATCTCACACAGCTAGGGAGAGCTGGCTAACACGCTGCTGCAGGCCAAATCCCATTGCCAAGAGGAAGGGTGCACGGCTAGCTAGCGGGAGTGCTAGCCACAACACAACGGGCTAGCACTATACTTCACACGTTAGTTAGTTAGGCTAGCTACGCGTTTAGCAAGCTGTCGACTTACCGGGGGGAATCTGGCGTTGTATTTCTTCTTTTTGCTAGGCATTATTTAACTATAAGGCTAGCTAACTCAATTAAAAAAAAAAAAAAGTAATATTCCGTTTTGTTATAACCTCCTCCTCTACCACGCACACAACCCGGTAGCTAGCTAGCTTAGTTAGCAGCGCGTAGCTCGTCTCTCGGTTTCCGCGGGGTCTTACGTGCCGTAGAGTTAATTCTGCTATAAACGCAAGATCTTGAAATTATTACGAACAAACTGTCAACGTGCTTTCAGCGGTCTTTTTCCCGTCTTGAGTTCAGGTGAAACGAAACGCCCCCCAAAGTGTCATCAAGTGTGCATTTCACGAACCCCCGTCGTCACTTTTAAATGTATTTGCACTGTTTACCTTGTGTCATTCTGGGGGTTGTTCAATAAAGTTCATTGGCGAAATTGAATCGGTCGTGATGGCGCCGAGGTGAGTCCGCAGCTGGCTGGCTGCACCAAAACACCGGATAATATTGCTTTTTAAATTCGCACCGGTGTGCACTCGCCGGGGCGCTGATGCATGGGCTGAATACAGCTAGAACTAAAGAGTTTGCACACTAAAAAGGCGAACCGGTTCGCTGAAGCTAGCTAGGCTAGCTAGCTAGCGTTGTAAACGTTAGCTTAGCTAGCTAGCTATCTTACTAAGCGTTCTGTAGTTATGGTGCATTCGTTTATAACTGGGAGGTGGCAAATTGCGACTTGCTACTAGGAATGATTAAATAAAACGCTGCATGAACTCGCACTTCCTTGTCGCAAATTCGGATATGTTTCTCAGCCCCCAGTTGCTCGAATGCACTAGATATAACTAGGTAACTGTGATATAATGGTATATAGATATAACTAGGTAACTGTGATATAATGGTATATAGCTCGAATGCACACAGGTCGGAGGTAGGTATTTTGCCACTTGCGACTTGCCACCTCCGACCACAAACGAACACACCATTAGTTTATTGCAAGCTTGGCTGACGTTACGCCATGGTCACGTCACGACGCCACAGCTGCTCTGCGTGCTTGCTAGCTAACTAACTAAATAACGCAGTAGAAACTTTCCCTCATCGATGAGTCACCGTATCCTCTCGAACCGCCAGTCTCTTGATTTAACAACAACGGTGATTAAACATGACAAACTCTGAGACTAACGTAATGTTTATCAACAGAATCCAGAAGACCCATTAACTAGCAAGAAGTGCCCCGCCCGGAAATCCCTTGGTAACACAATGGAGGAGGCAGACGTCTCTGGAGAGGGAGAGATGGGGAAGCCTGAACCTCTCTCTGCCGACAGTGCCGAGAGCTATGCTGCCGAAGCTCTGGCTGCAGAAATGGACCCTTGGATTGTATTCGACTCCCGTAAGACCCCCAGAGCAGAGTTTGACAGCTGGCTGGAGACCAACAGGCCCTCCCAGGTGACCAGGTTTGGGGACGAAGAGGGCGGAAGGGGTTCTGTGGGGTGGATCTCGGTATTGGGACCGGACCATTTCCCCAGCAGCGGAGATGTCACCGGCCTCCAGGAGAGCTGGGAAAGTCTGTTAGCCAGCAGCAGGCCGGTCAGCTTCCAGACTGTGAAAGAGCTAGCGCTTAACCATGGTGTGCTCTCAGGAAAATGGCTGATGCATTTGGACTCGGGCTTCAAAGTGGACCACGCCTGGGAGTGCATAGCTCGAGCTACGCTGGAAGGGAAAATCTCCTCAGCCAAAGTGAGCCCCGACAACCCCGGGTCAGACAGGAGGCACGTCATCTGTGCCTACAACCACAACTTCACAGACGAGGGGCAGGTGATGCGGCTGGATGCAGCCATCAGGGCCACGGGGGTCAAGTGTCCGCTCTCCTACAAGCCGGACGTGTATACCTACCTGGGTGTCTACCGCAAAAACCGCTGGAAGCTCTGCCCCACCATATACGAGAGCAAGTTCGACCTGGAGTGCGTACCCAGGCGATCCCACGTTATCGACAAAGTGACCAACCAGGAAGTCACATGAAGAGGAGAAGGCCAGGAGGAGTCTGTTTAGGAATAAGCACTTCATACAACACAGGCACATTTAATTCCAGTACTGACTGGACTGGGTTCCCTTGATTACCCGCTCTTATTTTCAGATTGTTTGTTTTGTTTACTTCCACGCTAGTCAAATGTGACTTGAAATACTTGTGGTTACTCATTTTGAAGAGTATCTGATGTCTTACCATAGCTAAGCTAATTGTCTGCTAATATGCCGGCAGTATTAGATTAGAAGTCCACTTTTGTGACAGTTATGAAAGAAGTGCCAAATAAAAATTGTTTTGAAGCAAATTCTCTTCTGGAATGTCAAATTTGGGTCACCGATCTCTTTGGAGATGTAACAAAATATAAGACCAAATAATTTTATTGAATTAATTTTATTTCATGTCATGTATACTTTTATACAAAATATTACAAATTGATCTATTTTCAATAAGGCATCTTGTATAGTGAGAACAGAGTTCTGGATTCAAAACGTCTTGATTTCTAAACTGCAGCGTAAGTAGTTTTTAAAATTCATACTCACAAAAATAAAACCAAGAAGGGATTCACACTGAGTGAGACCATCGATGACTAAGTGAATATTTAGAACAATACAAAACATGCACACTTGCTCACAAAAGACAGGTCTTTAAAGTCTGTAGACAATGTCCTTGCTCTACATACTGTAGATACAAAATTAATGTGGTTATGACTCCAGATGATTTGTATGGTAAATGTGTAGGTCTATATATATATATATATATATATATATATATATAGGTGATATATTGACTGTATTTCATATTTGAATATCACAATCTAGACAATGATAAAATACAATACCCATCTTGGTTAATGGTTTATGGTGATATTTATATACAACCTTCAGTAATCTCCATTTCAGATTGAAAATGGTAATGCTCATTTCTGCAAAGGCACAACTAGACAACCCATCTACTGTACATATGGGGTTCCTTTAGTAAATTGCACAGCTGGACTGGGATCTTATTCTGAGCTTCTAAAAAATAATTCCCTTTTTGAGGAACATTTGCCCTTTCACAGATAGACTTATAACAAAGTTCTATATTGTAATTGCACCACCAAAGCTGAACTGAATGTATAAAAACTCACCTTTCACTTCTCAAACATAAATGCACTTCAGTCCATGAAATTGGCACACCTAAAAGTTATACAGTATACAAATTTGCCTTTGAAAAAGCAAGAAGCATATTCTAAAATACAGCATTTGACAGCACTAATTCAATTTATATTCTGTTTTGGAAATTATTATTTTACACAAGTAGGTTGCGACCAGAAACTGACATAGTGGTTTTGGTACAGGATAGATTGTCTTCAGAACAATTAGTGCCGTTGTCAACAAAATCTTCAAATAGTTTCTTGTGACAATATAATGAGCTGTCTTTTTGTGATTACTTGATTGGTTCTAAGGCTTGGTCCTTTATGGCCAATTATAAACATTCTGGCCACAAATAAATGCCCAGAAAGGTGGACACAGTGCTTTATTAATGGATCCAGGAACATCAACTCCAGGTCACTTGTACAAACGGTTGTTCTAAAAACACCAAACTCCACTGAATATTACTTAAGTATTACAATAATTTTACTGTACAAGGCTAATTAAAAAGGCAACATTGGGGCTTCAATGACCTGGAGTGAATATCAAGATTTAGTTGACATTTTGATAAATAAGGTCCAGGTCCAAATAGAACCCAGTTTGGGTGCATCATAACGAGGGTTGACCAGGACAGGAGGAGGGACATTCCAGTACATGCAGTTCATCGTTCTCTCACCATCTGTAGCAAACTGGCCAATACCAGGGCCCCCGAAGAAGCCACTCACCCTCTCAACTCTGTCCATTCAGTAGTACCAGTAAGGAACTCCTGGTATCAAAAATAAACGTCCACATAGAGAGGAGTGGCTCAGTCTTCGTTCTTCAAGATGGCCGCCCCAGTTATCACCCCATTTTTGCGTTTTACAACACAAACAGGGCAGGTAAGTTGAACTGGGTCTCAAGAGACAAAAAGACTAAAGTTATTTGAGCGATTTGGAAGCTTTATAAATATGTCAGAGTAACAGCCGAACAGCCGTTTTTTTTTATTAAGTCGGGTTTCCTGTCACAAATCCGGTTTGGCTCTCGCCGAAAATGGACATGAGGCGATCCTCGTCCGTGGAGCTGATGAAGTCGTGGTCGTCCAGGACGCCCAGGTGTCCGGCGTTGCCCGGGAAACCGTCCATCATGCCCTCCGTCTGGAGCAGGCTGACGATGCTGTTGGGGTAGTTCATGTAGGTGAAGCCGCTGTGATTGGACGCCGGGTCGACCGGGTTCTGCGTCACGCTGTTCTGGAGGACGGCGGCGGCGGAGGAGGAGGAGCCCAAGTGGCACGCCGCCTGGGACAAGACGGCGGCGCCGTTCCCGGCGGCCTCTCCCGCCAGGCCCCCCTGGCTCGCCAGCAGGTCGTGGATGTCGTCCATGTTGAGGCTGTCCAGGGTGCCCTGGGCCTCGGAGAAGCTGGGAAACTCCGGCAGCTCCTCGTCGCCGAGCGCCATCGCCGTGTCCGCCCGGAACTGCTGGCTGCCTCCGCAGAGGGAGGCGCCGGGCTCTGCCGCCATGCCGGACCCCTGCTGGGCCCCGCCGGCCGGCTCCGGGGCCACCGAGAAGGAGGGGAAGGTGAAGTCGTCGAGGTCCGACAGGTTGACGGTGGCGTAGGCCTGGCTGGCGGCCGTCGTGGCGTCCGCCGTGGAGGTCTGGGACTGTCCAGCGGAGAAGCTGGACACCAGCGTGGCTTTGGGCTGGGAGTCCATGGTGAGGCTGCTGAGCAGCTTCCACGTCTGGTTGGTGGAGGAAGTGGTGCAGGGCTCCACCTTGGGCTGGGGAGAGAACAGCTGGCCTGGCTGGATGTTGTAGAAGGGCTGCGGCTTCACCGATCGGACAGCAGGGGGCGCCACCGGGTTCACACCTGTGGAAGGCACACACAAAAAAAACACACAACCACTCAATTCCATTTCCACTTTTCTGTCTTAATGCAATTCCATAACGGTATAATATATGGTGTACGGACTGCACTTATATAGGGCTTTTATCCAAAGCGCTTTACAACAGCCTCTCATTCACCCATTCACACACACATTCACGCACCAATGGCAGCAGCTGCCATGCAAGGTGCCACCCAATTTGGGGTTCGGTGTCTTGCCCAAGGACACTTCGACATGTGGACAGGAGGCGGCAGGATTCGAACCGCCGACCCCACGGTCAGTAGGCAACCCGCTCTACCTCCTGAGCCACAGCCGCCCCCACCCCCCCCCCCCACTACAGGCTTCTTTCAGACACTACAGTTGTAATCAAACTTCCAAGTTTTCTTCAAAAACCTTTCAAATAACAGTTTTTGTTTAATCTCTGACACCAGGAGTGTTGATCTCAGATGGACCATGGCAGCAGATATTAAAATGAGGGAAGCTTTACCGGGTTGCATGCCAGTGGCCGGAGGCTTGGCAGTCACCGTCCGCCTAGCAGTGGGAAAAGGTCTTCTGTCGGTTGCCATAGGCGCTGTAAACACAAACAAACACATCACAACGATGAGAGTCGACATTCAGAACTCATGAGAGTGAACTCCTCCAGGGCACAAAAGATGGTTCCGGATGATTCTCAGACACCTACCAGGCATCATGGTACCCAGCTTCAGATTCTGGAAAATGACCTCGGTACGTTTTCTCTTCTCAATCAGCCGGTATTCATCTACAAGAGGAATCAGAAGGGAACAGTCAAAACGACAGATATCGCAGGTCGGTTATTATTACGATCACTACGATCATTTTGCATTTTGGGTCTCAAGAGATCATTTTGCTATTGCGAGCCACAGATGGTGTGGTAATGACTAAGGCCCGTCCACCTGTACGCAGATATTTTTGAAAACATAGTATTTTCTCAGCGTTCTGGCCTCCCGTCCACGTGAAAGCAACAGAAAAAATAGTTTTGACCTCAATTTGCGCATGGCAAATGTAGCATTAACAATCGTCCAGTATAAATCCACAGCAGGTCATTGGCGATTTGAAGGCATACCGTGAGATGCTGACAGTTGACCATGAGATAAAATCTTGTGACTACCAATGTAGTGCAAAGAAAGGAAATTTCGGCCCAACAGTAAACGAGCAGTAGGTAAATGGTAAATGCATTGCATGGCATCTCTGCAACTCCACCTCACCATTTGTCCAAACGTAGTCTTTTGCTTTTGCCAACATTCGTTTAACAACTTACTTACTACTTACTTAACTCTGAAATCGCCCCTTGCTCAAGAAGACGCTCACTACGCATGCTCACAATGTTCATAATAATCACATATTTTTGCATTGTCGTGTGGACAAAGAGATTTTTACTAAAACACCCGTTGGTGTGGACGGGAATGTTTTTTGAAAACCTTTTCATAAATATCTGTGTGTGTGTGCGTGTGTGTGTGTGTGTGGATGAGGCCTAAGACAGAACCAGCCGTCCAGGCGGGCGGGGAACTGGCCTTGGTCGGAGGGCAGGAACTGGAAGTCCATGGGCTCGCTGACCTCGCGGTCAGAGGGCCGCCGGAGCTGCATCTTGACGCGCACGGGCTCGGTCAGGTTGGGGTCGCGGTAGGGCGGCGTGCGGAACACGATGGCCACCTGCCGGTGGACGTCGGCCTGGGAGAAGGTGCCCTTGCCCTCCCAGGAGTCCTGGAAGAAGCGCACCTCGATGTCCTCTGGGGGGGAGGAGAGGGGGACAGGAAGAGAGACGGGGGGGGGGGGGGCAGTTGTGTGATGGGTTACAGTTTACAGTGGTTGTCTGACCATTGCGGTCCCACTCTCACTTCCTCTCCCTACACACACACACACACACACACACACACACACACACACACACACACACACGTCATGTAGCCTTTAATACTGAACATTTCTGCATTACACCACAGTTCCCATTAGCCAGACCCAATTCCTAGAAATTAAACGAAGGGTCTGGAAACTCATGGTTGCTTTCCGATCCCCTAGAGGGCGTTACCGACGGCCGTGGATCAAAATGCCTCTGGACGCGATTGGATAGACCTACAACCAATCAGCGAAGAGGCCTCTACGACGCTCCTCTGTTCCGTCATCTTATTAAACCCGCCCAATGTTAGATAAACAGTTGTGATTGGATCGGATCGTTTCGAGCGGATTCCGTTAGAACGGTTGGATGTCCAGACTGATCTGCGGAGTGAAATAGAATATGAGCTCCCGAGATCAGGCCGGCGACGCCCGGCTAATTCCCCACTACTCCTTGACTGAAAAGCAGAAGAGGGTCACAGGTGAGTTCACTGCACAGTCCTAGGAAAAGGGAAGCACTGTTATCTCGTTCACTTTCAGCCAATCACAGCCGTCGCCTCAGAGAAACGGCGTCGTGATGTCTGGTGGGCACGACGGCACGGATAAACAACACAATCAAACGGATCCCTCTCGGCAGAGGAACGTTGGAGGGCACATTCAGATTGAGGAACTAAGTAGCTGGTTAGAGATATAAATAGCTGGCAAGCTGCAGCCACTGGCGCCGACGACATAGGCGTAACGAAATCGTAGATAATGCGGGTTGGGGGGAGGGGGGGGTTAACAGACCCAATTCGCAAAAATGCAAAGGGTCTGGAAATCCCAGATTTATTTTCCATTTCCAAGGGGCCAGTCTCATGCTAAAATGCCTCTGGATAGGCATTGGATAGGCCTACAGCCAATCAGAGCAACGGAATCCGTGCTCTCAGTCAGGGGAGGTAATTTTTGGAATGGTCTGCCGGGCGAACTAAGAGAATGTCCAACGCTCAGCACCTTCAAAGTTCATCTTAAGGAATGGCTACTGTCCAACCAGGTGTGTGGACATTCCTGAGTTCGTGTGGCACACTCCCTTAACGTAGGCCTAAATGTTTCTAGTCGAATGTAGGCCTTTCGACAAAAGTATTTTATTAGATTGTAGGGAATTCCTTTTTTGCCTCTTGGAAGTTATGATACTAACTGATTAGCCTTTGTAATATGTTATGATTGATCATATTGTATATTGCCACTGTATTTTGACGTTTCTGTATCTTGATGTACGCTTTTAGTTTTGTATTCTTATTTTTAGGGAACATCTTCCCAGGGACTACAGGTGGAAATTGTGATTGTTCATTAACTTGCGGTGTCCCTCAGCAAATAAAAAAAATCAAATCAAGTTTAGTCATCGTATCATCCTATCAAGTGGGTACAGTCGTCATAGCAAACCCCGCCCCATGTTAGATAAAACGGCTGCGATTGGCCCGACCGATATCCGGGGGCAGGCGGAAATCAGTTTGAACGGGCGGATGTCCAGACCGATCTGTGGAGTCAAACAGAACGCCAGCTCATGTGACCAGGAACGGCGACGCCGGGCTTGGAAATAACAGCGATAAGAAGTAATGAAAGGCGGGGTTTGCATACGCGGGTCAATAACCACGGACGCCTCTTAAAGAAGGGACGGGACTTTAAAGACAAACCTTTTTGCACTTTGTCGCAAAGTAAGAAGATTTCGTCCCCTCCTCGGCAGCTCCCGGAGTGTCTGTTCACCCTGCATATCTTCAGCTCCGCCGTGTTGGGTGCCCCTGAGGAGTAGAGCACAACGAGGCCTAGCTCAGTCGCTATGCGGGGTCGAATGTATCGTAACATGCGGGGTCGAATGTATCGTAACATGCGGGGTCAAATGTATCGTAACATGCGGGGTCAAATGTATCGTAGCATGCGGGGGTCAAATGTATCGTAACATGCGGGGTCAAATGTATCGTAACATGCGGGGTCAAATGTATCGTAACATGCGGGGTCAAATGTATCGTAACATGTGAGAGCAGCGTCGGAGAGAGATGGAGGGGAGACCGGCGTTGAGCTGACACTGAAACAGGAGGGTCTGATGGGTAACGTATGACGGTGTGTGTGTGTGTGTGTGTGTGTGTGTGTGTGTGTGTGACGGCTCACGGTTGTCGTAGATGGGCTGGGACACCACGGGCTCCAGGGCGAACAGCTCTCCGCTGGGGAGGGTTATGGACGCCTGGAAACACAGCCTAACGGCGTTCAGGTCGAACTCCTCCTCCCATATCTTGGCCTCGGGGACTGCAGCCAAAGACGAGACAAGGCAAAACAAACAAGAGGTTTCTGGCGGCGTTCCCCGGGAGCCCGGTGACCTGTCATGAGTCCGGTCAGGTGAGGACAGGAGGACGTGCTTTTCACACACACTATCCAGTCACACACCGAGGGTAAACAAAAATAAACCAGGGTTGAGAAAGAACCACTGTCCTTGTGTGCTGTGTGTGTGTGTGTGTGTGTGTGTGTGTGTGTGTGTGTGTGTGTGTGTGTGTGTGTGTGTGTGTCTTACTGTTGAAGGGGTTGTTGTGGGTCTGAAGCCGGCAGGTGATGGCCTCAGAAACATCCTTTTTCTTCACACACTGAATGCCCAAATTCTGGAAACTGAAAGCAGATATTGTGAGAGTGAGCCGGGGAGAGAGAGAGACAGAGTAACCGCACGGCAGACATTCATTCAACCGTTCGTGCATGTCAAACAAATACTCCACATGAGTCGGGCGTAGTATCAAATCAGCCAATCAGGTTTCAGGCTTACGTGTAGAGAAACGTGACATTTCATTGTAAAAGTGGTGTTTACGGTCTAGTGAATCCGTCTCGTTTTTTTTGCCCCTGCCGGTTCAACTCTACGACTTGACATTGACGACGCACTGTAGGAGCGTCTCGCTTTTCAGCTTCTCAGAGGAGTCTGGGTGAAATACATCGCCTGTCACATGGGGGTCATAACCGCACCACCTGAGTGTTTATTATTTATTTATTTATAATAAAAAGGGGGCAGGGAAAGGCTGGAACGGGCCAGGGCGTCGCCCTTGAAAAGAATTTCAGATTACAAAATAAATGCGTCAGAAGGGTACAGCCAGCGCGCGGTTCTCTGGTCATCCATGCGCGACGCTGACAGCTCATCCCTCAATCAAACCACTGGCAGCTGCTGGGAACATTTTGTTCCGTTTGTATTTCATAACGCCTCACGCCAGTTCCCACGCAAACCCCCCCCCCCCCCCCCCCTTCAACACACACACAGACACAGACACACCCGCACGCACACACACACACAGCTCCTGAGGCTACCTGTTGGCTCCGCACTCACACACACACACACACACACACACACGCGCACACGTGCACACACACACACGCACACGCACACACACACACGCACACACTCACACACACACACACACGAGGCTACCTGTGCACTCGTCTCTCCTGCAGGTCTGCTTCGTAGTAGCCATGTTTGCAGTCCTTCCCCACCAGCTCGTGTGGGTGGGGCTTGTACTGCATGTTCTTGGTCACCAAGGATATGCGTATACGCAGGGGGCCGCTGTAGTTGTGCATCTAGCGGGTAGGGATGCGCAGGGTTACAACGCTAGCAGTAGTGGACAACATCAACACCACCACATCAATAGAACAAAGAAAATACCCGAGGGTTGAGTACACCTCAGCCTCACGCTATCAACGTCCCTAAACACCTCATAATTAGCGAAACCGAGGAATCTCTGAATTTGCGTCGGTGTTACGGCAAGAAGATCTCGAGCTGCTTATCTTTAGAGCAAAGTGTTCAAGCCCAGGCGTCATAAGAGGTGTTGACGCTATTGGTTGCTTACACCCGTCAACAGAAAACCTCTGATCTTGATCTATACAGGTGTCTGGGGTGTATGGGACTTAGGCGGGCTTCGGGGCAGGTGTCCGGGGTGTATGGGACTAAGAGGGGCGGGTTTCGGGGCAGGCGTGCCGCCCCTCGCTACCTTGATGGCGGGGTGGGTCTTGGTGGTGTCGTTGCTCTTCTCGCCCGGGATGCTGCCAGCCGAGCGGCCCTCGCACTTGTACCTGAACCTCATCCCTCTAGGCTTGGGCTGTTCGATGATCTCCAGGAACGGGTTACCTAGAGAGAAGGAGGAATGACAGGGAGGGAGAGAGAGAGAGAGAGAGAAGTGGGGGAAAGAGAGAAAGAGAGAGAAAAAGAGAGGTGGGAGAGAGGGGGGGGGGGGGGGGGAGAGAGGGGGGGGGGGGGGGGAGAGAGAAAAAGAGAGAGGTGGGAGAGAGAGAGAGAGAGAGAGAGAGAGAGGGGTGGGAGAAATAGAAAGAGAGGGAGAGAGAAAGGGATAGAGAGAGGTGGGGGAGAGGAAAGAGAGAATGAGTGATACGGTATCTCAGGGATCATAATGGACAGGTTTGGCTGAACATCTTTGTCAATATAATATTATGTTGCAGCAGCTGCCGGTGCCTTGCACAGTCGTGACAGTAGCGCAAACATGATAAAATGCTGACTCACTGATGTGATTAGATGCACTCCACCGAGCCAACGTTAGACAACAAATAGGGAACAAGCAGGAGCAGTGATTGAGAGTGGAGAGGGAATATCTGTCTTACCTTGGTTCAGAGGCGCCTGCCATGCATACATTCCTACGGTGACAGGAAGCACAAAACAAAACACACCCATCAGGAAGGGAGGCTCAGCCCAAATCCACACCTACAGTACAGTAGCTTTCACTGCTCAGCCAATGGGGGAAAACGGCTAAATTCAAACTCAAACACTCTCAAATCTCCATTAAGAATGATCTTCTATTCTTTTCTCTAACCCGCTCAGCACATAATTGTGGTGGAATATCAACCCTTTTTTTCGATGTACAGTCTCTTCACTTACCCTAGACACATCTACTCATTGTAAGTTGCTTCGGATAAGTGTCGTGACTGAAATAGCCTATAAATGTAAAATGGTTTGTGTAAAACCGCAGAGTTAAGTTGTAGGTTAGAATGGAAACATGGGCTGGTTCCCTTTCACTGTGTAGACAATAGCTCATCATAATAGACCTGTCGGCTTTGACAATGGATAAACACAGATACAATGAACATATTAGATTACACCCTTTTCAGCCATGTGCTATTATGTCTAGAGAGTAGATCAATGGCCCATTTACGCCCATTATAGGTCACATGTTGTTCTGCCTGAGAGTAAAAGACGGAAGACATTTGTAGTTGCTGTCCCACCCTCGTTCTCACACACTCTGCCTAAAATAATGAAACACTGGTCACGTTGTGTGTGAAAAGGCCCCTCAAAGACAACACGCATCACACATCCATCTCAAGCCAGGGCCCCAAACAGGAAGCTGTTTCGTAGATATAAAAGATGCTTGTTTTAATCAAGCCTGACAAAGATGTCTGTGATACAATAAGTAAAAGTCCGATACACAAGCTACACTGATGCAGAGCAATCAATAATACCTCTTAATTCAGACTTGCCAATATTCCATTGGGCTATTAAGAAACTTTCAAAAAGCAATGTTTGTCCTACAAGTAGTCTCTACAACTATAGAGTAGCTATTCATCAAGAATGGGCACTTTACCATGACAATGAGCCACCAAACCAAGAAAGTGAAAGTGCTTCTGACAAAATCACACAACAAAGCCTGCGCCCCCGTTCCAAATGTGTGGACTGACCGTGATATAGCCTAGTTCACAAGAATGAATCCATTCAAAAGTTGAAGGTGGGGCCGTGTTTCATGTTGCGCATAGCCTACGTTTTACACAGTCAAAGTATCCAACTACCGGTTCTTGTCCATGCTTAAACAATGTCCTTTACACATGACAACGCCAGCATAGGTCTCAGAGAATCTCAAACTAGACAACCTACAAATAGCGTATCAATACTTAAATGTCGTGTCAATCACTGTAAGCAAGCCGATATTATAGGCCTGGCAAACTGGCGATTCTTCCCACAATATTGCGTAAATTGTGTCGTACCGTAATCAGGGACATTGGGCTGTGGCTTTCCAGGTCTACACCCCTCTCTGATTATACATGTAGGCTACTATCTCCGATAACCACGGCCCAGGCCCCTTTTGCGGCACTGTTTTTAGAAATAGGCCTTAAACGTACGATTGTTTTCGACTCAAATAAAACCACGACATGGACGATTCGGTGGTATAACTACGAGTGGGAACATGGTGAAAAACATAATGCTAGAATGCGCTAAGGGGGTCCTGATGCCCAACTCCCTAGTTTCAACTCCAGGACAGCGCTCTTCATCGGGGTGCTCTACTCCTGCGCTAGTGGGCTTATGGGGCTTTCCCTCTGTGCGCAAACAAGTTGCTAACATGAGAGATGCAATTAGGCTACTTTAGACTCAGTGAGTAAACAAACTTACCAGCCATTTTCCACTAAACCCAGGATAAGCCACTCTCGTTCTTCGAACAGCCTTGTCCTAGTCCTTTGTTTTGAAAGAGATTTCCCCGTATATAGGCTATACAAGCAAGGTAGATTGGTAACTTCTTTTGACAGAATGCTCTTTCGCCTCAGTCGCTCCACCTCCGCGTTCGAGCCTGAAGTGCAACTTGCCACCACCCACTCAAAATGGTGCGGAAATACCCACATGACGTACATTATGGTAGCGAAACAAATATTTAGCCCTACATAAGCAACAGTTTATTTTGATTTGGTGAATTAATGTTTCAACTTCTTGTTTGGACGAGGTAGCCTAATAAACATTTTCCTGTTTTACGCAAGTGCTTTACATTTGGATGGAGACCAAGTCATTGCTAGCCTGGAAGCTATGGATTTAATTTTTTTTGTCTGGCCTCCAGGCAAGTCATTGCTATGATGATAACACATTTCAAAGTGTTTCATTACACTTGTGCACAACAGTCCAACAAGAAAGATTTAACATCTTCACACCATAGGGGGTCAGTATTGTCTTTAGAACGGAGCCAACTCAGCGTCGCCCCCCACCCATGATGCATTTCGTCAGCATGTACAGTTGTAGAATACAAGTGCACTGGGCTTTATATTAAGGTAATCTAATTAAGAATTAAGACTACACCGCTTTGGACTGGTTCAAACCTGAACAAAGCTACTCGCCAAAATGGATCGGTTCTGCAATGCAATCAAATTGTTTCCACCCACTTAAAGCGACAGAATCCTAATGAAAGCCCTCAGTCTCTAGTTGAGCGAAACATTCTGCTTGTAGATGATTTAGAGAGTCCCTGTAGCAATCAATCAATCAATCAATCAATCAAAGCTTTATTTATATAGCACATTTCATACCCAGAGGCAACACAATGCGCTTTACAGAGAACAAGGGAGGTGGGCAGACATCCCACCCCTACATATTCCAGAGGGAAGCAAAAAAAACAGTAATCACCCGGGGGCCAGATAAGTGAGCTGTAAAAATTCTTCCCTGACCCCTCTCAACGAGGCGATCGAGCAAGCTCCTGGAGTATGTTTGTCTACCGGCTAAGAACATTTATAGAGCAATAAATAACATTAAATTACATTTTCAGAGTATGAGAGGCTAATAACATTATAGGAGAGACATGGCAAACATTGGTGTATGTCTGTGTGTGCATAAATGTGCCTGGGCCCAGATAGAGGCAGGGTCAGGGGTAGGAAAAGGATACGGACCCGGGTTAGGGTGAGGGGAAGGGGATCTGAGCCCAGGACTGGTGTATGTCAGTGTGTGTGTGAGTGTGCCTGGGTCCAGGTAGAGGCAGGGGTCAGGGGTAGGGGGTAGGAAATGCAAGGGCTTGTGGGATGGGTAACCAGACCCTCCACCCCTGGTGCAGTCTTTCCCTCTGCCAGCCAGTCTTCTCTGGCAGTCTACCAGTCTTTCCTGGATGCCAACTGCTCCATTCACAGTAGTCACTGGCGAGCCAGACTAAGTAGATTTGAGCACCTGCTGGGCGTTTCTGCCCGGCTCGCCTCCGCTGTGCCGGCTGCAGGGTCGCCAGCCAGGATCCGCCCACTGAGTTTCGCCCCTCGGAACATCTGGAGGTGGTGGAGCAGCGTCAGGGATGTCTCACTAGCGCCCCCTGCAGCCAGCCCGAGGATCCTTGCTTTCCCCACGCCTAATCCTTCCTTCGGAGCCAGAAGCTCCCTTGTTCCGCCTCCTCCGCCAGATCCTTGAGAGCCTTCCTCGGCTTGGAGCCTGTGATGCCGAGAGACCTCAGAAACCGCCGGGCGGATGTCCAGGCGAGCGCCCTGCTTGTGATCACACGGCTGCCGATTTCTCTTCTTCCTCCCGAAGGCGGCCACCGTTCCCTCTTCCCGTGGAGCAGTCTGTTCGGCTCGATGACGTCGATCTTACCGGGGGTGAGGCCTTCTGTGTTCAGCTGCAGGATTCTGGGTTGGGAGCAAGCCAGAGTAATGCAGAGATCTTAACATCAGCGAGGCAGGATGGGCGGACTACATCTGGCGTGCGGAGTGGGAGGCGAACACCTCTAGACTCTGTGATTTCATCTCGGCCGCCGGTCCTTCCCCTCCCGGGATGGACTTACCCAGACCGGCGTGGGTGAGGCTTAATCGTCTCCGGACCGGCGTCGGACGCTTCCGAAATGTGAGATGTGAGAAACGAAACGGTGACATGGCTCCTGGAGGTGTGCCCGGATATATAGGGTGACCCCCTAACCCAGGCTCGGGGTGGTAAAAGGATAGCCCCTCGGTCCTGAGCCTGGGAGGAGAGGACAACTACACCAAACCTATACGATGAAGAAGAAGTCTGTTCGGCCATAATGGCCGTCCCAGTGGAGGTAGACCGGAGCACAGTGTCTGGTCTTAGGGAGGTTGTGGTGATCTCTGGCGGGAACTTCAACTGGCCTTCGAGGTCGGCTCTCATGTTCCACCTGCCTCCGGGTGACAGGAAGGACCACCCCCCCCGCTGGCCCTGTTTGCTTCCGGCCTGCGTACCTCCAGGATTTCGGCTTCCCTGGGTGCTGCCTTGCAGCAAGACGGGAAGTGCTGCAAGCTCGGGTTCTGGGAGTCGCAGGGTTGGCCGGTCTCCTCCGAGCCGTACCGGAGGCGCAGGTCCCGGGCGACCCCCGATAGGAACGCTCACCGACTGATCACCGCCTCCCGGTCCCAGACGGACCATCGCTCCTGTTGCCGTTGGCTCACAGCTCTGGCTGCGTAGCTCTCTTCCATCTGCACCACCACAGAGGTCGCAAGGTCTTTGGCTTTTCTTCTTCATGGCTGTGGACCACGTCTTGGGTGTTCCTGTTCTTCATCCAAAAACCGGCCCTGTCTGGCTGCTGCAGCAGTCCAGCCATCTCCTGGTGTTTCAGTCATAGACCATGGACTGGTCTATACTCTCTGCATCAGTCTCTGCTTCTACATAAGGCACACCTTCTCCTGAGAGAGAGAGAGAGAGAGAGAGAGAGAGAGAGAGAGAGAGAGATAGATAGATAGATAGATAGATAGATAGATAGAAAGAAAGAAAGAAAGAAAGAAAGAAAGAAAGAAAGAAAGAAAGAAAGAAAGAAAGAAAGAAAGAAAGAAAGAAAGAAAGAAAGATACTTTAATGGTCCCCCTAGGGAGAAATTTGGCAAGTTTGAAAAATGCAGTAAATACAGATTGATAGATACTTTATTGATCCCCCTAGGGTGAAATGTGGCGTTTCAGCAGTGGAAAAAATTACAGCAAGTTTCGAAAATGCAGTAAATACAGATTGATAGATACTTTATTGATCCCCTAGGGTGAAATTTGGCATTTCAACAGTGGAATTACAGCAAGGTTGGAAAAATGACACTAGATGCAGAGTGAGCATAAACATGATGTATAGAATCTAATAAAACTATTTGTACAAACATATACATCCAGTCTATATAAATATATAGTAATACACATACATACATACATCCTTCCATCAGTCCAGGCTGTAGATATATCTAGTAATACACACATGCACGCCTCCACAACACATGGAACACTCAGGCACTGTTATACAGTTTGACTACAGAGTAGGGAGTGCATGGACGAACAGAGACTATATATAGCCGATGCTAATGGATTTCAGCAGAAGCTTTAGGGCGTTTCTCCCAAACAGTGATGTGTTGGGAAGACATCAAGGAAACGCCCGGCCATTGACGAATGTAGTTCTTGGCTTTTGAGTCCATCTTCAGAGCTGTTGTTGAGGTGTGTCACAACTTCAGGGCCACATCAGAGGTGAACTGATAACACCAGACCTCGAATCTCCCTGGTCAGCCCCTGGTAGGAAGCTTTTGGTCGATCTTGCACAGACCGTCCGAGAGCTGAGACGTAGCCTAGCCTAGAGCTAACAGAGGCAGCCACGTGTTTGTCGGACAGGTTGGCCATGTGAAACCTTCCGAGGGCCCTTGCATTTTTGATCCTCACAACTTACCACCAACATCTTCGTCCACCATGTTTCACGGCTTCAGAGTGTAGCCTACCGCCAGGTTCAGGAACGGATGGGAAACTCGCTACCCCCGGAGGAATGGGTCTGGAGGATCGAAGACAAGTCAAGGATTATTGTATTAAATCGTTGAATAGCCTATTATATACTATTTGGATGTCCCTATGGATCACATAACACGTTGAATGATTACTATTGTAATTTCCCTTGGGTCAAACCACAGAATGACTGGACTATCGAGAAATAGCCGGCACCATTGAGAGACTTATTTGAAAAACTTACATCCTGTGAGTCAGACAAGGGTTTACCAAAAGCCTCAAACAGGAAATTCAAATGATGATGAATGTCATCTTATTGGCTAAGAGCCCAATGGCAGTCAACAAGGCAACAGGTAGCCTACAGTACGGCTGATAGGCTATCCTAACTTTACTACATGGTTGCTGTCCTGTCCTTAATAAAACTCTTAATTTTTATTATGATTTGTTAGGATAATTGACAGTGATATAGGGTTGTCAGACACTGTCATTGTGTTCCTCGTCTTGTTCTTCCAGACCTACAGTTACTGGTCAATATTGTAGTTAATGTCGCCTATATAACAAAAAGACAACACAGAAGAAGCTGAAATACATTTTAATAATCTGTTCTATTGGCTACGAATGAGCTCGACAGTGCATATGACTGCACGATAAAAATGGCAAAGAAACTTGAGGAATGATAGCCTACATTTGTTATTGTTTTTGAAGTTGCAATTATGAGTGCTAAGGACTCTTTAATTAAAGAGTAAAGTGAAGTGTGAACCTCAGGCTACATGTTGCATGCTGGGTAAAAGCACCTAAGAGTAGGCTATGCATGGCTTTTTGACAGGTTTACGGGGTACGCCGTGTTCATGTCATGGCCATGACGATGCGACATTTCGGGCAGTGAGTGCTCAGCATTCAGAAGAGCTTCAGACCAAAATGTATGGTCCATCCCAGCAGGAAAGTCCCAACTGCGTCTCACCATTAAAACTCAACACTTTTTATTTCTCTCCATCTGAAGTGCATACATACGCATCATGTAATCGTGCCAAACGACCAGAAGGTGGCGCTAAAAGCCATGTTTAACGGGAGCTCTCATAGACGGGGATCTGGGTAGACACCAGTTGCTTGCAAATACCACCAAGATTCAATCATGTTAATCAGCTATGAGCGCAATTAGGCCCTGTAGGACAATATAGCCTACTGTACTAGGCCTCTTTCTATTTGATCATATTCCATTCTATTCTAATCTGCTCTTTTTAGTGTGATCATAGGCTACCTGTTGCCACCACTGGCATCAGATTTTCGGGCGGTGAGACCCAGCGACGCGCATTCCGCTGCTGTGATGCGGCCAGGCGGCGCCTACTTGCAGCAAGCACTGACAGCACACACTACAGAAATGGCGGAGGGGGAGTTGGACGTGGATTCTCTGATATCCAGGCTTTTAGAGGGTGAGTTTGCTGAAAAGTTTATATTTTTATCGAAATTTGAAAAGACTCCGGTTATTCTCTGCCTTTAGATGTACATGACTGTCGTTTTTCGTGCATAATTGTGCAATACGAGGCTTATTTTAGCGGCCGGTTTAAAGCCCGGTTATTTGAACGCACAGGGTTTTCCGTCACTAATTCCAAACAGGCACACCTATGCAACGACCTTTCTGCTATACATTAGACTACGTTTTATATTTTGGTTTGTAGGCTACAGTAGTTTTTACTAACACCTTTCCATCAACATCCCAAAGAGAATGTTACAAATTGCCATAATAGTTGCGTTGCTTATGGTATTTGTTAGAACAAAGTTGTTTAACTCGAGCGACGATTGCCGTTTTCTGTAGATGAACATGACAACATCGAGCTAAGTTTCAGACTTGTTAATTTTCGGTTCGCTTTGTCACTAGTTTGAGTTATAGTCGTTAATTAGGAGATAGTCTATCACTCATCGATTTGTTTTAGCGAATAAAATGTTGTTTAGTAGGCTAGATTACATTATTTTTGTCGGATGACGACTATAGTCGTAACCTTTGAAAGACTGGCTGAATTCTTGAATTTAATTATTATTAATTAGTGTAGGTCTAGCCTATTTAATTTTTTAATGTATTATTACTGATACATTCACTCTAAAACATGGGTCTAAAACAAGGGAACCGAAACTGCCCTATTAAATAATTTGTGAGTGAGAGATTTAAACCATTCCAATGCAACAGCTGAAATGATTACAAAATCACCACCTCCAGATTCATCTGTTGCACTATTCCGTCACTAAGACAGGAAGTAGAAATCACCTTATGAAACACTGCCAGCCCTGGAACTATGGGCCAAGCCCTGCTGTTAACAAATGAGCCATTTCAGACTAAAAAGTAGTCTGCAAGTGCCAGTGAATGAATAGTAGGCTTATATAAGCAATTTCCTGTGCTAGGATGGAAAATGTATAAACAACTTTAAAAAAAAAAAAAAAAAATCTAAATCTATTTTGATTTTGATATTGTAGAGTTATGACGTAGCCCTGTTAAGAGTCTCTGAGCTCAAAGAAAACAAACGGCCCTGGCCTGCGCTGCGCTGCTAGCTGGTTTGGGATGCGTTGTGATGATGGAGCCCATGGTCGGAAAAACTGCTGGTCCCTATGGAACAAAAGAAGACACACAAGAAGCTGCTCTTCCCCGTGTGTTCAGTAAACCTACCCCTGTACCAGCCAGCAGGGAGTGGATGGACAGAATATTAACACACACACACACACACACACACACACACACACACAGATACACTGTCATGCATTGTTAACACACTGTGAAGTATCGAACATTGCACACACACCCCAGGCACAGATAGCCTACTGTACACACACACACACACACTCACATGCCAACAATGCCAGCGAAAGCATGCATAGAGCAGACGAAGGGTCTCTGGGATCTGAACCTCTGTTACATAAGCGGTCCTGCCGTAGCGCAGGCGGAGCCGGCCGTGACCGCCGGGTCCTCAGCCAGCACAGCTACATGCCTGGCCGGCCGCGCCGGACTCCCCGAGGAAACGGCCGACCGGGGAGACTGGATGGATATCGGCCTTTAAAGGCTTCCAGATGTGCGTGTTGTATCCAGGCAGCTCTCTCCTCCTCTTCCCTCGCTCCCCTCCTCCTCCCTCTCTTTCTCCTCCGCTAGCTAGCGCTCGTCCCACTGGCCCACAAAACACCAACGGTCAACCCTTTCTGAGGGGTGCATTCAGGAGCTATTTATACCCTCACAACACACACAAATACGCAACACACACGTTACGCTCACAGTCTCACGTAAACACAAATACTAGGGACGATGGGGGGGGGGGGGGGGATCGATTCTTAGACGCATCGCGATGCATCGCTCTATGCGGAAAATTCTTCTAAGTGTAAATTCCTTGCGGCTTGATGGTGAAACCATAAGAATAAAAAAAAAATGCCGAATCGTAAGTTAGGAAGCGGATGTGAAATAAACGTGCGTCGAGTTTACATTTTGAGTTTCGGTGAAGACGGCTGAGCGTGAGAAAGGAATCCGACCCGCTTTGAATGAATGTACAGTATGGAGCTACTTTGGCTTCTATGAAGTCGAGGGGAAAAAAGACCAGGACAAGAGCCACACAAGTTGATTCGAGCTAAAATTAAATACTTTGAGAACACAACAAACACGAGACGCCAATAAAAAATGTTGATTGATCAAGATGCATCGATAATCGCTTTATAATCACATTGTTGCCCTCTGAATCGAATCGTGAGGTAGAGACTCCCAATGCTAACAAACACTCACATAAACTCCCACACTATTGAAGTTGCATTGTGGCATGTTTTTGTAATGCCTTTAGCTACATAGGCTAGTGAGGCACATACAAAACAATGTACCGTCTAGAGCCCTATGAAATATCTTATTCCCCACCATTTTCTGTATTCTCATTTATTTTTCATCATTCAGATTTTTACATTTTTATAATTATTAAGCAACACACCACTCAAAACAACGCCAAGAAGGAAACTAGCAGCCACTCCAAAATATGGGGATGTGAAGTTAATACTGTACATGTCTTTGTTCATCACATTGTTACAAATTGTTCTAAATCATACATGTTTGCGAATTTTAGTGCAATTTAACCAAAGATCTCTGTTCTGTGCTTTTCCGTGTTTATGTCTGAAATATTTTGTTGTTGTCTGGATTCCATCCATGTTATCAACAACGGGCTTAACCACCCTGTTTGAGCTGGATCCCGGTCAGCGCTAGCTGGTTATCTGGCTGGCTGGCTGGCCTATCATTTGACCTCTGCCCGGAATACATTAACACCCATTTCTCTGGGTCACCATATCACCGTCTGAGCACTTATATATCAGGATGGGTCTTCCCCGGTGTGTGTGTGTGTCTGTGTGTGTCTGTGTGTGTGTGTGTGTCTGTGTGTGTCTGTGTGTGTCTGTGTGTGTGTGTGTGTGTGTGTGTGTGTGTGTGTGTGTGTGTGTGTGTGTGTGTGTGCAATGGTAGTTTTTCACCTCTTAAGTGTCCAGCCTAAGTGTAAGCCATGACCCCTCCCTTTTCCCTCATTAAATGTCAGCAGGCGCAGCTGTCCCTGGTGGTAATTGCCTATCCACCCCTTTGGTGACATGCACATGCTCATACAGTACACACACACACACACACACACACACACACACACACAGAGAGTAAAGGCATTAGAAGCTGCAGACTGTTAGTCTCATAGCTCTGTGGCCTTTCTGTCTCCTTCCCACACAGCTAGCACTGATCCAGTGACTAGGGTTACAATCGCAATGGCCTCCAGCAGTGAACCTTGGTGGCCTAGTCCACAGGTGTGTGTGTGTGTGTGTGTTTGTTTGTGTGCGCGTGCGTGTACGCGTATATGTGCGTGTGTGCGCATTCAAACGTACGTGTGAGTGTGTCTATCTGCTTGTGTGTGTGTCTGTTTCTGTGTGGGTGTGTGTGACAGTTTACCGTGTGTTGTTGCACAGACACACACACACACACACACACACACCAGTAGCTCATCAAGTAGCACAGCTCAGCATTAGCTAGCTAGCTGGGTGTTTTTATTGGGAACTGCTGATGGAGTCGGTGTCCTGTATCTGTGTTATGCCGGCAGTCTTCTGAAGCGTCTCATTCCTTGTACCATCTCACATTATTATTTAAGGTCTTGTTTTGTGCACATAGCTAATAAAGTTGAGCATTTCCCTCGAATTCCAGCATCAACCTTGTAATGTCAAGCATTGGAAAATACTACCTGGTAGTTTCCTGTTGATTCCTTTGTGCTGTTGTAGTTTTTTGAGTTTCCCTGACCGCAGGTATTCCCTTCCATTTTCCACTCACCTCTCTGCTGCTGGTTTTATGAGAGCTATGTTTACAGTGAGGCCTTTTCCAGCTCCACCTCTTTTCATCTCTCTTTCTCTTTCTCTCTCTCTCTCTCTCTCTCTCTCTCTCTCTCTCTCTCTCAATTGAATTCATAAGTTCACACACAAATTCATCAATTTATTGGCATTATAAGATGCATATTTTCCAAAGCATACATACTGTATAACAGCATACTGTATAACAACAGCATAGTAGTAAAACATGAAACATTTTGTCAAAATCACAAAATCCCCAAATATCCATTGTCATTTCAGAATCTTCAAAAAATACTACAATCTAACAAATAAAACCATCTCTCTTCTCTCTCTTTCTCTCTCTCTCTCTCTCCCTCCCTCCCTCTCCCTCTCTATATCTCTCTCCCCCACACAGATGTTATGCCCACATGCCCTAGCTTAAAGGCAGCCAGACAAGGGGCTCTCTGTCTGTATGCGCTGCCCTCCCAGGTGGCACCACATCCATTCATGGAATTCATTTGTAGACCTATGGAAAGATGGTGGTGATATCACGTCCATAGTAGGGTAGGAATTCACGTCACGGCAGATGCGTTCACATTCTAGCCGACGTTAGATTAAAGGGATATTCTGGATTTTTTTTTTACTGCAACCTCCTTGCTAAACTGCTGCTAGTAGTGCTGTGACCGTATCCAGGCAACTTGTAGTGTTACTCTGCCTGCAGACTCAGACAGAAATATAGGTCCCCAAATTCAAAACGGATTACATGATAGTTTGAATTCAAAATGGATAGTAAATAGACACACAAGAACTTTACTCATATTTACAAAGAGACTTTACTCATATTTAATTTGTTTTTGGGTGAGCTTTGGGTGTTTGGAGGTGTTTTTTTGGACAGGCTAACGTTACCTCATGGTGTTGCACTAGCATTAGCCACCAGTGGAAATTGGAACAACCCAAAGCTATCTACAGCATGGAATTAACTGAACATGATCTCCATCAGTCAAAACCATCATAGGTAAGTCGAAAATGAGGCCCTTGTTCAAAAATTCCAGAATATCCCTTTAATGCCAAAGTATACTTAAAACGTGACAAAAAAAAAAGATTTGTGAACTCCGCGCCCGTCGGCCAAACGCGCGCTTTCGAGCGGCGGAAACGTCCGGACGGAGCGCGGCGTCTCTCGGAGCTGGAAGCGGTGGTCTACGGGACACGGGCGCGTCTGCGTGCGTTGGAAATATCACGTTTCCACGCGTGCGTCGCCACAAAAGAGGGCCGTGGGTGGCGGGGGGGGCGTGCCCTCGTTGAGGATGAGGAGGGACGATGTTGAAGAATGTTGTTGTGCTGCCGGTGGCCAGGGGGTTTGTTTGTGGTCTGTGTGTGTGTGTGTGGGGGGGGGTGTGGGTGTGAGGGGGGGGGGGTGCGGACACAACAATGGCGGTGGCTGTAAGGGACGGAGACGACGCGCCCCCTGGCACCAGCTGTGGCACGGGGGACTCGGTGGCTTCGCAGGCTCTACTGCGAACTGCTCTCTCTCTCTCTCTCTCTCTCTCTCTCTCTCTCTCTCTCTCTCTCTCTCTCTCTCTCTCGCTCTCTCTCTCTTCCCCCTCTCTCTCTCTCTCTCTCTCTCTCTCTCCCCCCTCTTTCCCTCTCACCGTGTCGCTCGCTCGGACGCCGTGGAGACTGTTTCTCTCTGCTCTCTCCCTCCTTTCTCTCACCCGGACACTGGGAAGACTGTTTCTACCCTCCCTCTCTCCCTTTCGTTCTCCCACTCTCCCTCGTTCTCTCCCTGCCCCCCTCCCCCCCTCTCTCTTCCTCTCACGGTCTTTCTCTCCCCGCCTTCTCTCTCTTTCTCTCTCCCCTCTCTCTCTCTCTGCCTCTCCCTCTCCTGTTCTCTCGCTACTCAGACACCATGAAGACTGCTAATCTCCCTGCCCCCTCTCTCTCTCTCTCTCTCTCTCCCTCCCTCCCTCCCTCTCTCTCGTTCTCTCACTGCTCAGACTGTCTCTCCCTCACTTTCACTCTCACTCTTTCTTTCGCTCCACAATGGCCGCCATTCACCCCAGACACTTAACGAGGAACAAAAAAAGTACTCAGTGGCGAGATAAGGCAAAAAAAAAAAAAAAGTTCCAGAAATGCCATCCTCTTGGCAGTTGGGATTTCTGGGCGAGCCCCCCCCCCCCCCCGTTCTGTACGGGTCGGGCACGGCGTGTCCCTCTGCCACTGAGGGGGGTCAGTGTTTTCCATGGCTGGCGAGTGGGAGAGGGGAGGAGGAGCGAGGCCGAACCCTGCTGGCCCCCGTGGGAAGACCATTACAACAGCGTAGGAACAGGAACAGAACGTGCTCCCCCCCCCCCAAAAAAAAAAAAAGCGCCCGAGGACATTTCCGTAGCGGCGCCGGCCGGGTAGCGACGGCACGCGCGCACGACTCGAGCGCATGATTTTTGTCAGCTTTTTCGCCAACGGTTGTTCGAGCATCCGTAAACCGGATTTAGCCGGGTTCGACGCGGTCCTCGGACGAGCGGGGTCGAGTCCAGACGTGTCGCGCGGAGCGATTCGGTCTCGGACAATGACTATCTGATATCCGTCCCCCACCCCCCCCCCCCCCACCCCCACCCCTCTCTACTCTGACATCAGCGGCCTGTTGTGAACGGGGCTGACATAGCCGGCTGTGAACCACAGCCTTGGTATTGTTGCGGGGAGCTTCGGGGGGGGGGGGGGACGACTAAGCACTTAGCGCACGCCGGTCGCCGGAGCCCCTGGCCTGAGTGAGGGTCTCTCCCTCGGCTCCCGCTGCCCGATTCCTCCTTCCTCCCGTCGCGGCAACGCCCATATATGGCAGCGCCACCGAGAAGCGAAGTGTGCGATTCACTTTTCTCTCTCACCGTGGCCTCCTTTCTCTCTCTCTCCTCCTCCCCCTCTCTCTCTCTCCTCCTCCCCCTCTCTCTCTCTCCCCCTCTCTCTCTCTCCTCCCTCTCTCTCTCTCTCTCTCCTCCCTCTCTCTCTCTCTCTCTTATCCCTCTCTCTCTCTCTCTCTCCCCCGCATAGTCGGCGTCAAGTCAACCGTGCTCTCTAGAAAACATGCGGGGGGGGGGGGGGGGAACATCTTGACCCGCGCCGCCCTTTCCAAATTAAAAAAAGCACCCGGAGGAGAGACGGCGCCCGTCGGGAACGCCTACGGCCCGTTCAGGCTCCGCCGCGCTCTCCGCAGACGCCGTCCGCAAGCCGCTCGTGCCGCGCGCCCAAAAGCGCGCCCGCCTCCCACGTCCGGTTTAATCGGAGAAAACGTATCCGCCGAAACGTTCCGACAAAACCCCGTTTCGGCCCGTCGCGCTTATCGGCTGCTCGCGGCGGCTTTACAACGGAAAAGGAAACGTCGTTGGGGTGTGAATAGAGGCCTCTCCTCTCCGGTCTGAGCCTGGGTTGCTGAGCTACGCTACGCTGGTTTTGTTTTCCCAGAGTGCCCTTCACGCGTCTGTCCGGGGAGCGCTGCTTTGTCAGAGCTCTCCTTGGCTGTTGGGCGGCATCAACATGCAGGACGGGAAGGGGCTTCTGTGTGTGTGTGTGTGCGTGCGTGTGTGTGTGTGCGTGTGCGTGTGCGCGTGTGTGCGTTTGCGTGGGACACCCAGACAGACAGAGACAGGCAGACAGTGCATGGGACACAGCCAGACAGACAGTGAAGGCTTGCAGTGTGTGTGTGTGTGTGTGTGTGTGGGAGCTGTGGAACGCAGAGTTCCTGGGGAGGGGCAGGGCTGAGCTGTGATGTCAGGCACAGATTTACACGCTCACACTCACACACACACACACACAGCTGTAGAGAGAGAGAGAGGTAGGGAGAGAGAGAAGAGGGTAGGGGTAAGGGTGAGCTGTAGAGAGAGAGAGAGAGAGAGAGAGAGAGAGAGAGGTAAGGGTGAGCTGTAGAGAGAGTGGGAGAGAGGTAAGGGTGAGCTGTAGAGAGAGAGTGAGTGGGAGAGAGGTAAGGGTGAGCTGTAGAGAGAGAGTGGGAGAGAGGTAAGGTTGAGCTGTAGAGAGAGAGAGTGGGAGAGAGGTAAGGGTGAGCTGTAGAGAGAGTGGGAGAGAGGTAAGGGTGAGCTGTAGAGAGGGAGAGAGAGAGAGAGAGTGGGAGAGAGGTAAGGGTGAGCTGTAGAGAGAGAGTGGGAGAGAGGTAAGGGTGAGCTGTAGAGAGAGAGAGAGAGAGTGGGAGAGAGGTAAGGGTGAGCTGTAGAGAGAGAGTGGGAGAGAGGTAAGGGTGAGCTGTAGAGAGAGAGAGAGAGAGAGAGTGGGAGAGAGGTAAGGGTGAGCTGTAGAGAGAGTGGGAGAGAGAGAGAGTGGGAGAGAGGTAAGGGTGAGCTGTAGAGAGAAAGTGAGTGGGAAAGAGGTAAGGGTGAGCTGTAGAGAGAGAGAGGGAGAGAGGTAAGGGTGAGCTGTAGAGAGAGAGTGGGAGAGAGGTAAGGGTGAGCTGTAGAGAGAGAGTGGGAGAGTGGGAGAGAGGTAAGGGAGAGCTGTAGAGAGAGCCTCTCACTCCCTCTCTCCCTCTCCCTCTCTCTCTTTCTCCCTCTCTCCCTCTCCCTCTCTCTCTCTCCCTCTCTCTCACACACAGAGACTATTCCTCTCAGAACATGGCCAAATTAGGAGTGACAGATTTAATTTGAAGTTATAGAGATTTTCCACTTCAAATAAAACAAAAGAATTCCGAATTGACACCAGGTGAAGAAAGCGATATTCTTCCAAGTGTGTGTGTGTTGTGTGCATGGGGTGTAAAACGTGCCACCGAACTATACTCAAAACGCCTCCCCGGCGCCTTCGTACGCCCTCCTCCATCAGAACAGACCTCTGAACACGCGCCCGCGGTTCACACCGACTCGATGCAGACACCGTTGTTACACACGCGCCGCGTAGGCGTCGCACGTTTCAAGAAGGCCTGTGCGCGTAACGTACGCTGACGTGACGACACCTACGCCATATAAACACCACCTTAGCTAGGTGTGTGGTAACGTTAGGTTGGTAATGAACTCTGAACTCTCCCACTTTTTCGATCTAGGTGGTGTAGCCTATAGGCTAACCATATTATTTTTTAGCAGAATAGCGTTACTCAGATTCACAATGAATGTGCTGAACTAAACTACAATTACCAATTGACTATCAACAGAGCCAAGCAACTGAATTGAAGGAAATAGCCCAAGTACACGTATACACACACTACACATATATACATGCACTGAAGACTAGCAGGTGAAGGTATTGTGCACAGTTGTGCTGGCACGGACAACCCATTGTGTGTGTGTGTGTGTGTGTGCACGCACGCTCGTGTGTTCCTGTGTGAGCATGCGTGTACCTTTATGTGTGTGTGTGTGTGTGTGTGTGCACGTGTGTGTGTGTGTGTGTTTGCACGCTGCTGACAGCCTTCAAAACCTCCCCCGTACATCAATCCTAGTCCCAGGCACTATTAGTATTCAGATGATGTGGTGGCGATGGCGAAGGTGCGTGTGTGTTTGTGTGCGTGTGCGTGCGTGCGCGTGCCCCTCTGCCTGTGCCTAAAGCTCGCTCCGCTCACCGACACCTTTCCAGGGTGGCGCTGACCTGCCCGGTTGCTATGGCGATTGGCTTCTTGGCCCGCCCATCTCCCGACGAGCGGCGCTGCAGTGCAGCGGAGGAGCAGGGGATGATGGGATACCTCCCCCAGAATCCTCCAGTGGCAGGACGCGGAGTCAAGGTCACTGGATCATCTGTTGGCAGCGAGGCTGCGCGCACGTGTGTGTTTGATTATGTTTGTATATGTGTGTGGTTGCGGCTGTGTGTGTGTGTCTGTGTGCGTGTCTGTGTGTGCGTGTGCGTGTCTGCGTGTGTGTGTTTGTGTGTGTGTGTGTGCGTGCGTGCGCATGTGTGTGTGCGAGTCCGTCCGTCATCTAGCCCAGTCCATACCCTTGTGTAAGGCGATCCTCCCTGGCCAGCGTTGCGGTGCTGCTAGCTGTGTGTGTGTGTGTGTGTGTGTGTGCGTGCGTGCGTGTGTGTGTGTTGATCTTCTCCTATATTGGGCCTCCCTCCCTGTCAGCTGATCCAACACAGACCTGCAAACACGTCACCCTGAGCACAGAGGAGGGGGAGGGAGAGAGAGAGAGAGTGGAGAGAAGAGGGAGAGAGAGAGTGGGAAGCGAGTGGAGGAGAGAGAGAGAGTGGTGGAGAGGAGGGGAGGGAGAGCAAGAAAGAGTGGAGGAGAGAGATTGTGGAGTGAAACAAAGAGTGAAAGTGAGAGAGAGAGAAACCGTCTTTGTGGTGTCTGAGCAGTGAGAGAACGAGAGGGAGGGTGAGTAGGAGAGAGGGAGAGGGAGAGAGAGAGGGAGAGAGAGAGGGAGAGAGAGAGGGAGAGAGAATGGGAGAGAGAGAGAGGGAGGGAGAGTGGGAGAGAGAGAGAGTGGGAGAGAGAGAGTGGGAGAGAGAGAGGGAGGGAGAGTGGGAGAGAGAGAGAGTGGGAGAGAGGGAGAGTGGGAGAGAGAGTGGGAGAGAGAGAGGGAGAGAGAGAGGGAGAGAGAGAGGGAGAGAGAGAGGGAGAGAGAGGGAGAGAGAGAGGGAGGGAGAATGGGAGAGAGAGAGAGGGAGGGAGAGTGGGAGAGAGAGAGAGTGGGAGAGAGAGAGTGGGAGAGAGAGAGGGAGGGAGAGTGGGAGAGAGAGAGAGTGGGAGAGAGGGAGAGTGGGAGAGAGAGAGTGGGAGAGAGAGAGTGGGAGAGAGAGAGAGTGGGAGAGAGAGAGAGTGGGAGAGAGGGAGAGGGAGAGTGGGAGAGAGAGAGTGGGAGAGAGTGGGCGAGAGAGAGAGGGCTTGTGAAGGTGCTGTGCGAGGGGTACTGCGCACACACACACACCTAGCAACCATTCCTGAATCAATTCCGAGGGTGACAAAAATAACTACATCCTATAGCCAGGTAAATCAGAGCAGCTGTCTCCAGGAGTGTGTGTGTGTACGCGCAGGAGTGTGTGTGTGTACGCGCAGGAGTGTGTGTGTGTACGCGCAGGAGTGTGTGTGTGTACGCGCAGGAGTGTGTGTGTGTACGTGCAGGAGTGTGTGTGTGTACGGGCAGGAGTGTGTGTGTGTACGGGCAGGAGTGTGTGTGTGTACGGGCAGGAGTGTGTGTGTGTACGTGCTGGAGTGTGTGTGTGTACGTGCAGGAGTGGTGTGTACACGCTGGAGTGTGTGTGTGTACGTGCAGGAGTGTGTGTGTGTACACGCAGGAGTGTGTGTGTGTACGCGCAGGAGTGTGTGTGTGTACGCGCAGGAGTGTGTGTGTGTACGTGCAGGAGTGTGTGTGTGTGTACGTGCAGGAGTGTGTGTGTGTACGTGCAGGAGTGTGTGTGTGTGTACGTGCAGGAGTGTGTGTGTGTACGCGCAGGAGTGTGTGTGTGCGCGCAGGTAGCAGGTGAGCCAGCCCCGGGGCGTAGGACTGCTGAGGTGCTCTCTGACTAGATGGATGAGTTCCATGGCACAGTTCGATGGATGAGTTCCATGGCACAGTTGGTCAGGTTCGGAGGAGACTCGGTGTTTGTTGTCCTTGTTTGACGCTCAGGCGGTGGAAATACCCGTGTCACGCTGAAACTGACTGCACACACGAAACCAGTTACTTAGCAACACGTGCGTTTAGCTGTGTTGGGACTGTTGCTGGCTGTGTTGGGACTGTTGGTGCCGGCTGTGTTGGTGTCTGTGTTGGGACTGTTGGTGCTGGCTGTGTTGGGGGCTGTGTTGGGACTGTTGGTGTCTGTGTTGGGACTGTTGGTGCCGGCTGTGTTGGGGGCTGTGTTGGTGTCTGTGTTGGGGGCAGTGTTGGGGGCAGTGTTGGGGGCAGTGTTGGTGTCAGTGTTGGGGGCAGTGTTGGGGGCAGTGTTGGTGTCTGTGTTGGGGGCTGTGTTGGGGGCTGTGTTGGGGGCAGTGTTGAGGGCAGTGTTGAGGGCAGTGTTGGTGTCTGTGTTGGGGGCTGTGTTGAGGGCAGTGTTGGGGGCAGTGTTGGGGGCAGTGTTGGGGGCAGTGTTGAGGGCTGTGTTGAGGGCTGTGTTGAGGGCTGTGTTGGGGGCAGTGTTGGGGGCAGTGTTGGGGGCTGTGTTGGGGGCAGTGTTGGGGGCAGTGTTGAGGGTTGTGTTGAGGGTTGTGTTGAGGGCAGTGTTGGGGGCAGTGTTGGTGTCTGTGTTGGGGGCAGTGTTGAGGGCTGTGTTGGGGGCAGTGTTGGGGGCAGTGTTGGTGTCTGTGTTGGTGTCTGTGTTGGGGGCAGTGTTGGGGGCAGTGTTGGTGTCTGTGTTGGGGGCTGTGTTGAGGGCAGTGTTGGGGGCAGTGTTGAGGGCTGTGTTGGTGGCTGTGACGGGTTCCATCACTTGGCAGGCCTTTTCAGTGGGGAGTGAGGTCATACCCAGGCCAGCGTAGAACGGCATGAGGGGAAGTGAGATAAGGACTATTAACTCAACAACATTGACTCACTGACTGGATTGGAGTGATTGGAGCGATAAGACTGTAAAAAGGTTGCTTATAAAACTGAATTTCACCATCTATAATATTCATACAATCAACCTGGTAGATCAAGGTCATATCTAGTAAAGCTGTTCATCTCAATCCCCAACCCAGCGATTTAATGTGAAATACATGGCTTACATCAACTACCGCCAGTAAACAATCTACACCGTCTATCGGAGAGTGTGTGTCACAAGTAACGCGCACACACACACACACACACAGTCCTGACAGGTGGGGTAGTGTACACACTTCACACACACACGCGCCACAACAGCAGAGCCCATTCAGGTCTATTTTCAACTCGTCTCTGTTGTCTAAACCTGCACCCTCATATTCATACTTATTAAAAAGTTCCCTCCGGGTCACACGTCTCCACGCTGTTGTGACGATAAACAGCGGCACGTCCGCGGGAAATGTTACCCCCGGAGCGGAGGCGGGCCCTCGGCAAGGTTGCCGGTCGAAGACACCGGGACTTTCGACCGGCGGAGGCGTCGTCCACCCCCCATCCACCCTACACGCGCACACACACACACACACACACACTACGACACCCACACACCCGCACTCCAGGAAAACACATCCAGGCAGACTTCCTCAACAGGCGTTTTTAGTGCCCTCCGCACACAAACCATGTCCTTTTATAGATTCTGGCATTATCGCTGCTCCCCGAGGAATGTGCGCTGTCATCGTGGGCATTTCACAAGCCCTCCTGCTTCAGACACTTGTAAACTGTTTGAAAACTTGTGGTCAGTGTGTGTAGCTTTTATACTTTTGTCTCTCTCTCTCTCCCCTACTCTCTCCTCTCTCTTTCTCTCTCCCTTTCTTCATCCCTCTCTCTTTCTCTCTCTCTCTCCCCTACCGACTACTCTCTCTCCCCCCTATTCTCCATCCCCCTCTCTCCCTCCTCTCTTTCTCTCTTTCTCTCTCTCTCCCATACCCTACCGACCCCCCTCTCTCTCCCTCCCTTTCTCCATACTTCTCTCTTTCTGTCTTTCTTTCTCTCTCTCTTGCTCTCTCTTTCTCTCTCTCCCCCCTACCCTACCCTCTCCTCGCTCTTTCTCTCTCCCTTTCTCCATCCCTCTCTCTCTCCCCTACCCTACCGACTTCTCTCTCTCTCCCTCCCTTTCTCCATCCCTCCCTCTCTCTGTCTCTCTCTCTCTCTCTCTCTCTCTCTCTCCCTCCCTTTCTCCATCCCTCCCTCTCTCTCTCTCTCTCTCTCTCTCCCTCCCTTTCTCCATCCCTCCCTCTCTCTCTCTCTCTCTCTCCCTGTCTCAGTGCGGGGATGTCGCCCGGGGAAGATCGTCCAGATGACGGAGGCCGAGGTGCGCGGCCTCTGCATCAAGTCCCGGGAGATCTTCCTCAGCCAGCCAATCCTGTTGGAGCTGGAGGCTCCCCTGAAAATCTGTGGTCAGTTTCAATGTCAATCAATCAATCAGCCACCACAAAGTTGTTTATTGCCACGGTAGAAATTCACACAGTCACGACTCACGAAAGACAGTGTGGATTTCTACAGTATGTTGTACCACAGCTTATAATGAGGCCCAAACCTGTCATCAGTTTGCTATCTGTTTCATCAGATACCAAAGCAGTAGCATATCACGTTTCTAGTTCAGTTGAGGAGACTAGAAACATGTCTTTGCTTTTAAAGGGACGGAGCAGCACGCTCAACATTTTGCCCGCTTTTAAAGGGACGGAGCAGCACGCTCAACATTTAGCCCGCTTTTAAAGGGACGGAGCAGCACGCTCAACATTTAGCCCGCTTTTAAAGGGACGGAGCAGCACGCTCAACATTTAGCCCGCTTTTAAAGGGACGGTTGAGCACGTTCAACGTTTAGCCCGCTTTTAAAGGGACGGTTGAGCACGTTCAACGTTTAGCCCGCTTTTCTGGTCATCCTCACAGTTGTTCAGATCATTTTGTGCGGAAATATGTCGGCGTCGCTAGCAATGCTAGCGGAAGTCAGTTAAGAATCAAAAACACTGAACCTACTTTCTCTCCCATCATATGTCATCTCTCTCTCTCTCTCTCTCTCTCTCTCTTCCCCTCCCCTCCCCTCCCCCGTTTCTGACCGCAGGTGACATCCACGGTCAGTACACAGACCTGCTGAGGCTGTTTGAGTACGGAGGCTTCCCCCCCGAGGCCAACTACCTGTTCCTGGGGGACTACGTGGACCGAGGGAAGCAGTCCCTGGAGACCATCTGCCTGCTGCTGGCCTACAAGATCAAATACCCTGAGAACTTCTTCCTCCTGAGGGGCAACCACGAGTGCGCCTCCATCAACCGCATCTACGGCTTCTACGACGAGTGTGAGCAGGACACGCGCGCGCACACACACCTGTAGACACACACACAGACACACACACACACCTGTACACACACACACACACACATGTACACACACGTATATGTATACGGGGGCACAAACTCACAGATACATTTGGAACCTTTGACCTTTTGGCCTATTCAAGCATATGTCTTCTGTGTTTTGTATGCACACAGAAATTGATGTGTAAACTCACCCGTGTAACACACACACACAGCAATTATAATAAGTGTACACAGGGCTTTCGACTGTTTTGGTGACATATGCTCTGGAACTTTAATCCGTGCGACCCCAAAATATAATTGGGAGCATTTGTGCGAATGCAAATAATAATAAATAAGTTATTGTGCGGCCTTTTTTCACACACTCAGTTTTTATTTGTAGCCTCGAGAGGCCATCCTGATCTCAGTCCACACATCAGTCTGGCAAAGTTCGATAGAGAATCCGTTTGTGCTCAAACGAGAAAACAATCGGCCTTTTGAAGCTGGGAGTACCAGTGCTGCCAGTACAAAGTAAAAAAAAAAAGTTGGAGCCCTGGTACACTAATCACACACCCCTCTCACCTGATTGGACGAGACCTGGTATTGTGTGTTAGTGAAACCCTAGTCTCTCTCCAGACTCAAATATTACGTTGAATCGCTGCGCTCCGCATACTACATAAGAGTCTGTGTCACTTTGCCGCCCAAACTGGTGTTCTGAGGGCGTATCGACGGGTCAAATTTGAAAGAGTGACAGGTCATAGCAGCAAATGAGAGACTCTAGCCCGGGTTAGATGGGCGGGGCATATCTATGGGTGGGAGCGCCTGATCACAAAAGTCGTTGATTGGTGTCGCCGGGATTCCGGCGCTACCAATGAATCGCCAGGATTTGAGCACCAGATTTTTGCATGAAGTGTCCCAGACCCATAGAGAGATCTGCAGCATGCAGTAACGTAGTTAGCGTAGCTTACGTAGTGTATAAGCGAAAGGACTCTCACGGATCTGGCGTGGAGACTAGTGAAACCCACTCTCTGTGTCTGCCGGGTTTCCAGGCAAGCGCAGGTTCAACATCAAGCTGTGGAAGACCTTCACCGACTGCTTCAACTGCCTGCCCATCGCCGCCATCGTGGACGAGAAGATCTTCTGCTGCCACGGAGGTACCCAGAACCGCCACACCTCTGGTCCAAACACACACACACACACGAAGACGAGGGATAACACTGATAGTGTTGTGTCTATGGTTCTGGGGATGGTGTGGTTTTGCCATTTGACAGATGAAGGTTTTTATTTCATGCCTTGCGGGTAAAAATCTTACTGAACTTGCTCTCACCACTAGTATTGATTGCGATTGACACGCGATATATAAATCGACTATTGAAACTGTTTTTTCATTATTTTTTGTTTGTGTGTCTAGGTCTCTCTCCAGATCTGCAATCTATGGAGCAGATTCGTCGCATCATGAGACCCACAGACGTGCCTGACACGGGTAGGTCACACACACACAGACACACACACACACACACACACCTATACATAAGTCGATTTTCCATTTAGAGATGGTGTTTCTGTACCCATAATGTCCAACTACTAGTAACATCTCAGATATATTTGAATCCCATGAAATGTGAATATTTGATGTGGTACTAGATAAAGATTTATGATGTGTGTTTGTGTGGGTATACTACAAAGTCGATTCATCTATCAAATCGATAATCCTCAGTAATCAAAAATCGTTTTGAAATCGAATCGTGACCCCAAGAATCGAATCACTACTATTATCTATTACTCCGTTATGTGTATATTCTTTACTCAGTATATTCTTGACTCTAATCTATGCCATACATACTACTGATACATACAGTACCACACACACAGGCCTCCTCCCTAGTCTCCAAGTATAAAAGCATGTGAAATGTCCTTGATCGTCCAGAAGGGGGCAGTATTATCCTACTATTAAATCCGGAGCTAGATGGTGAGATTCCAGCGAACACTCTTGACCTTGCAGCATCGGCCAGGTGCCTTCCAGAGAGGCGTGGCCAGGCCCCGCCCCTTTAACATTTGAAAGAACTTTGACAGACGCGTCGCCTACCGTCCGTTTCCAGTGGTTTTTAAACGGCCAAGGCAGCAGCCTACCTGACCCAGTTAGTCCTAAGTTCACTCCTCTCTGTCTAGCCAGATACCAGATACCCCCACACCCCAAGTTAGGTCAGGGTAAACAATGTTTTAGTAGCAGTCACAGAATGGGACGATTTAATTTATCCGACCTACCTATCTGGCCCAGTCGTGCTGACAGGAATCGGAGAGATTTCAAATATCTGAGCAGGAGGCCAGGAGGTGGCCTCGCAGCTGCTCAATTCAAAAGGTGTGAGATATATATGATATGATTTCCCGCTTCGTTGCTACTCATTGCGGACACAGTCTACCTTTTTTCGCCCCAGTGTGTGAGTCCGGGCCGGGCGATGGGCTGCAGGTACGCGGTCCCCGGCCGCTCCGGTCAGCTCCGACCCACACAGAAACGAAAACGAAAGATTTGTCTGTTGAGGAAAATGAAACGGGAGATGTGTGCGGCCGCTGGCATCTGTGTCGCGTGGCGTTTGCGTCTGGGTAGGCTACACTGTCTGTGAATAGTGCCTAGCCCTGCTATGATGGTTCACAAACAGTTTCAATACTGTTTCTTACTGTGGTGCAGTATGTACTCATTCTTAAAGGGGGAGGGTTCATGTTTATATGTAAAAATGACAAATAAATAGCTAGAAACGGTGCTCAGAGAGCACAGACCTCTGTCCCTGAATGCGTTTCGTGGCTCTGTGTGCGCCACAATTGAATGGGTTCTAAATGGACTCACGCTACCCCCCTCCAACGAGTTTGGTGAAAAGCGGTATGGTAGTTTTAGCGTTATCCTGGTCTGAAAAATGAACGGGGTGGTGAATGGCCGGCCCGGCCATGTTTGGATGGCTCGTGAACCCGCCCCGTGATTCGGACCCGCTCCAGAATTGAATGGCTTGTTAGTCGACCCAAGCTACACCCCTCCACCGAGTTTCATGAAAATCGGTCTGGTAGTTTTTGCGTAACCCTGCTGACGGACGGACGGACACACCACCGAAAAAAAAAAAAAAAAGGGTCTGGGTGAAAAGCGGCACATTTGGCCCCGCCCCCCCAGGACCGCCTCTGTATCCAACTGTTTTTCTTCTTCTGAACAAAGAAATGCTCACGCTTCCAAAAATAGACTGTTCTGCTGCCTCGAATGACCTCGTCCGCTGCTATCTCTAGAACAGTGCGAGACGCTCTTTGATGAGGTCAAGGGTCGTAGAGGTCGCAGAGGTCGTAGAGGACGGGCTCCGTCTGCGGTCTGGACTGGAAGGTTCTGACCAGACGTAGCCCCTGTGCGTCAGGCCTCCCAGCTCATGACCTTATAAGGAAGTGAACCAGCAGACCTTAGAGACGTAATTCAGCTCTCAGATCCTGTTTATGGTGTGTGGGTGGTGAGCGTGGCCCCACCTCTGTTGTGTGTGTATACTGTACCGATGTAGCTACTAGTGTGTGTGTGTGTGTGTGTGTGTGTGTATACTGTACGGATGTAGCTACCAACGTGTGTGTATACTTTACGGATGTAGCTACTAACGTGTGTGTGTGTGTGATCCAGGGCTGCTGTGTGACCTGCTGTGGTCGGACCCAGACAAGGACGTCCAGGGCTGGGGGGAGAACGACCGCGGCGTGTCCTTCACCTTCGGGGCCGACGTAGTCAGCAAGTTCCTGAACCGCCACGACCTGGACCTCATCTGCAGAGCGCATCAGGTACACACACACAGTGTACACACAGACACGCTCACAGTGTACACACAGACAAGCTCACAGTGTACACACACGCTCACAGTGTACACACACACACATAGTTGACTGAAGGGGCTATTGTCTAGTATTTGGAAAGTTCAGGGACAGTGTTGCACAACAGCATACACTGACATGTAATGATAAAGAATCACTATTCAATAATGACACAAGCAGTACTGCTCTGGTGTTAAAACACCCTGGTAGACTCTAACATACTCAATCCCTCCTTTCTTTCTTTCTCTCTTTTTTCTTTCTTTCTTACTTTCTTCTATCTTTGTCCACTTATTTGTGTTCCTGTATTTCCCCGTGCTTCCTGCGGCGCCCCCAGGTGGTGGAGGACGGCTATGAGTTCTTTGCCAAACGCCAGCTGGTGACGCTGTTCTCCGCCCCCAACTACTGTGGCGAGTTTGACAACGCCGGCGGCATGATGAGTGTGGACGAGACCCTGATGTGCTCCTTCCAGGTACCGGCAACGCTGACCTGACAACAAATGTCACTCGTGTTGCAAGCCGCAGAGCGTCAATAACCCTGAAATATTTACATTTTAGTCATTTAGCTACAAACTGACTGTTTTGAGCTGGTGTTGGCGTTAGGCACCTTGCTCAAAGGCACAGCGGTAGGCAATAATTGTCAAGTGGCCTGGCCTGGTCTTGAACCAGCAACCTTTTGGTCACTAATCAGATGCTCTGACCACAGGGCTGCCTACCGTGACCTTCTAACCCTGTACCTGTTCATCTGACTACAAGGCTAGACCTACTGTGACCTTCTAACCTTTACCCTGTTCCTCTGACCACAATGCTAGACCTACCGTGACCTTCTGAACCTACTGTGACCTTCTGACCCTACCGTGACCTTCTGACCCTGTACCTGTTCCTCTCTGTAGATCCTGAAGCCGTCTGAGAAGAAGGCCAAGTACCAGTATGGAGGCATGAACTCTGGCCGGCCCATCACCCCGCCACGCACAGCCGCGCCCCCGAAGAAACGATGAAGACAGGAGGAGGAGGAGGAGGTGAAGAAGGAGGAGAATGAGAAGAATGAGTAAAGGAAGTAGGAAAGAAGGGGAGAGAGGGAGAAAATGAGAGAGAATGAATGAATGAATGAATGAATGAATGAATGAATGAATGAATGAATGAATGAATGAATGAATGAATGAATGAGAGACAAACGGAGAGAGAGAGTGAGAATGGATGAGAGAAACGGAGAGAGAGAATGAGAGAAACCGGAGAGAGAATGAGGGAGGGTATAAGAAGTGTCATCGGTCCCCTCACCAGCTTTTCACGAGGGAGAAACACAACCGAGAAAGGAGTAGATGAACACAGCGTTCCGAGTACGTGACGCCCACACACACGCACGCGCGCACACACACACACACACACACATCCCCCTCTTCTGTTTCCTTCTTGCTAGTTTTTACCCCACCCTTAAACTGTCGCGCACCCCTCTCGTCCTCAACACATTTGTGTTATTTCTGCATTTGTGTAACCATGAGCGTTTTTTAAAAAGAAAGTGTTAAAAGGTGGAAAGTAGGAAAATAGAAAGTCATTGTTCTGTCCACACTGCATTGTTGTCCTTTTTTGTTTTTTTGTTCTTGCTTCTTCTCAGCTTTTGAGCGAATGAGAGCTACTAGTTTACTGTCGGCCCCTCCTGCCTGTACACAACCAGGAAAGGAGTAGACGATAGGTGATGATGTCATGACTGCTGGGTTTTCAATAAACTAAATGGGGGGGAAAAAAGCTTGTTTGTTTTTTGGGACGGTCTTGTGTTTCATTGGTCGACAGACCTGTTTTATAAAGGATGACGCCTTTCACCACTACATTTCGTAGTATAATGCAGTGTAGTATTGTTTTATTATATTGTATAACACAGTAGCTAAATAGTGAAATATATTAAGGCCTGTTAATTTTTAGTTGCATAGCATTGATATACATCACACTATTATTATTAATGTGAATTGTATGACATAATAGTATGATCTTTAAGCACTCCCCATACATTGCCTTATTGCTTTTTACAAACTGACGAATCAAGGCATAAGTGCAATGTACAGTAGGCTACGATCAAACTGAGTGACAACTGATTGGAGTATGACGTCTGATTGGGGAATGGACTCAAGTAATGGGTGATTAGCAGTCAGCCATCTTGTTTCTTCCCATCCAGAAAAAGATCTAATGCAACAATCACCGAGTTTGAAACAGCATTTCTAGCTTTGAGCCTGTAGGGAACTTGGCCCTCTGTTTTTGATCTGTAACTAAATACAATGAGTGGATGGTTTCATTAGATCTGATTCATATCTTAGCTGAAACCATATTCTATAAACTGTGGAAGTCAAGTCACAGACAGGCTGATTAATGTATGTGGAATGTAGGAAATTAATGTAGATATGACAGAAACCATATTCCATAGATCGTGGACTTTACATAGATCCCGCTAAATTAAGTAAATCTATATGCATCAGATGCAATGATGAAACCATCCACTATTGTAGCTAGTTACAGATCTAAAACAGAGGGCCAATTTCAGGCACTTGGTTCCCCATAGGCCCAATGTTAGTTAGATCTGCAACCTGTTTCTGTGTGTGTAGATCAAACACATCTGGACGGGTCTAATGAAAGGAGTTTTATCATTAGATCTGATGCATCCTCTTGTGTTGATTGTTGAATTAGATTAAATGTGTCTGGATGGGTTTTATGCAATATTGAACGATAGATGACCCATGACATCTAACAGCATGGCGATTGGCTGATGGCATCACAGGAAGTGCGTCGTACTGAAAGCCTGACCAAGATAACCCAATCTCATCTCATTTTAACCTTTGATAGATCAATTTCTCTAAAGCCATTTTATAGCACATAACTGCTAGAAACTAGCTCAGCAGCTTGATCATATGTCAGAAATAAGACTACACATAGCCTACACGTAAAAAAAACAACTGATTTTAATGTCACCAAATCAAAACTACTTCCAAAATGCAAGTCAACAGACAGGGAAAAAAAACTATACAGATGCATATATACATGCGTATCCGCGATTCCCTTCACTGCAACATGGGTCAGTTCTTTGTCGTAGTCTTCATGATCCTGAGGACCCAGATCCCTGGTCGTAGCCACCACCTCGTATCTCCTTAGCATCATTGTGGTTTATTAAAACGGTAATTAATAGCATGTAATGGACCACATTTACATATCATAGACGCCCATCTTCTCATGAACAGGGTCTAGAAATTAACATTAATGGCTATTATTACAACCATTTAACTCCATACTCTTACAGTCCTATCTATAAATAATAATTCAAGTGTTGATCTGATCTAATCTCGTATTCAAAAAGCTCAAACAAAACTGTCAGCTACGTTAACACAAACATATAGGACTAATTTTCGCCCAACAAGTAAATTGGGATTCATCCGTTTCCCGGATCTGGATTAAATCTTAAACCTGTTTGATAACTTGATTTGAGTGTTTCTTTTCTTCCATGGGATTCTCTCAATTCTCACATGACTGGATGGGTGTAAGCATGTGCTCCACTATGCATCTCGACAATCCTGTCACGTCATATTTGTGTTTTTCTTCATTCTAAACCAGGGCTGTCATTATGTAACACTAGGTCGTCAACATTCACCTGTGACATGACTGTTGAGGTTCCCATGTCTTAAATCTTTCTGGCGTGACCCAGCAAGATCTACAGCCCTGGCGTGACACGAGTAGACTCCTGTCGTAGCTAGCCTACATACTAACGCTATAGTAGCTGTGTTTCTGGAAATAACTCCCAAAACCGCTACCAACACACCCGTATATACTTAGCCTCGCGAGTCCTGATCTCGCGAGTTCACTTTCGGTTCGCCTCCGTGCTGCGGGGTGAATGTGAGCTCGCTAGATCGGGATGGTCTCGCGAGGCTAGTGTAGACGCGTCGGCGGCGTCCTCCACACCCACGCCATTTACACGCATACCTCGTTTTACACATCGCTCAGTGACATCGTTCAACTTCGCTGAAAAACTACATTTCACGATTCGCGTGGACAGTTGGGTAGATATAGTGAAAACTAGAAAAGAAATGGAAGACATCAAGCCACCGAGACAAACATTACAAATAATTAAAAGGCCTAGCCTACTTGTAAAAAGCTATTGCTTACACACACAAATTCAAGTTATTCTACACGGCACTCATATTGATAGGTTCTGGCCAAAAATTGCACCAAAATTCAAATCTTGACTTGTTTTGGTAATGTGGCAAAATGGCAGACCTGTTTTCAAATACCTCATCTTCCTGAATAACTTCATGTTTCATCAGTGTACAGACATTGCCTTGACAACATAACCCATAATGGTAAGTACAATAGCATGCGTTAGAATATTCAGTTGAAGCTCACTCTTGTTAAGCCAACAGGAAAACAAAATACACATTTTGACTGCTCTGAGTTAATTTCGTCAAAAATACAGAACTGGACACTTTTTTCAAGCTCATTGTAAACAGTGAATGTACATGCTGTCAAAAGACAAGTACAAAACAAAACAGCAACGAGCAGGGAAGCTACTTCTTCGCTTGTGATCAAGCTGTAATAACCGTAGACTAGACAGCACAGCTGAACATCAACAAGTCAACCTAGGCCAGGGTCTCTGGCTCTGGCAAAAAGGCTAAACCAAGCTTGCTACTGGCTGTTCAGAATGGTGTAAGGAGGCGTGTTGTTCAGAACACAAACTTAGCATTAAAATTAGATTCAGGTATGTTATTGTACAGAACAGGAATGAGTGTCTGGGATACAGCAGAACTTTATATGCAGTAACTTCTATCAGCTACACCGTTTGTGTCGTTGGACGCACCCCAGGTGTCTAGGTCCTAAAGAGGGGTGTGTTTGGAATGCTGTCAGGCTCCCAAAGGGGGTCGTGTTGAGAGAGAACCAGCGAGTGGCACGTTCACCGAGCGGAACCGTTCTGGGACCGTAGACAGATATGTGTCCCAACACTGAGACTGTGAGTGTTTAACAGCTGCGCTCTCGTGAAAAGGTCACAGGCGGCAGCACTAAGAACCTGGCGCCTGTCCTCTCCGTTCCAACGAGCCAAGACCACCAAGCATGAGATCGTGGTTGTGGTCAAAAGGCAGAAAAACCAGAGTCTAGATAAGAGCATGGTCCCATTAGTCCTCAGAGACTTGAAAGGCTCGTCTTAATATGACATCATAATATTGGCCTTCTTAATACATAACATGAAAGGCTCAAAAGCAGCAATAATTAAATCAAAACCAGATCATAGGGTTAAATAATCATTAAACAAAAAAATATTTTTTTTAGATTCAGAAACATTAGCGTGGCGTGGCTCAGCTCGATGCAGAGCAGCTACGTGGGTGTCCTGTTGTGCCATTCCCTTACAGGCCCCCGTCCATGTCAGTGGGTTATCTACTGGGGGGGTCAGTTCTGATGAGGGAGGGCTTCCTCCATGAGGCTCTAGTTCCAGTCTGGGTCCCTCTGGTGGTGGGGGGGGGGGGGGGGTTGGGGGGGTCTGGGGGGCAGAGTTCAGATGGGGCGAGGGCGGCCTGGTCCGTCGTCGTAGGACGTGACGACTGAGGTGGCCGCTACTGTTTCAGCGCCGGGGGTGTCTGATAGCAGGTATGATACGACCGTATCTCGACATAATTTACTGAAAATGTAAAAAAAATAGGTCCGCAAAGGCAACTCCCCGCTCCCTGGAGGAGAGGGTGGAGGAAATTTAAGGACATTTTAAATCCGTTTAAATGCAAAATAATGTATCGATGATTGAATACTCTCCCTCATTTTGTATATTTCCTATTTCCTGTCTTGTTCACTATGTTTTCCTACGGCTCATTTGTACTTTTTATTTTTAACGTATCGATACGAGGGACTGGAAAATCGATACAGTATGGCGGGAAAATAATATCGCAATACTCAGCTGTACTGATTTATTTTTTGCGCAACCCCAGTGTTGAGACCAGGGCCCTCAGACCAAGGCCCTCAGACCAGGGCCCTCAGACCAGGGCCCTCAGACCAGGGCCCTCAAAGGGAAGGACAGGGCGGCTCCTATGGACAGCCCCAGCGCCAGGAAGAAGGTCATCAGGGCTCCTGCTGTCTCTGCGTCCTTGGGCTCCACCAGCCTGAGAGGAGAGGAACAGGTGTGTGTGTTTTAGGGCGTGTTTGAGAGTCAAGGGAGTGGGAGAATATGTTGATAGATTGGTTTCATTTCCGTGTCACACACCAGTATAGTAGTATGTATAGTATGGGCTTGTGAAATATGTCTGAGTGAGTGAGTTGAGTGAGTTGAGTGAGTTGAGTGAGTGAGTGAGTGTGAGTGAGTTGAGTGAGTGAGTGAGTGAGTTGAGTGAGTTGAGTGAGTGAGTGAGTGAGTGAGTGAGTGAGTGAGTGAGTTGAGTGAGTGAGTGAGTGAGTGAGTGAGTGAGTGAGTGAGTGAGTTAGTTGAGTGAGTGAGTGAGTGAGTGAGTGAATGAATGCGAGGTTTAAGCCTGATGAACTGAACGTGCTTGCGTGTGGGTACGTGTCCAAATTTAGAGAATGCGAGTGTTTGTGTGTGTGTGGGGGGAGAATCAGACTGGAATGAGTGTGCAAACAAAGGGAGTTCAGAATGTTCCAGAAACGGTGGCGTTTCTGGAACAGAGATAGAGACAGACACTCACTGCGGCGCGTAGGACATGGAGAGGCAGGCGCAGTATCCGCTGGTGAAGGAGAAGAGCATCATGATGGCGGTGAAGGCCATGTCGTGGGAGAAGTAGACGGGGAGGTAGGAGCGCGTCTGGACGTTGCACAGCATCAGCAGCGGCACGAAGACCACCCGGGAGACCACCAGCGCTGGGAACAGACGACTGGCCTTGGGGGGCTGCGGGGGGGGGGGGGGGGGGCGGCGCACGCACGCACACACACACAGGGGTGGAGACAAACAGACAGACACACACACACACAGAGACAGGGATGGAGACAGACAGACAGACACACACAGACGGGGATGGAGACAGACAGACACACACACAGACAGGGATGGAGACAGACAGACACACACACAGACAGGGATGGAGACAGACAGACAGACACACAGACAGGGATGGAGACAGACAGACATATACACAGAGAGACAGACAGATACACACATACACACAGGGACAGGAGACATACACACACACTTTTAAACTCGTATTCTGTGCCTTTCAGTAACTTTGGATATGAACAAAACATTTAAGGCCAGTCTAGTCTAGAACTGAGAAGAAGCCCTTCCAATCAAGAATGTTTCAGTGGATAACGACACATCTAAATCTGCTTCAGTCTGGGTCGGGAAAACTGGCCAACGAGACTCACCCATTGGACCAGACTGGTGACCGTCCGTCCAATCCAGTCCATGACGTTGAAGATGAGGAAGCAACACACAGAGATGAAGTAGCGCTCTGAGGACAGGAAGACAGGTAGAGGATGGAGAGGAGAGAGGGAGGAGAGGAAAGATGGAGAGGAGAGGAGAGGAGAGAGAGGCAGAAGAGAGGGTTAGGTAATGAGGTGAAAGCTAATAACCAACGCTCGTATCAATATCAGACACACGCACAAAGCTTTATCCCCGATTCCCTGCCTAGCACTCCCTGTGCTCAATCTGTTTCAGGTGTAAATACATACAGCATACATACATGTACCCCACAGAAGCACTAGCACGAATTGTGGTGCAGCAACAGTAGTTGGATTTGGAGTCCCACGCAAACATACATCCGAGATATCATAACTGCCATGGACTCCGCGTTTTTGTGTGTTTTTCTGTACAAAGAAAACGTAAAAACAGATCATTTCAGGATTGATATTGATCCTCGCCAGACTGATCTGTGAGAGAAACAGGATGTGAGGTCGCTATAGAGGCAAGCAGTAGCGGATGCTGTCAGATCTCTCAGAAGGGACAATATTGTGATAGTGGCCAAGGTGACCCGTTCAATGGGTAAATCAGCTGGCTAGAGAGTCAGCTGGCTAACTTGACAATGTCACATTGCATGGTACTTTTTTTTTTCTGGTCACCTTATATAGTAATACCACCAGTAGCCACTAGATGGCAATGCAAGGCCAGGACTGTTCCTTAGACTACATTCTGTACAGTATGTGTGGACAGGGGTTCTTTGTAAATGTCTTGAATAAAAATATTTTGGCTCTACAATGACTGAACAATCCACTTGATCGTCAACAGATCAATTGTCATCTATCAGGTTGACATCACAAACTAATTTGAATGTGAAGAGAGAGAGAGACCTGCTTTACTATTTATCAAATAAAATTCTTCACTTTCACAATTATCTTATTCGGTCTTCCATCAGATAACATTTAGGTGCAGCAAATCTAGAAAATGTATTTTGGAGCTACTTTGCATCCTGCTTGCCACGTTTTCCACTCGAAAACACGTTAGTGCAAGCCCACCTGGAGCGCAGAGAGCTTGCACTGCAGTGCCTAAAGTTTGGAGAAAAAAAAAGCTTGGCCTTAACATGAAGGTCTATCTGGGCGCTTTTCAACCAGGCTGAAATCCTCCGAAAGGGGGCGGCGCTACGCGGAAACACGACTTGACCCTGATTGGACGTTGACAAACTGTCTGGAACGGTCACATCTGACGTAACACTGTGGTGGAATGTGACGGAAAAATTCCCGGCCTTTGTCCCTGTGGTGGAGAGCAAGCAAGGGGGGGGGGGGGTTGGGGGGTTCTAGTGTGTGTGTGTGGGGGGGGGGGGGGGGGGGTTTCTAGTGGTCATGTGTACGGCACACACACCCCAGGCTCCCGGGTAGATGGTCTTCACGTCGACGGTGACCGCCGGGAACACGGCGAGGGTGACGGTGAACACGAACGTCACGCAGAACGCCATCACCCAGATCTGAGAGCAGGGAGGGAGAGGGAGAGAGAGGGGGGGGGGTGGGCAAACAGGATGAGAGAGACCAGAGAGACATGGGAGGGTGAGAGGTCAGCCTTCGAGGACGGGAGTGACACAGCTCGAACGCGATTTGTCAACTGAAGAACGCCGGACCGGCGTGAGTTGAAGTTTCCGAAGACAGAGTGGCGCAGTTGAATATAAACCGAATACGAGACTGGGGAAATAAACGCATACTTTTCTGAAGACTTCCATGACGGAGGACTTCCTGTCTTTCTCCTCCTGTGACTCCAGGGCCAGGAAGGCCTGTTTGGATCCGTCGGCGATCGCTGCGCCCTCTGCCGCCGCCGCGTCCACGCGGTCGCTCCCGGCGGCGCCCCCGTTGGCCACGGCGCCGCCGGAGTGGCCGTTCAGCTTAGCGTTCTCTGCAGTGCCGCTCTCTACCAGGGAGGGGAGGGGAGGGGAGGAGAGGGGAGGGGAGGAGGGGGGAGGAGAGGAGGAGAGGGGAGGGGAGAGGGGCACACGTCAGAGCTAACGACTCAACTCATTCTAGACCAGTGTCCAGAGTAGGGATGAGACGGTATGGATTTTTGCATTACGGTAAGGTATCTAGTTTCACGGTACGGTTTATGGTATTTCATGGTATATGGCATTTTGTCTCCCTAACACACATTAAAAAAACAAGTATTTTACTTTGAAGGAACTAGAGTGGAACACATGATGGAAAATACACGAGTGTAATTAAGCTCAGTTTATTAATAGCAAGCTTATATTAAATTACAAAATTAACTGTTGCAAGTAACTTGAAATGTGAAGTTTCAGCAGCGCATTATTGTGTAATACCGTAAACGTACTACCGTAAACACAGGGAATGTCACGTTTCTAATACCCTGGACATTTTATACCGCGGTTCACGGTTTTACGGTATAACGTCTCATCCCTAGTCCGGAGGCTACTTTTAGAGTGTGTGTGTGGCTGTGTGTGTGTGTGTGTGTGTGTGTGTGTGTGTGTGTGTGTGTGTGTGTGTGTGTGTGATGTGCTCACCTTTCAGCAGCTCCTCAGTAGTCCCTGGCTCATACCTCCTGTTCTTATCTAGGTAGAACTGAGCAAACTCCTACAGTGACATAAAACATTACAAAACGCCAGTTACATATACTGTAGAATAGAATAGAAAGTTTCTGTCATGTGTAAGTGTCAGTATGGGCACAGGTACATCGGAGTCCTACTGTAGCTACTCAGCTAGACATTTAAAGGTTCCCAAACTTGCAGTTTACTATACTATCCGTCATTTGTCAGTCTATCAGTATCGTCCTCATCCTACTTATCCCATCCGATCGTGGATGGCCATGTCGGCGTACGTGATGTGGGCAGTGATGGCGAGCGGTCAAGGTTGCTTTCCCAGGGGTCTTGCCAAACCACCTCTGCCCGGGCGCAGTTATCACACACTTTATGCCTCCGTTTTGCACACGGCACCTCAAAAGCCCCGTTGTAACTTCCGTCAACAAACAGAGGTGTTGTGTGCAATCACTGTGCCCAGGCAGTGGTTTGGCAAGACCCCTGGGAAAGCAACCTTGACCGCTCGCCATCACTGCCCACATCACGGACACCGACATGGCCATCCACGATCGGATGGGATAAGTAGGATGAGGACAATACTGCTTCGAAAATCACGTCTCATTTGACATTGTTATTGTTGTGTGGTAAACGTGCAAGTCACAACGTGTAAATAAGAAAGTTTGGGAGTTGTTTGAAAGTGTATTTCATCACTTTAGAGAGAGATAGCCTACTGGTGCTAACCCACTTCCAGTGGTTGCAGCTAAGCTAGGCTAAGGGCGCGGGTCTCAATGCTGACTACTGCACACACAGAGAAGGGTGTGCATCTTCTTATCTAACTCTGGGGAAGACGGCAAATAAGCTAAAATCTTGGCCTGTTCCTTTAAATTTTAAAGGTTTTTCAGAGCAGAAAGTAACCATGTAGATTCCCAATGTGTGGTCATTTAATCAAACTAACACCCGTTTCTAAATCTGCTACAATGTAGCACGTGATCTCCGGTATCAATGTTGCCCTGACAACAGTCGTTGCCTTGTTGACACGCATGCGACTGCCCGGAAAAATGACTCCAGAGGGCATTCCAAAAAAAGGTTATTTGAAACTCTACTCCCCACGACTGGAAGGGCGACTTCATAGGGTGCAGGGACTGACAACTACGTTTTGGCATACGGCCCTAGTCTTTTTTTAATTAACAGACCTGGGAAAGCACCTTTTTAATTCCTTGGCAGGCCCACCCAGTGTGTAGGTGGGGGACACACCCACCAATCATTAGCCTGTTCACGCTTAACTGACAGGTCCTTGGCCCAATCGTATTGAGGGGAACCGACTGAAAGGAAACAACCTTTTTTTTTTTTTTAAGGTCTGTTGACCAAGTATTTACACAGATAAGCTACCTGGCTTCGCAGAGTGTCACCTGATGGGGCATTGTACTGGAGTGAGTCAGAGGCGAGTCGGAGGGAGATGACTCACCAGGCGAGGGAGGAGGAGGTAGCTGACCATCGTCACCACGGTCCCCACGCACGGCGTGATGAAGTAGCCCAGGGCGGCCGACCCAGCGTCCGCGTCGCCTGGGGCGTTCGCACACACACGCTATACTCATTTGTTTGTTACTAAGCAACAGAATGGCTAGCGATTAGTATTTGATAGTTTGTGTGTGTGTGTCTGTGTGTGTGTGTGAGAGAGAGAGACTCACTGGCTAAGGATATCAGCATGGCGATGGCGGCGAAGGCCCCAGCCAGGCCCTGGCCGCTCATGAAGACGGCGTTGTAGCTCTGGGGCAGCTGGCCCACCAGACCAAACAGGCTGCCCTGCACTACCGCCCCGAATGCTGGGGAGAGAGGGGCCACACACACACACACACACACACACACACACACACACGCACACGCACACGCACACACGCACACACGCACACACACACACGCTAGAATCATGTACACTGTACACAAAGCCTCACACACGCCCACGTGATGCCGCCCCCCCCGATCATGATGATGATGATGATGATGATGCTGAATACTCACAGTTGATGAACCAGATGGTCGCCATGGTGATGGAGAAGAAGGGGTCCACCTCCACAGGGACCTTGACCAGGATGGCGGTGAGGATGAAGAGGATGAGGATGAAGACCTGGCTGCCGGCGATGCGCATTCTCTCCGATATCCTACACACACACACGCGCGCGCGCGCACACACACACACACCAGAATAGACACAACATGTAGCATTAGTATTAGCATAACATTTTTTCACAACGTATACTACGTGAACAAAACGTTTGCTTGCTTGATTATACGTCTGAAATCTTCCGCTAAGGGCATACGGTAGTTCGTGTCTTTCATCTTTGAACAGAAAACCACAACATATTATATACTGTATATATATTGCGACGTTTCTGGACAAGATACCAATCTAACAGGAAGTTGCTGCTGCCGACTCACCGCTGGTACAGGAAGGAGTTGAGCAGGGTGAAGAGCAGCAGGGGCAGCTGGGATAGCAGGGTCATCCAGTTGTTGAAGTAGTACTCCTTCCTGGTGACGACCGTGCCGTTGCTCCATTCTGTAGTGTTGAGTCTGCTGTTGAAATACTGAACACAGAGAAGATAAGAGATTTGGTATCAGTCGTCTGTGGCGTTACAACGCTCTGCTGCTAAACTGCCTGGACTTGAACTTGATTTATTTTTAGACGACTAGAGGCTACACATCAAAACAGGGAACATTCCGACAAAGAGGCTTGTGGTGTTTCAATACACGACACAACAACGCCCCCCAGCGAGACTCGCATTGTTCCAAATGAACCTCGTCCAAGTCTTCAAAGGCTGGTTTGGTTACATTTCTCAGAACCGGTGAATAGGAAGTACGAGGACGGGCTCCTCAAAGTACATTTCTACTGAACTAACACAATACGCAGACTTCAATGGAACCCGTTCTAAAATGGACCCCTGGGAAATGTGGCGCTGAGGTGTGAGCAAAGGGCCCCGACGTCCACGGACGCTCAACACGTGTGCATGCAGGCAAACACGCATCATGTGAGATGTTAGAAAGGGGCCTCAACCCCAAACATTAAGGGGTTAACCCCCATGTATTTCACCCCCTCAGCTGAAATACCCAGACTGCAATACCCAGACCGGGGGAGGGGGTCCCAATCCCTAAATCCCTCCTTAAAAACTTGACTTTGGCATACCAGCTACTCGACTGATCCTGCACATACAGTATGCTTCCACTGCAACGCTGGACTCTCAGCTGGAATGCCAAAGCGTCAACAGTATTATCTTAATCGTATTTTCCGCCTTCATTCCCTCAAAAAGGCGACTGGCCCCGTCTGTCTGGGGCCCGGCACGTGACTGACCCGGCGAGGAGGGGGCGAGGAACGAGACTTCCCATTCATCCTCCCCTCCTTCCCTTCCTTAAGAGTCAGCACAGATCTAACACGACTTGACTGGTCTAAGCGTCACGGCAGAAGGCTTGCTTAGGTCAATCCAATCTTGTTAGATCGTCTAGGTAGGCCCCGGGCCCCGGTAAGGAATGGAGCGTTGTTGTCAGTGTGTGAACAGGGGGGGGGGGGGTTTACCATGGAGGCGGTCATGAAGAAGTTCCAGGGCAGCAGCGTCCCGAGGCCCAGGATGAAGAAGACTACCCCCACTAACCAGCCCCTGGGGGCGGGCAGAGGAGAGGACGCGTTAACATGCTATCTTTTTCATTTCTTTATACAGGGAAATCTTTTGACACCCGTCTCTCTTTGAATTGCACATTAGTAACGCAAATTAGTTCAAAGTAGTCAAAGAATACCACCAAAGAAAAACTTTGTTGATTTCTATTCAGATATGGAACTGGATCGTGTTGTTATGTGAATTAAGTCAAGACACTGCATTGTAGGAACAGCACAGTAAAAAGAGGCTAGGGTACATAACGATGACGGAGTGAGAAAGTACGCCGCCGTCTGTGAGGGGAAGCTGTGGCGTGGACAGGAAGTGAGCCGTGAGAGAGAGAGAGAGAGCGGTTCTGCCCGCGCGGAACCGCCGGCGCGGAGGGAGAACTCACCTATCCGTGGGGGCGTCCGTACGACCCTTCATCTCGTCCCGGTCGGTTCCGTCGACGCTAAGATGCTAAAACGAGAAGGGAAAAAAACATCTTAAGAGGACATAAGGGTAGTCTGCCAATTTTTCTAGCTGGTTTCCTTCGGTCTGTCAAAGCGGAGCTCCCGGGCGATTTAAAAACGTCGATATGGTCCGCATTCTAGCACGCCGGCGCAAGGAGGACGCTGGGAAGAGAGAGAGAGAGAGACGTGTCGGGGGGGAAGAAGGGGCTCGTTCTGTCCTCCCTGTTCACACTCCGTTGGCCCCAATAGGAGCGGTCATCTCCATAAAAGCCTCTGGCACAGAAGCAGAACCGCGGACCCAAAAACCCTCCCTCTCTACCTTTTGTCCGGGGATTAAGCAAGAATCCCACGTCCCATGTGCACACACTTGGCTTTGTGCGCGCGCACACACACACACACAACACACACACACAACACACACACAGGCAGTCCAACTCACCAACGATGACGAATCAATATGACCCAGTTGGCGCACAGCTGCCGTATGTGGGACAGCTGATTTAGGTCCTCCGAAAACCCGATTTTGCGTTTCCTACAGTCCCTGTTGAGGGTTCCAGCTGTAGTCAGCAAACTGTGCCCGGGTCTGGCAGCTGAGCACGGCCACTGCGTTGTTGTGGTTACTCTGAGTATGAGGGGGGATTGGTCGAGGAGGTGTGGGGGTGGGGGGCAGCACGTTCCTACCTGTCCCACAGAAATCTGAAACCCTACAACGTGAGCAAACTCATTTCCTGGTCTGCTTTATCACAATAGTGTTCAGGTCCTCCCAGTCTAAACAACTATGCCTGCCCCGAACACAATTACAGAGACAAACACAGAGACAATCACAGAGACAAACACCTCACAATATCAAAGAGTCCCTAAAGGCTTGAGACACTAGTAGGTGGACTAAACGGCCTCAATAGCCTGGGAACGATTGTGTGTGTGTGCTTGTGTGTGCGTCTGTGTGAGAGAGAGAGAGAGAGAGAGTGTGTGTGTGTGTGTGTGTGTGTGTGCATGTGCGTGGGGATGTTCCCCAACAGGCTGGGTCTGGGTTTGGTCACTTGGTCGTGCCAGGATGCATTAACAAGATGATCTCAGGATATCATTACATTTTACATGACATTATAGTCATTTAGCAGACGCTTTTATATAAAGCGACGTACAATAATTGCAGTTAATGAAGGAAACATCAGTGCACCACTTGCCAGAACTCATAAATGCATCTCCTTTCTAAGATACCAAGATTTGCCTTCAGCAAACTAGTGCTGAAGGGAAAGTGAAGAATAGCAAAGCAAAAATGCAATAGGTGCTTGAGAGGGAGGATCCTGGTAGTACTACATCACAAACAATCCTGGCTGTGACCGCAAACACACGCCTCAAACTGTGATCTTAGAACTGAATGCCAGATGAAAGGCATATAAAGAATGTGAATGGGTGAGAACATTGTATTCTTGCTAGTGTCACCATTCCACTTCGGTATGTTAACATTTGCCCAGACGGCATCGTTTCCCAAGCATTGTTTTTCACTGGAATAAACATGTTTTCATAACACATGAACTAAAATAAAAGCACAGTCTAACTAGACTACAGGCTTTAGGCAGCCGACCTGAACTGATGACACGGGTTAATCATGTACTACGATGCTGGACTACGTAGCAAGAACCTGTTTTCATCCCTTTGTGTGTGTGTGTGTGTGCGAGAGAGTGGGTGTTTGCGTGTGAGTGAGTGAGTGGGTGAGTGAAGGAGATATTGGGCAAGACAGAGGTTGAGTGTTTGAGAGAGAAAGAGAGAGAGAGAGAGAGAGGAAATCAACTGGAACCACTTGATGGTGTCTGCTTATCAAGCCTCGATGCTGCAATCTAGCTGAAAGGGTTGATTCCCGGGGGTAAAACTATTCCTGTGGGCCAGAGTCAGTTCAAACCGATCTTATGGGAGTAGAACGGAGAGCCGGAATAGTGGGAGCAGTGTTCCCGGTGGATTCCAGGGTCTTTTCACCTTCAGAGAGGCCACGTTCCCAACTCCCGTGACAGGCCTGCCGAGTCACGTGAGACAACAAGCGTCGGTCAGATTCGTAGCAAGCCTCCGAAAGTTCCACACAACAACAGAAAGCATCGCTCATTCATCTCAAACATCGCCTCAGCTGTGTACAAAAAATGTTTTACATGTGTAAAATTTTGGGGAAGCTTCTTCCTAGCTCCGTAGAGCTACGGTTGTGGAACCAGGAGAACCAGGGATTAGAAACTGTGAGGGTGAAGTGAAGGAATGTGTTGGCGGCCCCGGGGTCTCACACGGTAAAGGGCCGGGTTGACCTCTTAACCTACAGCATTTCACTGAGCTCCGTCCTGCTCTGCTCTGACCAAGATCTTGTGACCGAAGCTGACCCATATATGCCTGCTCCAATTGCGTGGGAAGACCATTTTAACTTCGAAAGAGTAAAAAAAACACACACAAAAAAAAAGTCACCAGTTGTGAGGAAGATATGGCAGCTTTGTAGAGTGAAAGCTGACTAAAAGTTGCGCTTCCCTGTGGAACTGATACAATAAGGGACTAAAAAAAGCTCTCTCACAATCTCAGAGCATGAGAAGCATATGTTTTATCTATTTTTTCCAACCCTGTGCATTTCTCCCACGGATCTTCTTGCTTTACTCCATTCCTTTAATTCCCATCCATAAGAACTTCCGGTCTGTCTAAAATGAAATTTATAGCGTTCACTGAATACCTGGCTTCTTTGTTTGAAAATGGAAGAGCTCGATAAGCAAGGCCTTGATTTCCCGACCTTTCATACAATGTCACAGAGAAACGTCAGAAATGTCAGCAAAATGGTTATGAACGGCCTCAGAAACCAAGAGGCAGCATCCACAGTAAAAAAAAACAGATCACTAACTTGAACTAACAAAAATCTATGTTTTTTAGAAAAACAATTCCCATAGCTAAACATATAGTCTACTGGTCTACCCCTGATACTGTTACATTGATGAGAAAACAAGATACTCAAAAACACAAAGATTATCATTCAATCTCAGCAAAATCACAAGATTTGCTCACAAGCCCCACGCTTTTCAGAAGGGAGGTATGTGGGTGCTGGAGGCCAACGAGGGCCTGGAAATGTTCAGTGGGCTGAGCAAGCTGAGATGAACAGCACATTCTCTGTCTCCTGAAGAAGTCATATGAGGGCGCGTGGTTCTTCTCCTGGAAAAGCCTGGTCCTGACCAGGACCAGACATCAATGCAAATCTCTCTCCCTCTCTCTTTCTCTCTCTCACACACACAATCTCACCTGTCTTTCTTTCTCTCTCCCCTCATCTCTCTCTCTTAATAATAACTGCCACCTGGAGCTCAGACAGACAGGTAATTGATTGATTGTCCAACTGTCCAACCAACTACCCCAGTTCTTATACTGCCAAAGCAGAACTTGACACTGGGGTTAATTGTAACAGGAAACAAGCTTGATTATGAAAGATTATCGAAATCTAAAAAAAAATACAAATAAATAAATAAAAAACTACAAAATGTCGGTAGTAAAAGACTATTTTGTAGTCTGTTTAACGAAGAATAAGCGCAAGGACATAACCTACTGTCGGATGTGCGATGATCATGTGTGTGTAAGAATGGCTAGGCTGTGTGTAGGGTAGGCTAGCCCAAATAGTGCACCTGCTACATAAGCACCAGATGCTTGAGTGAACCTTCGCGGGCAACAGGCCATGTCTAGGATATTCTCCTTATTTATAAACAAAATATAGTACCTACTATTATCTAAAGATATTAGGCCTACCTAAACTAGCCTATTCCAAACAGCTGAAAGGGCTCTTTGTCATTCAAGACGAAAACCTCGCCAGCGCACAGGGAAACAAGCGGGACATTGTCGTGTCGCATTTGACTTTAATAAACAGAAAACCTAATTAACTCAACGAGCGGGCATAATTAAATCCACAGTTATCTTTTTTTTAAAGCAACAATTAGGGTGCACGGCATTCTGATCATATCTGGCGTAATAAACACTCACCTTGGTGTATAGGTTGATAGGCGACAGTCGGGTCACTGTTTACATCGTGTTGCCACGATCAATAAGCTGATGCGCTATTCTAACAAAAAGCACAAATCTCAGCAATACGTCTACACGTGGCGCGGAATGGCTCCAGTAGCCTCAAACCCAGCCTACCAGCTAACCGACTAGCCTACCAGCTAACCCACTTAATCACCGTCATTTCTATGAATCCTTCTCATTCTTAGCGCGCAGTAGTGAGCCAGGCTACAGTACATGATGCGCCTCCCCCCTCGTGACGTGTTCTAGAACAGTGCACCCTCACACAAGCAATGTTCCAAAGAAGGGTAGATGCCTAAACTTGCACACATTCGTATACATTGGAGTAGCCTATAAGGCCAATGTAATCTGTAGTATCACCTGTTCATACTGATCCAAAAAGTGGTATTATGGCTGAATGCAGATTCTCTCTAGTGTCTAGACCTAAAATATTAGGCCTATTTATTTAATGACTTGGGGCTCGGCTTGGGTCAAATCTATCTAATTTTATGATGATACATTTTATGATGATCTCCAACAGTCTATGAAGTTCGAGTTCAAGAACAGCTAGGCCTACATTGGAATTATTGGTCCAGCTCCTCTCCACAGTTGCTTATCAGTTCCTAAGTTCCTGACTAAACAATGTAATTAACGTGAATAAAGTAATATATTAACCTCGACCTAAAAGCAAAGCCTATATGAATATGAATATACTGCAGTTTAAAGCGCATTGTGTTGCCTCTGGGTATGAAATGCGCTATACAAATAAAGCTTTGATTGATTGATTGATGGTTTAATTAATATAATAGTAGCCTGAACCTATAGTAGCCTAAGAACCTAAAGTTTAAACTTAAAGGAGTAGTAAAGGGGAAATGCATCTTTAGCCCTGTTTTAAGGTTACTTATGATCATATACAACGGTTCAGATCAAAACGTTGACAAAACTAGCACTTTTGAGAAAGTCTGATAATTGCTCTACCACCGTTTTGGTCATACAATGGATGTGGGTGGGCACCTTGAAAAATCATTAAAAAAAACATGTTAAATTCTCAATTTCAAAGACAAGAAACTCACCGAGGTGTTAATTGGCGTCCTGACATAATTCGCCATAAAGTAAGATTCTAGTTCATCTGGAAAGGCTTTTTTAAATATTTAGCATAGAACTATTTAGTCACAGCACATACGTGTGTAAACCTCCGCAAACTAGGTAGCCTAGCAACATAAACAATAACAATAGCTACCGTATCCTGAATCCCCTCTGCGGATTGATCTACACATCTACAACGGTCGCTTCAATACAAGTCAATGGATTTCATAAAATGATCAATAAAACCCTACAGGATTCATACTTTGCGGCGAATTTGATGTCAGAACACCAACGGACACCAATTATCCCCTCGGTGAGCTTCTTGTCTTTGAAATTGAGATTTTAACATGTTTTTGAATGATTTTTCAAGGTGCCCACCCACATCCATTGTATGACCTAAACGTGGTAGAGCAATTATCAGACTTTATCAAAAGTGCTAGTTTTGTCAACGTTTTGATCTAAACCATTGTATATGATCATAAGTAACATGCATTTTCCCTTTATTACTCCTTTAAGTCTAAACTTAGGCTAGGCTACTGTAACTGTATACCTCAAAATATAGCATATTAGAATATAAATTGTAGCCTATAGGTGAAAAGTCTGGCCTGGCATCATGGGAAAAAGAGGCGGAACTCCCATCACACCACAGCAAAAGAACCAGCTCCAGGCCAGGGGAACTGTGGTGTTTTTTTTAGAAGTCAGATCACTGCACACACAAGCTGTTCATCTTCCTGCACACACCATCTGAGCAGAGCATCTGGGAGTAAGGTGAACAACTCTGTCTTATTGCTGTAAACTCTGAGGAAGTTTTGCCAGTTCCTGGGAATGGCAAAAATGGCGTCTCTGCAACTTTTTCCCACACTTTGCTCTTGTACCGGCTTTCAAAGACTCAGACAAGTAGCGGTTCCACACCAGATCAAGCCTGGACACACTTTCAAGTTCTCTGTTCAGATAGGGAATGAAGATCTCATAGGTCTACTCACTGACGGTCTTTACAGAAGTTGGTTTCAGCATCTGGATGGTGGCTGCCCCATCTACAACAGCGCAGGTCCTTGGGACTGTCAGAGTATGCTCTATGAACATGTTCCAGGCATGAAAGAAGACCCCCCCCCCCCCCCCATCAGACAGACAGCGCTGGGGGACATGGCTGGTTTTTGTATCGAAAGAACTCATAAGGTTTCCATCTCTGGTCTGGCAAGCAGTGTACAACCTTGAAAAGAGCTCCATGTCTTGTTTGAGAGAAACCAATTGCTTGTTGGTTTTTTGACACTTTCCTCACAGTTGAAGTGGCCTACTGAACACCATCAGCTTGCTGTGATAACATCCAATGGCTTTGTTCGATCAACAAGGCATTCTTTAGTGAAAGCTTCAAATTGGAGCTGTAGTATATTTTTATCATGTATTATATTAATCTCATGCCTGTATTCATCTCATGTAGTAATCATTTTTATAAGGTATTGAATAACATTAATTCAGTTGGAACTGTGCCAATTTAAGGCTCCACAGATGGCCTTTTGTCTTGTCTCTGAAGTCAGCAGTCAGCACATTCTGTAACGTGGTCCTAGGAAGGACTCAGGAAGCCCCGAGGGGTGAGACTTGCTGACCCATTGACCACTCAGAACATGTGTTGACTCTCTGTGACTAAAACCGGTTTAATTATTAACATTGTTTCTATGCTAATTTGACTGTAATGTGATCCCTGGCCTGAAGCCAGGTTATAAGATACGGCCCATGTAGTGAACGTCAGTATTTGCCTGGATTTGACCCTCTCTCTCTCTCTCACACACACTTGTACCTGTCTTTCTTTCCTTCTCTCTCTCCCCTCATATCTCTCACCTCTCTCTCTCTCTTCATCATAACTGCCCCTTGGAGCTCAGACAGACGGGTAATTGATTGATTGTCAAACCAACTGCCCCAGTTCTTATACTGTCAAAGCAGAATTGACACTGGGGTTAATTGTAACAGGAAACAATCTTGATTTTGAAAGATAATGGAATCCTAAAAAAAAGGCAATTACTTTGAAATATTGGGATTTAAAGACTATTTGCAGTCTGTTTAACGAAGAATAAGCGCAAGGACAAGCCTACTGTAGGATGTGCAATGATCATGTGCGTACAAGAATGTAGGCTAGGCTGTGTGTAGGGTAGGCTAGCCTAAATAGTGCACCTGCTACACTGGCTAAGCGCCAGATGCTTGAGTGAGGCTTCACGGGCAACAGGCCAGGAAATGTTGCAATGTCAAGAAGGCCATCTTGGCCAGCAGGTTGTCTGTAGAAGAAGCAGATGTCTTCTCTTTTTGGAAGTACTTGATGACTGGGACCTTGTGCGCTTATATTCTGTCCGTGGGTCAAGACCTTCACTGCCTGTTCCCAGCGCTCGCTTTTACGCTCTTTGCAGCGTGGTTTGACTGTACTGTACTTCAGCCCGTCTGATGGTATTGAACTTTGCTCACAATGATGCTGCTTCAATACCATGGCCCCCTCATCCAGTCTTTCAAGTGAGAATGTTGAAATGGGGCCATCTTTAATTGTCAGATTGAAGGAAGCGTCTCTGCAATTCCAATTCAAAGTTCCAAATTCAAATTCTCCATCATACATTTTTTATGATTTGACACAGATCATTCACATCAGAGTAGGCTAATCTACAAAACTTTATTGCAATTACAATTTTCATACTAGTCATGGCCGCCATCTTGAAAAATGTACTATTATCCAAAAGTCAATTCCCAAGATCTATGGTAGATAAATTCAAATAATGATGTCCTTAATATCATATTATATCCATCTCTGATAAGAAAATTGACCAGACCGGCCACTTTGAAAAATGGTTGTCATGGGTGACATATTTTTTGTAATGCCCTTGGCTATAACTGTACCAAATGTCATGCCTTTATCACAAAATGCACAACTGTTAAGCATATCTGCTCCACTATTAATACTCTACCCTTCTTTAGAAATCACCAATGTGTAGGCTAATATGAATGTATTACTGGCAGAATAGCACGTTCTGTCAGTCCAGCCACGTTAGATCAGAGATTAGCTTCCAGGATCCAGGAAGGAATAATCATGGAGGTATAAAATGCGCCAAAGCCTCCCAGTATGAACAGGCCCGCCGAGGCGGTCTGGCTGGTGTCTGATGCGTGTTGAATGCCCTCTGGTGGCACCTTTTGGAAATGTTTCTTCCCCCGAAGCCAAGGAAAGGCCTCTCGTCTCTTGTCTGGTTAAGCTTCCTCCACCTCACAACTCAACACACTAACCCCAAACAGCTGCCTATGTCTTTATTTACAAAGCACAGGTCCAGACCCCCCAACCCCACTCAATAGTAGCCTAGGTTACTGAACAGTGTTTTGGAATACATGTTTGTAGATTCTGCATAGCTACTTACAAAAAGGTCCATGCACTTACCAGCAGCACACCCTAGAGGGCAGTATACTAACAATTTACAGTCCGATGGCGATCACAGGCTTTTGAGCCATGGCTCAAAAGGCTATAATTAGGAGGGGAAGAAAAATATTTGCATGAAGAATAATACACAGACACACCTGCTCCTCAGGCCAAGGCATGTATATGAGAGATAAAAAGAGCATAATCAAAAAATCCCATAAAATAGTGTAAAAGATACAAGGCACTTGTATCCAAGGCATTAAAAATAGCCTACGTACATGTGTGTTCAAAACACAGTAATACTTCATAATTGGCCCACAAAGCCAGTCTCAATGTGTATATTTACTTTGGCACATCGCAGGCCCCATGTGCTCTCTGTAATAGGCTACAGACACGCAACGGTAAGTCATGAGGTTCGGCTTTCACATAAGATTCAGGCGCACACAAAAAAAAACGGTCCAAGGAATCCAAGTTCGCGTTCATTTGGCAGTTGGTTTTAACAGTCCGCCCAGTTGACACGACCCTGACCGCCTTTGACCACACAGCCGCTCACATCAGGGCATTCCGTCCAGGAAGTAGACAGGTCCAGAGAGTAGGAGGGGCGGTGTTGCTGATATGACGGCCATACGAACACAGTGTGTTCAGTGTTCAGTATTTGCTCAGTGTTCCTCTTTTCCGTGCCCCGTGCCAGTTCGGGTATTAACTTAAGAGTTAACGTAGCCTAACTGCATATTCATTGATATTCAAAAGCAAAGGTTATCTAGGCTGCAGTCACTGTAACCAAGTCAACATTAGAAAGGCCATGAAAAAAAGTCTTGATATACAACATTTTGTGTTGATATTAACAACTAGTGTTAATATGAGTGTATAAGTGTTAATCAAACATTCAACTGCAGGGTCATAGTCACAGAGGTTGACGGGTTTTTGGCGATACTGCCTTGTGTGTGGGCTGTCTTTCACATCACATCGACCTCCAGATGTCAGCTTATGTTCAGACACTAAGCGAGGTATCTATCGATGAGTCTTTGCGGTGCACACGGCACAGAATATGCAGTCAGGTGATATATATCGCTGCAATCAAAAATGTCCCGGCACTCCAGGCGACGTTCCCAGATCCTAGCCAGAGTGTGGGCAGAAAACCAGCGGATGTACGCCGCCGGGTACGAATACCACAGCGCACTGCATGCTGGGTAAAAAGCCGGAGCCGACCGACCAATCGCGTATGTCCGACCCGGTCCGGAAGGGAGGATGTTTGGCAAGGCGTGTGCGTGTTTGTGTGTATGCGTGCGTGTGTGTGTGTGTGTAGTCGAGCGCACAGCTGCGAGGCCACTGTGTGTGAATGCGTACGCGCGGGCTCTCCGTCCAACGCAGCTCGTCGACTCATCGGTTTTGATTTCGGTAACGGGGCGTCAAATCCGCTGCGACCGCTCGCCGGGCCGGAACTCGAGCATTCCCCCTCACACGATCTGGGCCTTGAGCGCGACGGTGGCGTGCGGCCCGTACCCGACGGCGGCCATGTTCTTCAGGGTCCCGTTGCTCCGCGGGCAGTGGTTCGGAGCGGCGTCGGACGTCCGGGAACTGTTGGTCTCGCTGTAGCGGTCATCGCCTGGGCCCTGACTCATCGGGCTCCTCCGTGCGAGCGGGTCCCCCTCCCCCGCGCCCTCCTCCTCCTCTTCGTCGGTGACCGGGGGGTAGGTGCAGCTGAGGGGGGAGTGCTGCTGGCTCCGGCTGGCCACGCCCCCCTGCCGGGAGGCGGCCTCGGTGGGGGTGATGGCGCCGCCGTTCAGGGACCTCAGCAGCTCGGTGGACGGCACCATGGGGAAGGGCGAGGGCTGGAGAGGCTGGTGGAGGTGGGCTTGCTAGAGAGAGAGAGAGATAGAGAGAGAGAGTGAGAGAGAGAGAGAGAGGGGGGGGGGAGTGAGAGAGGGGGAGAGAGAGTGGGGGGGAGAGTGAGAGGAGGAGAGAGAGAGAGAGGGGGGAAAGAGTGAGAGAGAGGGGGAGAGAGAGAGAGGGAGAGAGGGGGAGAGAGAGAGAGGGGGGGAGAGTGACAGGGAGAGAGAGAGGGGGGGAGAGAGGGGGAGAGAGAGAGAGAGCGAGAGGGGGAGAGAGAGGGAGAAAGAGAGAGAGAGAGATGACTGCTCCGTTGAACGGCGCTAGCTACGCCACCTCGACCGGGTTCAAGAGGAAATATTCATTCTTGTCGACAGACGTGACAGACGTCCCCTCGCACCCTCACCAGAGACATGGTGCTGTTCCGCACGTACGACTCGGTCCGCCGGAACCGGCTGTCCTCCTCCCGCTCCAGGGCCCTTTCCCGGCCCCTCCGGGAGGCGTTGTACAGAACCGGTCGGCCCAGGGAGTCCAGGGCCCCGCCCCCTCCGCCCAGCCCGCCGGAGAGGGTGGAAGGGCTGTCTCTGTAACGAGCCTGTTCCTGTTCGGTGAGGACACAAAGATAGCGTGACATTCGACAGAGCCTCGCTTCCTGTTCAAGTACCGTTTGTCGTATGGCGCATGTCAGTTCGTGTGTGTACAGGTTCACTTCCAGCTATGGGGGTTTGACCGGTAGTACTTTTTCTCTAACATTGTCACTCAGAATGCTCAGAACACGTGGAACTGAGGCAGTGAAGGTAAAAAGCTCATCAACAACAACAACAAAAACAACAACAAAAACAACATTGAACCCATCCATGTCCAGGTTCCCAGACTAAGTCTAGACAGAGAATCAGAGCACACCTGGGTCCAAATACTATTTCAAATTCGATGACTTATCTGTGCTTGATTGTTCTGGTCTGGCACAATTGAACCAATTGTCTGTTCCCCTAATTGCGAACCCCGGCCAGACGACACACCAGGCAGACTCAAGCAAACGAATGGTATTTGGCCCCGGGTGTGCTAGTGTGATAATATGTGAGACGTGCTTAGTCGGGAGAGTATACATGTTGCGGCGTTCTCTGGCCCGGTTCAGAACCGAGCCGCCCGGCATCCGGCGACCAGCGCCGCGGCCCCCGGACCCGCACGCAGACACAGACTGACATGTAGACTGACCCCCAACGAGGAGAGACTGGTCCGCAGGGTCCCCTCCACCCTCAGGGGGATGCTCTCCTCTGTCTGTGGAGGAAAAAATAGAGACAATCACCACATCGCTTCCGGAAGGAGGGAGAGGAGAGACGCGGCGCGTTCGTTTAACAAACACAGGTTAAGCCGATGTTTAGACTAGGGATGAGACGGTATACCGTAAAACCGTGAACCGCGGTATCAAATGTCCACGGTAAAATGTCCACGGTATTAGAACCGTGACATTCCCTGTGTTTACGGTAGTACGTTTACGGTATTACACAATAATGTGCTGCTGAAACTTTACATTTCACACTGCACAGGCACGCACAATAATGTTCAATAAAGCTGTTTTCCTTCAAAATAAAATACTTGTTTTTTTTATGTGTGTTGGGGAGGTGAAATGCCGTATACCGTGAAATACCGTAAACCGTACTGTGTAACTAGATACCGTACCGTAATGCAAAAATCCATACCGTCTCATCCCTAATTTAGACAGCTACGACGATAAGAGATTCCCCATTCCAAAGTTCTCGGGGTTGTACGTTCGGCTTGATCTGCGCACGTAAAAGTGGTCCACGGTGTAATATTTGGACTGCCGCATACAGCTAGAGTTTAGTTGACTTTAGTTTATTTAGTCCTGTTCAGGAAATTCATATTTAAGAGTCAGTGCATAATAGTGCAGTAAAGACAACAAGTGCAATAGAAACATCGAACAGTTACATGACATGACATGACATGACGTGATATAACATTACATTACATTACACACTACAGGACCATAGACAGATGGTAGTCATGTGTTTAGGGCACGAATAGCAGCAGGAATGAAGCTCTTGCCGAACCTGGCTTTTTTACAGAGAGGAAGCCTGAACATGCGGCAGGCGGGGAGGGCATTCTGGGTATTCTGGGATGTGATTTACCTGTCCTCTGGCGTCTGTGCTGACTGAGTTAATTCTTCTGAAGGAGGCTTGTCGCGAGAGCGTGCTGATTTCCTCCCTGTGAGATCGAGAGGTAGAGAGTGAGAGAGTCGTTAAAAAAGTTATATATATATAAAAATTAAAAAAAAGATTCCCACATGGGTTCAGGAGTAAAGTTGAGCCGACTGTGCGATTTTTGAGGAGTTGTGGATGTTTTAAAAACACACTTTTTCACGCTGAGCTCGTGCTTCAGTTTCTTGTTCTTGCGCTTGTGGTGGCGTGTGACGACAACGACGACGATGACCATGACGACGAGGAGGCCAGCCGCCACTCCGCCCACCAGGATCATCATCAGCCCGTCAAACCCCGCCCCTTTCGGAAGTGATTCTGGGAGGCGGGGACGTGATCAGTTACAAACAAACGCACGCAAAAAACAACATACAGTATGTAAATGTGTTGAAAACAAAAAATATATTATAATATAGTATCATGTATTATATTATGAAAGTAAGTCCTGTAATATACAGTATACAATGACACAGAACTGGATTGCTACTATTTGAAATGCTTCCGATTATATTATCATTTTCTTGAGAGACTGCCTGGAATGTCAGGTGGGTGGGGTTGGCATTTTTGGGAACGGCCCATCGACCAATCAAACACAGATAAGTGATTGACATATTTTCAAATAGTATTTTTTTTACCCAGATCTGACACACAAATACATGAGGGAAGGTTTTAGCTCTCATCGCCGATTTCACTGGTTAACACTGCAAAATAACATGCATGCAAAGCATCTATTCCAGGACAGAATTCTAATACAATTGATCAATGAACACCAACATCCAGTACCAGAGTTAGACTCCGCCTACCTGACACCGTGACCTCTATCTCTGCCGACCCCAGCCCCACGACATTCCTGGTCGTACATTGGTAGACGCCGGCGTCCGTCAGGCTGAGGGGCCGGCCAAACAGCAGCGTTCCGTTACCTGGAATCAAACCCTCGGGTAAGACTCCGCCTTTCCTATAAATAGCAGGAACACAGAACACAGTATTAGCGTAGTACTCAACAAAGCACAAAACACGGAAGCAACATTGAGCTAAGGTACAAACTGTTCTGGGACAATAGGCCGAATGTCATACACTCCCTTAACCCGAACACACACACCATCACTGTCGCCGTCGTCTTCATCATCCTCATCACCACCACCATCAACATCAACATGACCTCATCAACATCACGTTCCAAAACAAACAAGAGTTCACCGCACTAGAAAAGATTGAACAATTGAACTATTTAGTGACAGAGCACAAGAAAAGTGTGTCCATGGGGAAAAAAAGAGCACTTGGCAACAGACTTGAACATCATTGGTTGTATCTAGTTAGTAACACGTCCGTCCACAAGGTCCAATAACACTGAACTGACCTCACCCTCAACACCCGCCCTGAACACTAAACTGACCTCACCCTCAACACCCGCCCTGAACACTGAACTGACCTCACCCTCAACACCCGCCCTGAACACAAGGTCCAATAACACTGAACTGACCTCACCCTCAACACCCGCCCTGAACACAAGGTCCAATAACACTGAACTGACCTCACCCTCAACACCCGCCCTGAACACAAGGTCCAATAACACTGAACTGACCTCACCCTCAACACCCGCCCTGAACACTGAACTGACCTCACCCTCAACACCCGCCCTGAACACAAGGTCCAATAACACTGAACTGACCTCACCCTCAACACCCGTCCTGAACACTGAACTGACCTCACCCTCAACACCCGCCCTGAACACTGAACTGACCTCACCCTCAACACCCGTCCTGAACACAAGGTCCAGTACCACTGAACTGATCTCACCCTCAACACCCGTCCTGAACACTGAACTGACCTCACCCTCAACACCCGCCCTAAACACTGAACTGACCTCACCCTCAACACCCGTCCTGAACACAAGGTCCAGTACCACTGAACTGACCTCACCCTCAACACCTGTCCTGAACACTTAACTGACCTCACCCTCAACACCTGTCCCGAAAACTGAATTGACCTCACCCTCAACACCCGTCCTGAACACAAGGTCCAATACCACTGAACTGACCTCACCCTCAACACCAGTCCTGAACACTGAACTGACCTCACCCTCAACACCAGTCCTGAACACTGAATTGAACTCACCCTCAACACCCGTCCTGAACACTTAACTGACCTCACCCTCAACACCAGTCCTGAACACTGAACTGACCTCACCCTCAACACCCGTCCTGAACACAAGGTCCAGTACCACTGAACTGATCTCACCCTCAACACCCGCCCTGAACACTGAACTGACCTCACCCTCAACACCCGCTTAAACACTGAACTGACCTCACCCTCAACACCCGTCCTGAACACAAGGTCCAGTACCACTGAACTGACCTCACCCTCAACACCTGTCCCGAAAACTGAACTGATCTCACCCTCAACACCTGTCCTGAACACTGAACTGACCTCACCCTCAACACCTGTCCTGAACACAAGGTCCAATACCACTGAACTGACCTCACCCTCAACACCAGTCCTGAACACTGAACTGACCTCACCCTCAACACCAGTCCTGAACACTGAATTGAACTCACCCTCAACACCTGTCCTGAACACTTAACTGACCTAACCCTCAACACATGTCCTAAACACAAGGTCCAATACCACTGAACTGACCTCACCCTCAACACCCGTCCTGAACACAAGGTCCAATACCACTGAACTGACCTCACCCTCAACACCCGTCCTGAACACCAGGTCCAATACCACTGAACTGACCTCACCCTCAACACCCGTCCTGAACACAAGGTCCAATACCACTGAACTGACCTCACCCTCAACACCAGTCCTGAACACCAGTGTCATACAGCCACATAGCTAGACGTCGCCAGCCCTCTGACAGTTTTTCTTAGAACCCTTTCAATGGAACCAGTGGAACATTCGGCAACGAGGGCGACAACGTCTCGGCCCAAGTAAACTGCACTGTAAGAAAGTAGCCTTGAGAACCAATGGTTCTGGAGCCTAGTGGCCCATAGGCCAGGAGCCTATCTCCTGATTCCTTATCGTGAGGCAGCTTGATGTACAAGTCCACCCCCTGGACATGACGCTAGTAAACCACACTGTAACTGTGGTATTATTGTTTTGAATATGAACACTCCAGGAAATGGTCAATAGATGGTCTAAAGATAGTTAATTTACTATCAAAAAAGCACCCAGCTAACCATCTACTAACCCTAACCTAAACCCACATAGTTCATATATGCTACTGTATATTAACAATTACTGATGGTTTATATTTATTGGTGTTGTGCCTGACGTTTTTTTGGGTCTTTGAAAAGAACCCGCCCGAGCCCCTACCCCATGCGGAAAGAGGAATCAAAAGTCGCTCGGTGCAGATAATCTCACGAACGACATCCCCTCTCCACTTTCTCCCCCTGTTCCTCCTCCTGTCTCTCCCCCCCCCCCCCTGCGCTTCAGACCCCTCTCATCCTTCTCTCTCTCCGTCATCCCCCTCCCTCTTTCCCTCCGTGTGAAACTGTCTTCTCTCTGTTCGCTGCACAAGCTGCAACACGACACCGCGACTCCCGGAATTACTTCACCCGCTTTGCATTGACAAGTACAATAAGAGAACTGGTTCGGCCACTGCGGCAACCGCTGTGCGTGTGTGTAGGTGTGTGTGGGTGTGTGTGTGCCAGGAGGTGTAAGTGTGTGAGCAGGTAAGGAGAGAAAGAGTGTAACAAGATCTCCATTCTGACTGTTCAGCGAGTGAGGCGGGAGTGTGTGTGTGTGTGTGTGTGTGTAAAGGAGCAGTGTCCTTCCCTTGATCTTGTAGAAGAATCAGCCATCATGAGTGTGTATGTATGTGAGTGTGTGTTTGTGTATGTGAGTGTGTGTTTGTGTGTGTGAGAGTGTGTGAGTGTGTTTGTGTGTGAGAGTGTGTGAGTGTGTGTGAGAGTGTGTTTGTGTGTGTGTGAGTGTGTGTTTGTGTGTGTGTGCGTGTGTGTGTGTGTGTGTGTGAAGGCCTTGTGTGTTACTCACAGACTTACTAACAGCTTAGTGTTCACGAGACTAGTTGTGGAAAAAGTGTCAGATTCATAAACCCATACGCACATTTCACACACCGAGTAGAGAACTGGTTCCTATGCATTTCGTTTACTAACAGCTGTAGTCTGTGAGAGGGTGAGGAACTCATCCCCCAGGTTAGTTCTAGTCTGTGAGAGGGTGAGGAACTTATCCCCCGGGTTAGTTCTAGTCTGTGAGAGGGTGAGGAACTTATCCCCCGGATTAGGGTTAGGGTTAGTTCTAGTCTGTGAGAGGGTGAGGAACTTATCCCCCGGATTAGGGTTAGGGTTAGTTCTAGTCTGTGAGAGGGTGAGGAACTTATCCCCTGGGTTAGTTCTAGCCTGTGAGAGGGTGAGGAACTCATCCCCCGGGTTAGGGTTAGTTCTAGTCTGTGAGAGGGTGAGGAACTCATCCCCTGGGTTAGTTCTAGTGTGTGAGAAGGTGAGGAACTCATCCCCTGGGTTAGGGTTAGTTTTAGCCTGTGAGAGGGTGAGGAAGATATCCCCTGAGTAAGCGCAGGCTTGTGAGAGGGTGAGGAATGTGGTAACCTCATTCCTAACTGTCACAGGAACCAATTAGGAGCCATTGCTACTGAGTTCTCTTTTTTGTACTATTAGAGAGTCCTTTTCTGTTCCCACCCTCGGCCGCGCCACGCCCCGACAGCGCATTAGTCCACCAGCCAGGATGTGTCCCGCGGATGATTCAAAATGACTCAAGCGAGAGAACCACAAGAATTTCAGTAGGCTGGTTAGCAATCCAAAGCATGGGAATCAGACGTTTCCGTGTGGGTGTGTTACAATACGACAGACACTACGCTTGAACCCTCGGAGATAAATCAGTGGAATTCCAGAAGACGGCGTTTAAAGTTAGCAGTTAAAGGGATAGTTTGCTGAAAATGCACTAAGAATAACTCTTCACTCTACTTCAGAGTATTTTGGGGCGAAATATCCCTTTAAATCTTGACCCATACAATATTTTATGTCTACACGCCATGAAAAACAGTAAGTTATCCCTTTTAGTAGTTAATGGAGTAAATATGGAACAAAACAGACTGACTGAATGGACAAGGAAAGACTGAGTCAGTCAGTCAGTCGGTAAGATGATGAAACCGTGGCTCAGGTACAGTCAGCCAGGTGTTACGTACCTGGTCCAGGTGAAACTCTGTGGTCTGGGGTTTCCACCACTCCCACACCTGAGGCTGGCTCCTTCCAGACCGGCGTACCAGTTCCCATCAAACCCCGACACCTCCACGTTGGGGGGATCTGGGGGGGGGGGGGGGGGGGGCACACACGCGACCACAGCGGTGGTTTCAACAGCCGGTTGCCGAAGACAAGTGCCCTTAAACACCAAGTGAAGTTAGTGACTTAGTGACTTAAACACTAAGTCAATCAAGTTGATATGAGTTTAGAGTTAAGTTTGGCTGCTTGACCTTTCATTGACTGGATAAAATCCACTGAGATGCTTATATTTACCTACCCTCCAAGTGTCCATGAATCTATACAGTATATATATATATATATATATATATATATATATATATATATATACTGTACATACCAATGCCCATGTAAATGTGTAAATACGCCAATTGACATACAGTACACACACACACACACACACACACACACACACACACACACAGAACAACACTGAATCGTATGCAATTGTCTAGGCATGAGCACGTATCGTTTGAAGTGCAGCAGACCCAAACTATGTGACACTTCCAATCGTCACCCGACACACCCTTGTCGATAGGCATATACAGATTTTATCGGCCCGTACTCACAGTGTACCACCAGGTTGTTCCTGAGCCTGCGGGGGCGCTCTAGAGCAGGATGCCACACCAGGCAGTCCAGCTTCTTCCCGTTCATACTCCGCAGGGGGTACAGCGAGAAGTGGGAGGAGACGGAGCCGCCCTCCAGGGTCCTGTTGCTGCTCTGGCCCGTCAGGTCCGTGTCCCAGGAGAGGCGGGGCTGGGGGCGGGCCACCGAGCGGCAGGACGCGGCCAGTCCGAAGGGCCGGCCCTCCACCAGGACCACGGGGTCCAGGGAGGAGATGGGCGTGGCTGTTGGGGAAGGGGGGGGTCAAAGGTTGGAGACCGGACAGGGTGAGACGTAGCTTGAGGGAGAGGAAGCTCTTAAGTGTTACGCAAGAATTAGGGTTGAGTGCGATTACAGCCTGAGATCGTATCTGCGTTGTTAAGTGGTTCGTCTGTAAAGACGCAGACCGGTGCCCAAACGGTTCCTTGCGGTACATTACAGCTCGTACGCCGTCACACGTACATAGTTCCCTAATTACGAGTGTGATCTGAATGACACTTGTAAAGCCATCATTATCCCGAGGCGCTGCAACTGGTTTTACAGAGGCGAGCAGACGGCACCGGCCCAGACTACGCCCGAGTTTTTGTTTTGTTTTTGTTCTCGAAGCTGTCGCGCGTGTCGTCGTCGGTCAGGATCGCTTCCGGCCCTCGCCCGTGCCGGGTTCAGTCTCGGGTCCCCCCCTCCCCCCACCCCCCATCTCGCCGACGCACACGTGACTGCCTCGCGCAGCCCGCCGCTTTAGCCAGCGACGCCGCCGGAAGCGTCGAGGATGAGGACGTAATGAGGAGTGAGTCTTAAACAATCCAGCTCGGTTACACCCCCCCCCCCTCCCCCCCTTATCTCACTCCACACACCACAGCGACCCCAACACTGTATCCGGGTCACGGCACCACTGTCGCAGGGTTTCGCCGCGTCGCTCGTCAGTGTCGCTTCCGCCCTCGCTTGGGTTCGACCTCGGGTCCTCTGACTTGCCAGCACACGTGACCGCCCCTCGTGCGATTCGATGGCGTGGGGTGGGCGCCATTTATACTAAGGAGCGAGTTTTAACCCATTCAACTCGTGACATCAGCGCTAGCTACCCAGGTCAGCATGCCGCTGTTTCATCAGCATCCGCATTGCGGTTTTAATGACTATTCTGCCTTTTTACGACATACAATTCCTATATTTACCATTTGGAAATAGGGACTTACTCCACACGGTGAGTGACAGCTGTCTTTCTACGTTTCCCGAGGGGAAGACGTTGATCTTGCAGGAGTACCTCCCCTCGTCAGACAGCTCCGTGTTCAGAATGATCATGGACGACTCCGCTGTCGGCTGGCTGCTGCCGAAACGCACCCGGCTGAACCACTGGCCGAACGCTGAGAGAGAGAGAGGGATGAAGAGAGAGAGAGATGGATGAGGAGAGAGAGAGATGAAGGGAGAGAGAGAGGGAGAGAGAGAGAGAGAGAGAGAGAGGGATGGAGAGAGAGTGAGGGGGATGAGGAGAGAGAGAGATGAAGAGAGAGAGAGAGAGAGAGGGAGGGAGAGAGAGAGGGATGAGAGAGAGAGAGAGGGGGATGAAGAGAGAGAGGGAGGACAGTGGAGAGCATGCGCAAGAGACAGAGAGGCAAAGAACAAGAGAGAGAACATGAGATAGAGAGAGATAGACAGAGAGAGAGAGATAGGAGGTGGAGAGGAAGAGTGCGAGGCAGAGTGGTAGAGAGAGTCAGAGGGGGAGACAGAGGACACAAAGACAAAACCATCAACTTTGTCGCCTAGACCCATCGTTGCACATCAGGTACGCTTGAATACGATCCCGAGCAACCCCTCTGGGTGGGGCTATGGTCGAACGTCCGCCTACCTTTCTGTCCTTCTGAGCGGTGCGCCGTGATGATCTGCTCGGTGCTGCCGTCCGGCATGTGCTTGGACCAGGTGACCTGCACCACCACCTGGTCCGGCCCCGCCCGGAAGTGACACGGCAGCCGGGTCTCCGCCTCCGCCAGCGAGTGCAGGGAGAACGAGGGGGCGGGCTCCACGAAGACCCCCCGCACCACGGACACTGAGGGAGAGAGAGAGAGAGAGAGAGGGATGGGAGTGAGTGAGTGAGAGAGTGAGTGAGTGAGTGAGTGAGTGAGTGAGTGAGTGAGTGAGTGAGTGAGTGAGTGAGTGAGTGAGTGAGTGAGAGTGAGAGACAGGTGGACAGAGAGAGAGTTGGAGAGATAGAGAGAGATGGACAGAGAGAGAGAGGGATGGGAGTGAGTGAGAGAGAGGTGGCGAGATAGAGAGAGATGGACAGAGAGAGAGGGAGAGAGAGAGGGATTGGAGTGAGAGAGAAAGGTATACAGAGAGAGCGGTGGAGAGAGAGATGGGGGTGTAAGAGAGAGAGGGAGGGAGAGAGAGATGGACAGAGAGAGGGGGATAGGAGTGAGAGACGGGCGTGAGAGGAGGAGGAGAGAGAGAGGGGGTGTTAGTGAAGAGGGGGGGGGGGAGGCAGAAGAAGGGGGGGGGGGAGGCAGAAGAAGGGGGGGGGGGGGGAGCAGGGGAGGAGGGATGATAAAGGAAGTTGAGGCGTTACATACTGTAAGTGTACCGCAAATGCACCACGCGCGCTGACGGGAATGACCGTGACATTAAATGTAGATTCTGGGTCAATTACTATTTGAAAATATTTCCAAATACTTGGGTGCACTTGATTTACCTTGCCCAGCGGACCAGATTCAGATTCTGATTCCTTTATTGTTGATCCACTTTTAGGATTAGTCCCAAAAGTGATAGCTGAGAGACATAAAATGGATCTCTAGTATTTATATTTTGCTACTCCTACACTCTGGCTTTAGCCCTAGATTACGCTCTAAGTCACTTGTTTACAAACGAGAGCTCTGATGAATAGCTACATTAAATGCAATTATTGTAAGTCGCTGCTAAAATGACTAATGTAATGTAATGTAATCTCGAAACTTTCAAATAGTTAAGCGATTGACTTATTGACTTAAAAGAGGAAACCCAGTACCTTCCGATGCTAAGGTTGTGTCACGAACAATCCTTCTGCAAACTCGGCGGGATGAGCGACAGAAAGCGTGTGTGGAGAGGAGGAGTGGGGGATGGAGAGATGGTGGATATTTCAGAGTGAGAGAAGTGGGGAGCGGAGTCGAGAGGAAGGACAGGCGTCGGCCCAAGGAAGCGATCGGGAGAGGAGTGAGGAAAGATGTCACTTGACTTGACTTGACTTGACTTCTTCGGTTTGAAGAGTTCAAACTCTTCAAACCGAACCACGGCGAAGCCGTTACTGTCCAGAGAAAGAAAGATGTTCCTGAAAGTATATGTTCACACGCCTTCTCATCTCATCTTCATATGTACACACACACACACACACACACTCACTCACTCACTCACTCACTCACTCACTCACACACACACACACACACACACACACACACACACACACACACACACACACACACACACACACACACACACACACACACACACTCACTCACTCACTCACTCACGTACACGTACACGTACACGTACACGTACACGTACACGTACACGTACACGTACACGTACACACACTCACTCACACACACGCACTCACACACACGCACACACGCACTCACACACACACACGCACTCACACACACGCACTCACTCACACACACGCACTCACTCACACACACACACTCTCACACACTCTCACACACACAAACACACACACACACACACACACACACACACGCCTTGTTTAAGAGATAAAGAGTGCAGAGTGATCTGCCCACTGACAACAATACTGATCCTTGTGGAATGAGCCTGTGATTGTTGTCAGTTGTCTGCCTCGAAAACAAGGTTTTTAAAAATAAAATTCACACAAAGATTATATGTTCAGCATATTAAGCCATACTATCAAATCAGCCAGTCCAGGCTGGGATACTGAGTGCGTTGCTAGCTGGTATATTTCTATGTCCCAGGTACTTCTCAAAGTGTGTATTAGGCAGCAGGCAAAGTGTGTATCATGATTCACATACTGTATTTACCGGCAGACTTGGCATGTCTAGCTAAACTGACAGATGCTGCGTTTTTCCATATGAGCAGTGAGTGAGTGAGTCTTTGTGTGTGTGTCTTCAGAGCAGTGAACATGGCAGGTATACTGCCTGAGGTTTACCATGGAATCTGCCTATGCAACATTACTGGAATAGTACCTGCTTTTAGACTGCAGCCTGCCTGTCTGTCTGTCTGGCTATCTATCATCCCCTCTGTGCATGTAGACACACGCGCGCACACACACACACACACACACACACACACACAGGTGAATACAAACATGCCTCACACACGAAAGCCCATGAGCAATCTCACTCACATGATTATCAGACGCATACTACACAAACAGTAACACACTGCATATAACCTCAGTCTCCCCCTCTCTCTCTTTCACACACACACACACACACACACACACACACACACACACACACACACACACACACACGCGCGCACACACACACACACACACACACACACACACACACACACACACACCTGTGTTCCTAATGGAAAACAGTCATTACACATCAGCATACAGTAGGGGTAAACAGGAGGTGTGTGTGTGTGTGTGCCAGGGAGGGATTCACAGGTGGAACAGTCAGGCTGAATCACAGACACGAGGGAGGGAAATTGATCAACAGCAGCAACCTGTTTTACCAGAAATATCAGACAACTCCTCAAGTGTTTTTCATCTCCGATCGAGCCCCAAGACTTTCCCAAGACGCTGGACAACAGCCAAGGTGTAGCTACACAACACACAATAGGCCAGCGAAAAAATATCAAAAGCGCGTATTAAATCGTCTTAGACAGATAGTTTGTCGTTTTTATTTTGCAGCCTATATCCCAGGCCTACTGTATATTAAAATATCCAACATAAATATATAAAACGCATATCAACATTTTACATAGAATTGCCTACATTTCGTTGATGATGACAAAAAATAATAAGTGCAAGCGTACGGGCTACTTACGGAAAGCGCAGAAGATCCACTGGTTCAGTAACAGTCCGCCCAGGCGCGAAGCCATTCTTCTCAGATCGGGCAGCCTAGTCAGAGGCTGCGACTTGGGATCGGCCGGTCAACAGGTGGAGGATCGAAGATGGGACGAATGGGACCAATCCGACGATGGAATAAGTCGGTACATGTGTCAACGTCCCAGTCCGACTCTTCCCATATAGGAGGTCCAGCAAAATAATATCAAGCAAATAACATGAAGTGGGCGATGCGCCCCCCCAAAAAATATTTCTGATTGAGTAAATGATTCAAGGTGTCATGCTTTCCCTTGAATATAATCTGTAAAGCGCTCTCTCCGTACGAGAAGCGGGCATGACCCACGTGTTGTCCAACTTGGCGTAAATGTTGAAAAAGAAATGCTGTGTCAGGAAAAGGCCATAATTCTATCTGGTGAAGGTAAGAACGGTGTACTTGCTTTACACCTGTCGCAAGTTCTCTCTCTCTCTCTCTCCTCCTCCCTCCCTTCCTTCTCTCCTCCTTTCCTCCCCCTCTCTGTGGCGCACGCTAGCCTAGGCTACAAGCCGCCCTTCCAGTTTGGTTAAAGCAACACGACAGTTATATTCTGTCCTTACATGCACAAAACCAGCTCCAGTCAAACCAGAAGTGGAATGACACAGGTGAACACCTGCACTTCGAAACCCGAGGACTCTTGATTGTTTTGGCTCAGACTATATAGTTGAAAGTTAGGATATCAAGTGTATTAGCCCATATTTTAGTTATGGGTTTTCAGGACAGTTATGTATGAGCAAAGGAGTTAAACTGTGGGCACTACTGGCTTTAGCAAGTTGACCATTTTTCTGGAGGGAATAATGTAACCAGTAGACCCAATCTTATTTTCTAACAGTTAGCCTGATGTAGGATACAGGTAGGTCACAGCCCCCGGCACTTTCAGTTATGGTCTGACTGTCTGTCTCTTGTCTGTCTGACACACACACACACACACACACACAACTACTACTACTACTACTATACTTAAAAAAATCTTGTTAAGTAGGCTAGACGTTGTAGCATATTAGGCAATAGCAGCAGCTGCCACCTTGTGGCACTAACAAAACATAAAAACGTCATGGTTGATGTGCGTCCTCACTGCAGATACTGTAGAACTCGGCATGGATGTATTAAGCTCCACCCTCAAACACACACACACATTCGGCTAAATATGCAGAAAGGAAACAAAAACACAGGGTGCTAAATAGAAACCAATACATCCATGATAGAAACAAAAGAAGACAAATACGCATGAACAGAAACACACGACAGCCAGAGGAACTGAGGAACTGAGTCGGACAGCTAGTGTGGTCTGAGGTTAGGGCCAGTTGCCATGGCATCAGCTAAAGGAAGTCGACCTCAGAAAAAGCAGAAGCCACAAAATATAGACTACAGCTCACCACAGAGAGGGCTACTTCATTTTTATTATCCGGATCTTAGAAGCTTAAAAAAAAATAGCGACAATGTACAAGTCAAGCAATATAAAACAATAACTTTAGGGAATTGTGCACTTAAGTTCGATTTAGCCTGTATTACTCTAAAAGTGTGAAATATTCGACTTCCCTTTTCTCTTCTCTAAGAATGTGCTAGGCTACATGGGCATATGGTCTATTTTGCCCAACAGGAAATGACAATAAGTGCATACAAAAACAAGAAGCACACGAGCATTTCTGTGAAACGGAAATATAAAAAATGCATAAATGATGGCGGCCCTCAGCCTCTTCGTTTCGACTCCCCCTCATCCTTCACGGCAATCATTTCTTCTGCCCACCAATGGTCTCATAGGTGTCTGTGGCATGGGGGTTCAAATCCTGATAGAGGGAGAGGGAGAGAGAGAGAGAGAGAGAGAGAGAGAGAGGGAGGGAGAGAGAGAGAGCGAGTGAGAGAGGGGGGGAGGGAGAGAGATGAAGAATATACATCTTGAGCTGAAAGTCAACACAAACCAACAATGGGATTCCCCCTCTTCCTCGCATTCTTCCTCCTCCTCATCACCACCACCGCCATGGTAACATAGCCTACCTGGTAGATGGCCTCCTGTCCCTTCTCTTGTTTCTGTTCAGAGAGGGGAAAACAGAGCACATGCTGTTTACACACTCACAGTACACTTACACAAGACACTGCTATGTGTACATGGTTAATGTTCTCCAATGGCGTTGTTTAATTCTTTCAAACTCATTTTGGATTAAAACGATTAGAAGTTCTGATTGCGTGTGTGTGTGTGTGTGTTGTGTGCACACGCGCGCATGCTGTGGCGAGTAGTAGTAGCCTACACTTTACCTACATTAAACGCAACTATTCTAAGTCTGCTAAATGACTGTAATGTGATGTTTAACAGCGTCTAGTGTAGACAGTGTTCTCACCTGTGACTTTGACTTTGGATTGGCCGTCTCCTGTCCCAGCGCAATCAAGTGGTTGGCAAACTGTGTGGTGAGAGAGTGAATTCTGATGATCTTTTTCAACTTCACATCCCATATTCCTACAGTACTCTGCTGAAACAATCCGATGACTGGGTAACACTACTTGGAAGGTTCCATATAGATAACCAACAGATGCTTATCAGGCTATGACCTATTAACAAATATTACTATACAATTCTGTAGTATATACTACTATACTAATAGTAATAACAGTTTAGGACAGAGAATATTGTATTGCATACAGGTCATCAGTGGAGGCCCTTCTAAATATAGTGAAAACATCAACGGCAAAACCTCACTAAGAGACAGACTTTGAGGGAGAGAATGAAGAGATACTGTAGATATGGATGGATGGATGGATGGATGGAGGAGAGAGAGAAAGAGAGAGAGAGAGAGGGGGCAGGAGCGGGACAGGCCTTACCCTCAGTCTGCAGTAGAGGATGGTGAGGATGATGCCGTATAGAAACAGGACGCTGTCCAGGACGTAGCAGATCTCTGGCTCACGAAGCGCCGCTGGGAGCAAGAGACACACGTTTATTAACAGGTCACAAAGACACTGATACTATAGGATAGTAGTCATCCCTGGGTACCATGAATAACTATCAAACTTGACTGTTTATCATCACTTCAGCCAGTAGCTCTCTTAGAAACTTCCATTAAAACCATCTCTGCGGCCAAGTTGTAGTGCCTTCGTAAAATGTTAGGTTATTGCTTTTATCAGTGTTGTATCAGTGTAATTGGTTAGGGTTTCAAAATTCCAGGAACTCCATGGGAATGCTGCCCCACATGAGTAAAACCAGGTTTTTCAAACCTTCACATACAGTCTGACTTTGTGCGGTGTTTGCACGTGTAGGCTACTCAAGTCTTTCCATTTTTAACTGCTAGAATGCTTCCACACCTCGGAAGTGACCCGGCATTGTTCTATGTAGGGAAACAGCAGGAAAAATATTTACATTTGCATCTGCACTACATTGATATTCACAACTAGTTTAAGAATGGATTAAATTGGGCTGTTACATTTTAATTCAGAATCGACAGTTTAACCTAACAGTGGGTCAGGTTTTCACCCTCTGTTGTAATGGAAAGAGTTGGTGGTTAGCTAGAAAACCATAAATGCTCAATTTAGCTACACCAGCAGCAGCAAGCATAGCAACTAGACTGAATTATTAACTACTGTATGTATTTAGTAAAACCGTGAATACAAAGTAGTTGAATTATAAAAGACACAAGGTCTGTCAGTCATTTTAAGATATAAAGATATGCCTTTCTTAATGGACAACATGCCCTATTCTACATTTACAAGCCTGGCAGATGAGAGGCATTTTAGAGAGAGAGCAGCAACTATTAGTATGTATCCACTATAAAATATGTACATGTTTACTTTCACAGAAGTGTGTCCTATCTTCTTACTGTTGAGAGTGGAGTGAGTGGTGGATCAGGATGATGTGGTTGCTTATCTACCATCAGCTTGGGTTTCCTCCCTTGTGATCTACTTGTGAGAAGCAGCTTGCCTTTAAAGATCAGGGGGAAATGATGCACTTAAATATCTATTTGGCTATATCTATCTATATTATTACCCAATACATAGCAGATGTGCAACATGTTATTGTACGTCAACACACTGTCGGCGCAAGTTGAAAGGGCCTCTGTAGCATATACGTGTGTGTGTGTGTGTGTGTGTGTGTGTTCTAGGGTATTTCTGCTGAGTTGCAAGAGTGGCGTTTCAATTTTAGGTATATGTTTGCTTCTCCTTTCACAGGAATGGTTGCTTTCATAAAAGGCCAGAATTAAGGCTACTTGTATATGAATTATGTTGGTAGCCTATGTGTCAATGTCCATAGGTAGGCCTATTTTAAGTTTCTAATTAGCACATTTTATGTTTCCTAATTATTGTTGTTTCCTATTTTTGCTTTGATTATCGTTTCTGTCTCTAACTTTTTATGCCACTATTTTGGCCAGATCTAGTGGTAATGGAGTGGCCTCCATTTAGGGAATTAAATGGAGGCCATGGCCGTCGATGTTCCTCGCTCTGGCCGTGATGCCCTGGCTGAAATTAAAGTGTTCCCCCTGCGGCCACCATGGCTTTTGTGCCTAGCCTAGACCTTATGATAATAGTGGCGTATAGGGGCCCCTGTCAGTGCAGGGCCCTTGGAATCATCCTAACAAGAAGAAAATGTACCCCCCCCCCCCAGTCATCAGAATAGTTTGTTGTTCCTTGAGCTAACAACCTCAGGTAGGCCCTACATATTGATTTGTTGTGGTAGAGGCATTTTCAAAGGGGCTTCTAACAAGCATCTTCAAATTATCTCAAGAAACAAAATGTGGTTCCAGAACCATTTGGTGAATCAACAAGAAAATGAGTAGTAGTGATGTGGATCTACTGCTTCAACATCGTGGCTCTGGGGGGCCAAGGCTAGTCCTTATTGCAGCGGCGCAGGTTCAAATCCGGCCATGGCTCTTGTGCTGCATATCCTCAAATTCCTTCCCTCTCTCCCACATTTCCTGTCTGTCCCTACAAGGCCCTCTCCCAATAAAGCAGAAATACCCTAAAAAAGTTAATGAAAAACAACAACATGGCCCTTTCCAGCTCCTCTACCTGGCCTATAGGCTAAGAGAAAGAGAGAATGATACGGTAGCAGGAAGGATGTCAACTGTCTCTATTTCAGTGCCTATAAAATCTTAAATCAAACCATCTATCGAGTAAATAAAACATGTTAAGCTATTAACTACTTTGGTATTACTTAATTGACATTGCAAAAATGGGTTAGATGGATTTCAAATAATCCCAAACCCTTATATTTCTCAAGAGCTACCTAGTTCCTTTATCTCAAGGGACACGTTCTAAACCTAACCACAATATCCTTTCAACAGAAGGATTTGAACTTTTTCAAGAGAACCTTTAGTCTAACCATTAAACTTATATTTTTTTAACATTCTCATGATCTAAACGAAAGACCACATACATTACACTTATAGCCAGAATCAAAAACAAACAAAACCCTTACTCATGATTTAGCCTTTACCAAATCCTGACTTCCCGGGCTACTCACCAGCAGTGCCGAAGCTCATCCACAGGGGAAGAGCGGTGAGAACCGGGAAAGCGCCCTTCATCGTCGCGACGGCGGACTTCTCAGCGTGCAGGAGTAGCTCGTTTCCTTTACCGGACGTTCGACTGCTGAGCGAGCCGGCGGGTTTGACAGGGCACTAGAACTGTGGGGGCTGCCGACAGAAGTGTTGCGCAAGCGCGCGCACACAAACACACACACGTCGTGTAGCATAGATGTACACACAGCCCCACTACGGTGGAAGTTGTGGTGGAGCCGAGTCCATTTTTTTTTTTTTTTTTTAACTCACACAACCTCTCCCCTCCAACCACCACGCTCTGAAGGACAGATACCCAGAAGTGCCTTTCCTCTCTCGGATTAGTCACCATACAATGACTCTTCGTCCAAGAAATTGTGCTTTAAAGAAATTAGACGACTTATGTGGACTGTCCTCTAGCAGTTCCCTTCCAACGCACTCGTTCTCTGAATTGAAGACCCTTGCCCGTGAAAAATGCCCCAAAGAGAGAGTACAGTCATAAAATATTTAATAGGTTTACCATTGTACATTGATGATTACAAGTGAAGTCGTCTGTCAAAGTGTATCCCTGGTGATGGAGGGAAGAGGGAGAGACAGAGCCTGAGACAGACGGACAGACAGACAGACAGACAGAGCTGGGTAGGTGGGGGTGGGGGTGCCTCTTCAGAGAGGAGCAGCAGAAGACGGAAACGTCCTCCCCCACTCAGCGATCCACTTCTCCAAACACAATGTCCTGTGTGCCTGTTAGAGTAAAGGACAAAACACGACTAGAACCTCGGCTCAACCACACAGGACGGACGGACGGACAGACACACACACACACACACACACACACACACACACACACACACACTTTATTAAAATGGATTCATTATTCTCACCGATGATGGCCACCACGTCAGCTAGCATGTGTCCTTTGGCCATCTTATCAAGGCCAGCCTGGAGGGGACACAAACGTCAACATACATGTTAGATCATGTTTTTCAATATTTGCATTCATGTATTCTCTGATACAGTGACTTTTTTTTTAGTATTCTGAAAAGCTCACACACATGTACAAGTATTACTGTTATAGCAACACCACAATTTAACACTACCCAGTTGTAAAGGGTGATATCTCATGACCGGTGTAAAAAAAATAAAATAATACAATGTATAAATGCCCAAAAAATAAATCAATAGAAAATCTGGGTGAAGGGGTCAGTGATGAGTCGGACGGCCGTACCAAGTGGGCGAATCCGGGGGCTTTGATCTTGCAGCGGTAGGGTCTGCTGGAGCCGTCTGACACCAGATATACACCAAACTCTCCCTGGAAGCCCACACACACAATACACACACGTACACGCGCACACACACACAATACACGCACACACACATTGATTGGAGTGCAGCCAGAACTTTTTTCTTTTTTTTTAATCTAGGTTTAATATAATTGAAGGTGTTTAAAGAGAAGTCTATTACAGACAATACGGTTCTCATAGGATAATCTCTAAACAAGAGCCGATTGTTTCCTGAACCTATTGCTCCACACCTACTGGCAGAATCTCCTAGGGGTGTGTGTGTGTGTGTGTGTGTGTGTGTGTGTGTGCGTGAGAAAGAGCGAGAGAATGTGGTGTGTGTGTGTGTGTGTGTATGTCTGTCTGAGAGAGCATGTGTGTGTGTGAAATAGAGAGAGTGAGAGAATGTGTGTGTTTGAGTGTGTGTGAGCGTGTGAGTGTGTGTGCGCGCGTGCGTGTGTATGTCCGTCAGAGTGTGTGCGAGAGCGTGTGCATGTCCGTCAGGGTGTGTTTGTGCGTGTGTATGTCTGTCAGAGTGTGTGTGCGAGAGCGTGTGCATGTCTGTCAGTGTGTGTCTGTCCCGAGTGCGTGTGTGTGTGCGCGTGGGCGAGCGGACAGCGTCTCACCTTGGGCGCCTCCACGGCCGTGTATGTGGCCCCGGGCGGGACCTGGTATCCCTCTGTGTACAGCTTGAAGTGGTGGATCAACGACTCCATGGACATCTGGCATGGAGAGACAACGGCGAGCGTTAGGCCCCGCCCCTCACACGCCACACTCCCGTCTCACATACACAAAATAACCATCCACTGGACGCCCACTTCCTGGTTTAGCACCCTCCGGCCTGCGACCGGAGAGCTGGTAACAAAGGGAAATGTTGGGTGAACTGTCCCTTTAACGGGGCGCTGGTCTCACCTTCATCTCGGACCTCTTGGGCGGCGCCACCTTGGCGTCGTCCACCTTGATCTCGCCGGGGGGCATCTTGTTCATGGCCTCCAGCATGATGCGTAAGCTCTGCCTCATCTCCTCCACCCGGCACAGGTACCTGGAGGAGGAGAGGAGGAGGAGGAGGGAGGGAGAGGAGGAGAGGGAGGAGAGGAGGTGGCAGGATGAATGGATGAGAGAAGAGAGGAGGAGATAGGTGAGGAGGAGGGAGAGAGGAGGAGAGAGGGAGGAGAGGATGAGGTGGCAGGATGAATGGATGAGAGAAGAGAGGAGGAGAGAGGTGAGGAGGAGGAGGAGGGAGAGAGGAGGAGAGAGGGAGGAGAGGATGAGGTGGCAGGATGAATGGACGAGAGAAGAGAGGAGGAGGGGGAGGGAGGTGAGGAGGAGGAGAAGGAGGGAGAGAGGAGGAGAAGGAGGAGAGGCGGTGGAGGAGAGGATGGAGGAGGAGGAGGAGGCAAGGGGAAGAAGGAAGGGGAGGAGAGGAGGAGTAGGGAGAGAGGGAAGGAGGCGAGGAAGAATACGCTGTGTGAATAGGAGCGATGGCTCTCAACAAGGTTGCTCCCTTTTAAAAATGTGCTGAATACGACAGAATCGGTCACGGTCCATCGACCAATAGTGATCTCCCGTGCGCCAAATAAAAACAGCTGGACACCACTATAAAAGGAGAAACATTCACTGTCGGGCGTGCGTGTGTGTGTGTGTGTCCCACCTGTCGTAGCAGTCTCCGTTGGTGCCGATGGGGACGTCAAACTCCACCTGGTCGTACTTGTCGTAGGGCTGGGACTTGCGCAGGTCCCACTTAATACCAGAGCCTCTCAGCATGACCCCGCTAGAGGAGGGAGGGGGGGGAGGAGGAAAGAGGGGGGGCGAGGGGTGAGAGAGGGGGCGAGAGAGAGGAAGTTGTCTCTTATCATGAGTGTGTGGTTTTCACTTGACTAACCGACTGCATAAGACGATTTTTGCATGTGTGCGCGTGACACAGAGAGAGAGAGAGAGAGAGAGAGAGGGAGAGAGAGAGAGAGAGAGAGAGAGAGAGAGAGAGAGAGAGAGAGAGAGGGAGAGAGAGGGAGAGAGAGAGAGGGAGAGAGAGAGAGAGAGAGAGAGAGAGGGAGAGAGAGAGAGGGAGATGACGGGGGAGAGCATGCACAAGAGAGAAACAGAGGCAAAGAACAGAGAGAGAACATGAGGCAGAGAGAGGTAGACAGAGAGAGAGAGAGAGAGGAAAGAGACGGAGAGAGAGAGAGAAAGCGAGAGAGAGGAAAGAGAGACGGAGAGAGAGAGAGAGAGAGAGAGAGCGTGTTAGTTCTCTACCTGAAGCCATAGTTGAGCGCCTCTTCAGCAGTCACTATGCCGATGTCTACAGTTCGGTTCTTCCAGATACGGTTGTTGGTCAGCATCTACAACAGGAAACATTATCACCGACACATCTTGGTTCACATGAGGTCATGTCGATACGGCTGTATACACGACACACCCACACCCACACAACCATACCTCTTCCACCTCGTCAATTCTTATGGAGAAGTTCTTGCTCCATTCGTAGATATCGTCCATCAGGCCCAGAGGCATGTCCTAGATAACACACACACACACACACACACACACACACACACACACACACAAACACACACACATCATCAGCATTAACACATTCACCATCACCATCATCTTTGCTAATCAAATATTAATTCCAAGGAGCATCTGACGTCTACATACAGTGACATAGGGATGGATTGTGAGATCATGTGACAAAAGCCAGCCAGGCTACTGGCCTGCAGTCTGCGCTAGCCCTGCTATTCAAACCCCCGTTAAAACACAGGCTAGGCCCAGCTTCACAAAAACACACCAGCCCCTGGCTAGCTTGTTCCCCTCCCCCGCGGCGACCTAGCGGAAGCCCCTCCCACTCCCCCTTACCTGGTGCACCCCCCCTGGTCGGACGTAGGCGGCGTGCATCCTGGCCCCCGAGACCCGCTCGTAGAACTCAAACATCTTCTCCCTCTCCTCGAACATCCAGAAGAAGGGCGTCATGGCGCCGATGTCCAGGGCGTGCGTGGTGATGGCCATGATGTGGTTGAGGATGCGGGTCAGCTCGCCGAACAGAACTGCACGCACGCACACACACGTGCGCGCGCACACACACACACACACACACACACACACACAGTGAGCATCGCCACTGATTCATAACACTTTAGCTAACTACTGCCCTCTAGTGTTTCCAGAGGCAAATTACTCAAAGTCACACCACTTCTACTCCACCTATTTGACGCTAGTCGGCCTGTCGGCTAGTCAACCCCTAACCCCGCATTAGATAACCGCTAGCCGGGCGGCGGCGGCGCCCAGGGGCCGGGCCTCCCGGGGGCGCGGCCGCTCTCACCTCTGATCCACTCGGCGCGGGGTGGGGCGCGGATGTTGAGCAGCTTCTCCACGGCCAGGGAGTACGCCTGCTCGTTGCACATCATGGACACGTAGTCCAGGCGGTCGAAGTATGGCAGGGCCTGCAAACGCCACCGCGGGAGGGAGAGGGGGGGCGGGGTTACGTCTTGGAAAGACAACAGGTGCGTCGCACTACGGCAGCAGGCTCAAACTGTTCGTCTTTTTGGTGGATATTATGTTGACGTGTCATGGTTATGATAACGACATGATGTGCTTCTAGAGAGCCAAATGGGTATGTTTTTTGGCCACTGAAGACTCAGAACCTACTACTGGGCAACAATATTAAATAGACTGCACTTTTTTAGCGCTTTTAAAAGCACTTTACAGTGGCCTCTCATTCACCCATTCACACACCAATGGCGGCCAGCTGCCATGCGAGGTGCTAGCCTGCTCAATGGGAGCAATTTAGGGTTCCGTGTCTCGCCCGAGGACACCTCTGAAGTGTGGACAGTGGGGATCCGGGGTTCAAACCGCCGACCCTACGGCCGTCGGACGACCCGCTCAACCTCCTGAGCCACAGCCAGGGCCAGCCCCCCCCCCCACATCTGAGTTTGGCGGTCTGTGTTCTCCATGGGTCTGTGACGTACCTGGAGGTAGGTCTTGTACTCGATGAGCTTCTCCGTGCCGCGGTGCAGCAGGCCCACGTGGGGGTCGCACTTCTTCACCGACTCCCCGCTGAGCTCCAGCACCAGGCGCAGCACGCCGTGGGCAGCCGGGTGCTGGGGGCCGAAGTTGATGGTCAGGTTGGATACCTCCTTCTCCATGGGGTCGTCCTTGTCTGAGGGAGGGAGAGGTCAACGGGACTAAGGCTACATCAACGGTACATCAACGGTACATCAACTCTACAGCACTTTGGTCAACCTCGGTTGTTTTAAATGTGCTTTATAAATCAAAGTTGAGTTGAGGTAAGGATACGGTGGGAAAATGTATTGAGGATGAGCCAAAGAAGGAGAAGCTAAAAACAATATTCCAGACAAGACAACACAACACACAAATTAAGTTAGATGGTGGGACGAACCATTCCATGGCGGGGGGACCCATTTTCCAGTGATGGCTCCGGGGTACATCACCGCCCCAGAGTACTGCTCCATCCACTCTACATCTGGCTGCCATTGCTTCTGTCTGAAAGAGGAGGCAACAGACTGTCTATGTCAGTGGAATAAATGATCTGCGAGGGTCCTTGAAAGACTAGAGGGTGGCCCACGGCTCAATATTCGTACAAGGTTGGGGATTATTCCCCTAAAACTGACAAGTTTACTAATCACCAGTGGTGCTCGTTACAGATAGGCCTAACGGTGCGAACAGGCACAAAGGTTTGACTTTGACTGATTCTGGGAAATGTCTGTGCATAAACAAGGCCTAGATAGCAAGCGATACCCCTCTAAGTAAGTAAGTAAGTAAGTAAGTAACTGTTAGGCTACTAGTAGGGATGTTTAAATGACCAGACTTTTGTTTGTCAACAACTCCGGAGGAGGGTACCAACGTCTCTGAAGCGATGTCATGTTGCATTAGGCTACATGTGTTGTATTGTATGTAGCATATAAAATATATCCCCCATCGCACCGATGATGAGAGAAGTATGTCGGGAAAGGATAGCGTGTAAAAAACAAAACAACATTTGACTTAATGTTTCCCAACCAAAAGCTGTCTAGCATGTTGGCTGCTTGGGCAGGCTAGCTAGCTAGCATCGACTATAATAGGACTGGGCTACTGGCCGGTGCTAGCTAGTGCTAGCAGAGGCTAACGTTAGTTAGCTTGGTTTCTTGTGAGTTTGTTAACACCAGATTTTCAATCCTTAACTAACCAAGATTAAACATGCAATTCTATTTCATGGTATGAGCTTCTCACCTGTTCTGCAGGACGGTGCAGCCAGGGCTGACCAAATTACCATTTAATATCAATTTTGTTGAAGGACGTCCTAGTTTAGTGAGCGACCTCAACATCGTGCCCGCCATGTTGGCTAAACCTGTCACCCGACGTAAACACGTAAACACGTTTTTCTTCTTTCGTGGTTTGCGTATTTGGTAAGACTGCCACCTATCGGTGTTTTACTAGAACTGAAGGACATACCAGTAGTTGGTTTGATCCTGCACTGGAGATAGGCTAACTAGCCTGTAATCTTCATGACCAAACATCTGCAATCGTTTATTCAAATGACTTTATTGGCATGGAAATTCTGAGAACAATTATTATTTCTTTCACCGTTTATTTCTTTAGTCTATTTGCCACTCTGACCGTGTGCCATATAAAACCCTACAAAACGTAGTTTCTAACTGCATTTCATTGGCCTTGTACCCATACTCTGCATAATGACAATAAAGTTTAATTTAAATCTAAAGCTCTGAAGTGTTCCCACCAATGCTTGAGGCCGAGTGTGCTCAGGAAGGCTCAGGAAGCAGGAAGGACTTCGGTCTGTCAGGGAGCGGCAGAGGGGCGGGGCTGCAGGTGGCCCCTGATGAGGACCCTGCAGAGGGGGGGCGGGGGCTGGCCTTCTGGTCCACCACACAGCCATGGAGGTCCAGCAGTGCCTGGGCATGGGAATGCTTGAGCTCTGGCAACTCCAGGACTCCCATTCTGGGAGGGCACCCGGTCCAAGTCCAGCAGGACCTCAAGCCTGCTCGTTGGAGCACTGTGGCAGGGCTGTCTGGAGCCTCTCAAACACCAGTCCCTAGCCTGACCAGCAGGAGGCGCCGTGGCGAGAGCAGAAGAAGTCATCTAGGGTGACCAGGGTCAGTGAGGGATTCCTGTCAGTCATCTCAGTAGCTGGGGTCAGCCCCGTAGTAGGCCAACAGCTGTCTGGCAGTCCTTAGACACACGCGACCGATACAAGGCATACCAGCAAGGACATCTATCAGCTATCTGTCTATCCATCATGGACGCAATGCACCTTGGGAAAGAAACAGAGATATGAGCTTGGCGATCACCTGTTACTAAATTGAAATGTCCACTTGTAACCAGAGCATCTATTTGCCTGTGTTGCCTGGACGATTCCAAGGGCCTTGCACTGCTAGGGGCCCCCATAAACCACTATTATTATGATTATGATTATTATCATAAGGTCTAGGTTTGGGGGGCCCAATATTATATTCTTTCAAAGGGCCCAACATTTCTAGAGGCGCCTGTGCCTGTTATAATGCACTCTAAATCAAATTCATAGATGTCACTGAAACGCATTGTTGTTTTACTGTAGGTGATTTATAAACACCTATTACAGACAGCAGAAGTGTATAGGAACACCTAGAGGGTCTTGCAGGCCTACCTCTCTGACAAAAAACGATTCATGAGCAATATATGATTTTGATGTTGGAATTACGAGTGTTAAGGAATCTTTTTTAACTAGAGTCAGGTGGAAGATTGCTATGGCCAAGTGGGGAAGAAAACCTTTTGGCCTCAACACTAAGTACTATGTTTTTGCAAGCGTAACACTGCAGATCGACCTAAGGACACCACCTCTACTACTTACAGCAGAGATTGGAAAGTCACAAAGACAGAGGCCACATTTCTGCCAAATGTGCTGGTGCCAAGTTTGTAATTAACTTTGGAAAATATGTAAATGTTTTCCTTTATGTGACATAATAGAATACTTTGTTTATCAGTGACACAAAAAAGACATTAAATCCATTTTGATTCCACGTTGTAACACAATAATAGGGCCTGGTCTCCAACAATCAGCCTGATCTCGTACTCACTGTGACAAATAAAGATGTTTGTTTTTTTATTTGTGTCTAGACTTGGACCTCTGCTTTTTCTTTTGACCTTCTTGTTCTCCCTATCCATCTCTTCCTCTCTTCCTCTCCCTTTCTTCTCGTTGTTCATTCATTCTATCTGCTCTTCTCCTCTCTCTCTCTTCCAGTCTTGGGTGTGTGTGTGCGCGCGCATTCGTGCGTGTGCATGTGTACGCGCGAGTGTGTGTATGTATGTGTGTGCGTGTGTGTGTTCACAAACATCTTAAATCAGGACTCTGGGGACACCGGGTAGAGTGTAAAACAATATTGTTTTTACTGGTACTTTACTGACATCTTCTTTCTCTTTTATACAAGACAAGAGGTTTTTGGAGATAAATCAGAAATACATGAGAAGACACGGTGAACAGAACAAAACATACTGCTCATTAAGTTACTCCCTCTGTGATGTCCCCTGCTTATAAGGAGAAAAGGGAGGAATAGAGTTGTTACCTTGGTACATTACAAGATAAGAGAATATATACACAACTAAACACAAAATATGTACGTCTTCTATAACTTCAACAACGCTATATACTTTCTTTTTGGCTTTGAGGAAACAAACAAAGACAATACACTTAAGTCGCTTGGAAAATGCTCATCAAGATCTCTCAAAAGACTGGAGCTCTTAAGGCAGTAAGTGATCAATCAATAAGTGACTGACTGATAAGGAATGAAGCAGCATTGGTTTACTTCCTGTTTTCTAGGCCACATACACAGTCAGGTTTTAAGGCTGTCCCCAGTTTCATTGTGTGTGTTTGTGTGTATGTGTGTTACAGGGTAGTGTAGCGTGTCACAGGGTAGTGTTTTAAAGAGCTGCTTGTGACATATTTACATCTTTACCCAATAACTAAAATATACAAACCTTTATCTCTGAATATCTCCAATCTCTAAATATCTGGACTGAAATGCTTCAGTTTGGAT